>NC_091498.1:6943309-7243309 GCF_947461875.1 Haliaeetus albicilla | reverse complement strand
TGTCTTGAATTAATTAATTAGATCTCGTTCCAAGCCACCGTGCCAATTTCTGCAATTACACTGTTACTCACAGAAGAGTCAGAGACCGGCTGCATCCATCCCCCGAGCAGGAGCAGCCACAGGCCAACCAGGGGGTTGTGAGCCGAGTCACTAGGCAGCAAAGGGGTTATTTTCAAAGCACTTTGATTTTTCTCCTCCATTATTTCCCCACTAGAAGAACTCCTGTAGGTATGAACAGTCATATCATGAGGTCAGCCCCGCTCCACTCACAGCCCTCAGCAACAGAGTGGGAGTCCCGTACCTGCAAATTCAGTCTTTATTCATCCAAATTGATGAGTTGGGACCAATGGGCTACCTGGTATCATCCAATCCATGTGTGCCAACTACAGATCTTTTGCTCCCTCCCTATGCTTCTGAGCTTGCTTCCCTCTTCAAATCATCCTCAGTAAAGGACTTTTTATTCCCTGATACAAAGAAACCACAAAACTTTTTTTCACCAGGAGCAAGCTGTGGGAATTCAGGAGAAATGGGGATATTTTGACAGGACAACAGCATTATTCCACATACTGATCTTCCCTGACAGATGATTTCCAACAAAGAAGACATCCTACCAAACACTCCGTAGAGCATCCTCAAAGCGCAACAGCTACACAGTCCTCCCAACATTTTTAGCGCTCTCTGCTCATCTTCTTCCCTGCCACAGCTAAAAGAAGAGCAATCTCAGGTGCTCAGTGGCCACAGTGACGAGTGTAGCATAAACGAACACACATGGACCACAGAACAGGAGATATTTCCCACTGCATCGTTGTCTGCTTTGCACCATTTCCATACAGTGTAATTAATTCTGATCTCAGATGAGTCTCATCAGTTTTGTCTGCTGCCAGTGTGCTGGGCAGGGACCCTGATGAAGTGCAGTTGTTTACAAACACGTTAAAGCGTATTTAAAACCCATTGTTCCTCGCTCCAGCTGCCCAAGTACTTTTTATTCAGCTCCTGGACTTGTACCAAAAATAAAAATGACAGATTGCCAAAAAGGACAGAGACGGAGGGGTGGATGGAGAGAGGGAGGGAGGGAGGGATGCGAAGTGGCTAGACAGCACAGCAGATGAATATATTATCCCACTGCCTCTGGGAACAGAGGTCAGAAGCCGGACCAGGCTGAAGAAACACACTGCAAGAAACACTTGTGAAATTAAAGGTCAGCAAGATAATGAGCTATAACTGCAGCCGAGCAAGAAGTATTTGCTGATGGAGCCTGCTCTGAGCTCTCACTGGAGTGTGGCTACCTGCTACTCCCAGGGTGCAAAATCTCTTCCCTTCAATTAATGCTTGCTGATGAGACAAAAGGCCTGGCTATGTCACAGCAGGGCAGCGGCTGCTGCTCTCTGGGAAGCCGTGCTCTTCCCCCGGCCACTCTCACGTTCTTTCCAGGCCAACAGCTTCTCCCCAAGGAAAGGCTGTGGCTTCTGCATGGGCAGCACCACCACCTCCCCCAGCCCAGCCCCGGCCCAGTGGCTGTCCTGTGCTCGCGCAGGGAATGCTGCTGTGCTGCCCATCCTACACCACCGCGTTTTAGCTCTGAAAATAACCCGTGGCTGCAGATCTGCAACATGCCCTTGGCTCCGTGAACCTGGCGGCAGACAGCAGCAAGCCACCGTGGGATGTGCATCCCTATGGATAAAGCTGTACACTCTCAAGCAGGGAGCAGACAAACCCATTTTTCACTCAAGGACTCTGGTCATCTGTCTCATATCAGCCAAGTGACTTCCAGTCCTTAAAATCCACCCAACACTGGCGCCAGACCCTGGGTTGAGCCTCTACAACATGCTGGTGGCCAGTATCCATGCCCAGCAGCGCAGCACCTTCTTCTGGTGGGTTCTCCAAGAGCCCCATGAACAGTTATTCATTTCCACAAACTTCCCCAAAGCTGGGCAAGTGGCATCCCCAAGGAAGGTAAAACTTCATCAGCAAATGAAGCAACTTTGTGAAGGTTGCAAGGGGAAAAAGGCACAGCTGCAAGGGACAGGGAGAGCAGGCAAGGGAGGATGGGATTTGCGTACCTGCTGGTCATGTTGCTCAGCTACAAGGAAAGAGACCCAACAGTGGCTTCTGTTTCTAAATATTTTATATTAGGCAGCTGCTGGATAAAGAGCCAGAAAGAAAATCACAGCGGCAGGAGAGGCAACCTCCACCCTAGCACTGCAATCCACATCTACTGGGTTCAGAAAATTACAGCAAGCACCTGTATGGGAGCACAGGCTGCTCTGTCTGGGCAGCTACAAACAAAACCAGCGGCACACTGTAAGCAGAAATAAAATAAAAAAAAACAAGATCAGCAGCCTGGATCAGTCCTTGCCCCTCAAAACATCTTTTTCAATGCTCAGTCACTGTGTATCTGCCCTAAGAATTGCAAATCCCTGCAACTGTGTCACCTCAGCAGGGCATAAAACCTGCAGAAACCCCGGCAGAAAGCAAACCTTGAATCACAATGTCAGGCAGCATGGGCAGAGGCTCAAGCCCTGAAGCACTGCGGCCATGGGCTCTGTGGTCCCCTGTGTTTCCCAAATCCCTGGAACAGGCACCAAAGCGATGGCTGAGCCTCTTACCTGTGGACAAGCCGCTACAGGTTCATCTCTCTGACAATTCGAGGAGACTCAGGTGTTCATACGGTGACCTGGGAAAGGGAGCCTGGAGTAGAAAACATGAAACCTTAATGTAATGAGGCAGTTTTAAATGTATGCCATTTATACCACAGACACAGTCACATCCTCTCCAACTGTGGTAGCAACTCAGATACTTTTCTACTTGCTCCCACTGAAACATCAGGGCTTTTGCTTACTTGCCCTTCCACTTCTTATCTGCAATCCCTTCTGCCACCATTTTGGCCTAATCTTTTAGAGATTTTTCTCTATGCTGTCTTCTTCTCACATGGGACCTGGACATTGAGAGCAAATAATTTTTGAAGAATATCGTTGCAGAGATTTTTCTTTACATGTGAAATGATTCATTTCCAGATGTACAAAGACAAGGCACAGGCGACTGGCTGGTGATGGGCTTTCAAGTTATCCTAAAATCAGACCCTGAATGCAAACTGGACCCTGTCCTGACTACTTCAGAGCTGGAAAATAAACACAAGCACTGCCCCAGGCTGCCTGTATGCCTGGCCCTGGCCCTGCCCCAGCCTGCAGTAGGGTGAGCTGCTCCGGGCACAGCTGGGAACTGATCATTCACTTCCAACCTCAGGATCAGTGGGGCTAAGCCTTAATCGAAAACTAAAAATCACAACAGGTAATGGGAAAGTACCCAGGAAAAATAATGTTCAAAAGGCTGAGACTGGCTTAAAGCAGAGCTAAAGAATAAAGTTAGCCATAATGCATCCTGGATGCAGGAAAAAAAAGGCAGCACAAGGAAGCTGCCTTCGGGCACTGCTAATGAAAAGTGCCTTCACCCCAAGGGCAGTGGCCCCACACATAGGGAGGACTGCAGCGGTGACCACAGGCAGCACCCCCACCATGGCATGGAGCATCCCCCATGGCCGACTGCGACCAGGCATGAAAATAAAGCAAGAGGAACAACTGTAGCCTGAAAATCAGCAGCATGCAGGAACAAAAAAAGCAGCTTTGCCCTTGCGTGACTCCACTGAGCTGGAGATTTCTGGGCCCTTTCTAGTCAGCCATTAATTCTCATAATCTCAGACAAGCAAGTGAGTGCTTAGCCCCATTTCACTGATGTGGAAACCGAGGCAGGGAGGGCTGCAGCTTCACAGCCGTGGTTGGACAGGGCTGCACTGATGCCAATGCAGAGCCCACACAGTTCCCATGATCTGCCCTCAGCACCACGCTTCTTCCAGGTCCTTCAGATACACCCATCCATGGTTACTGTTATTGTCTCTTTAAATTTATTTTTCTCATTACGCAGGAGGAAATAACTACAGACAGGTCAGACTCTGAGGATTTAATGGAACTAACACTGTTAGGCCATCCAGCAATTCTTCATAACATCTTTCCCACCATGCCTTCTGCTGCCAGCAATTAGATTAGATAATTTTAAATCGGTATCCTTATTAGTGGCTTCTCCTGAAAGCGTGTTCGCACATACACGCAGATACAGAGCTAGTATGAAGTAACAGAAAACTCCATACGACGTTACTGCAAAAGCACATATGCGCACACATAAATGCAACAGCAGGACAGGACTGAATATGAACACTGAGAATACTTTAAATCATTGTGAACAAAAAGCTAAAGGCACCCTACTCAATAATGCTGGACAAATTAAAAAACATTTATATGTTAATCTTGCAACTGTCTTACAAGAAAATGTTGTTTTAATTTAACGAGGGTGAAAGTCCAGAAAGTGCTACAAAATCAGTTTAACAACCCATAGAGGTTGTGAGTAAATGTTGGTTTTAGCATCAGAACACAGCACCATGGACATGGCTCAATTAATTCCTGAAGCACGTGCGATAAACAAGCATCCCATTTTCTGCTAAATTCTGTTAAGGGACTTTGTTGTCCCTTTCTCAAACATTAATTTACCTAAGGTTTTGCAGAGATCTATAAAGTCCCAGCTCAGATCTCCGACCTGTTCTGTACCTGCCCCCACGCTGCTCCCAGAGAGCCAGCGGCGTTCATAAAACACCAGAAAACACTCACTGCTCTCTCATTCAACACATATAAAACTCCACGCCAGTAAATACATAGACGGCTCATGGGTGCTCAATGATATTACAGAGCCCTGTATACCTGCCAGCTTCCAAAAGGGAAACAAGGAGACATTTATGCAGGTCTCCCTGCTATGGCTGGGCACTGCTGCCATGCATGCGTGCAAAAATCTGCCAAGCTCTGGCTGATCCAGAAAGATCCCACCCTGCATTATTTCTACACAGTCCTCAGCCCGTGTTTCTACTTTCTTTCCTTCTTTCTCTCTTCTTTCCTTCAAGCAGCAGTGTCCAGCAAGGACAGTGGGTGACCCCGATCAACATCCAGGGGAAGTCAGACAGGTCCATATCTCCATCGCTTCTCCCTTTTGGTTAGCATCACCCCTTTCTCACTCCTCCCGAAAGTCTAGGAATTACATAGCAGGCTGCCAAATGGGTGGAGCAAGTGAGGATCGAGAGCTCCCTGGGATGGGAGAGGGTGAAGAAGGGGCTGTATTGGGAGGGGGCTTGCATCTTCTAGTGTATCTTCAATTGGGAGCTGCAACTCCACAGGGACAAGCGCTCCTGCTCAGCAGGATTAGCCTGAGCAGGGTGCTGGAGACCAGTCAAATGGGAAAAAGGGTGGTGCTCCCCACAGTAAGCTTCTTGCAACTGTCCCTTTCTTCCAAAGGCCTTCTTATATATGCAGTGATACCATGACATTTGCTTGACAGCAGCATCATGAAGCATGCTGCAGGGCTCAGCAGTCCGAGCCGAGATGCACCACTCAACCCCAAATCGGATCGCTCCAAAGCCAAAAGCTGTGGGGCCATGTTCATGCAACATTGTTTTGGCAAGTCCTCCCTCCCCAGAAGCAGCAACCTGTAGACCAGGCAAAGAAACAAGCTAACATTGCTGCAATCGCTTCCAGTCGCCTAACAAGCCAGTTCAGCCCTTGCTCCATGACAGTGCTGCACCATGCAGACATGCTCTTTCATGACAGTTTTGCAGCGAGATAACAATCCCGACTCTCCTCACGAAGGTGAGCTGAGATTGGGGGTTGCAATCGCTGCAGTTGGGGCGACGTGTTACTATGCTTTGCTGCGTCCCGCTCCCTGGTGCTTCCTTCTCCTGGCCACTTCTCTCCCCCTGGTATAACCCCCCCTGCTCACTCAGTGGTGCCAAACTTCACCCCAGTCTGGGTTTGCTGACCCTAATTTGGGAGGGCATGTGCTGCCTGCGCTGCCACAGGCTGTGCCACAGCGCAGTGTAACCGGCCGCAGCTGCCAAACTGAGGTCCCCGGTCCCCCTGCTCCATCCTTCTGGTGACCGGTGCATTTAATTATGTGTCCGCGAGTGCACGTGCGGGCTCCTGCAGGCTCTGCTCAGGGAACGCATGGAAAATCTGGCTCCAGTACAGTGTTGCTCTATTTTACCTTCTTTACTGCTTGAAAAACATTTGGCCGTTGCTGGAGAGAGCCAGGCTAGACGCATATATTACAGCGTGCTCCAGAAATAGCACACGCTGGCTTGCACAATTTTGCAGCTAAAAAGGTTCCTTTCAGCTCAGCAGCCTTTCCTGTCCATGGAGCAGCTCTGGAGAAGGCAAACCAGGGCTCCAGAGCCTGTGGCTTGGGATGAATCATTGCAGGAAGGTTTCATGACTTTGAACGCAGGTGAACAAAGCGTGAGTGGGTTTGATTTCCTCTCCCTCGCTGCCAGCTCCTGTGTATCTTATGCAAAGAGTGTAATGAGCTAATTTGTACATTGGAGAAGAAGTTGTACGTCAAAGCTGAGTTGAGCTTTGGCCTGGCAAACGGAGCTGTCTTTGAGGACAAGCTTCCCATGAGCGCTGCCATGCCAGCACATCACACTGCCTGCCTCAAAGGGAGGTCAGTCTCCAGAACCAACAAAGGTCAAGGCTTTTCTCTGGAAGCCACCACTTTGAGCAAAATAGAATGGTTTCTGGTGATACAGGCCATCCTCAATCCACAAAATAAGTACAATTTGTAGTTTGAGTTGGATTCAGACTGGTGATCTCCAGATGAAAAGGTCTTTATTTCCTCAGGTAGGTTCTGAGGTCTCCAGTCAGCCGTAAGAGGTAAGGGCATGTGTTGGAAAATCAAACTGATTTCTGGAATAGTGCATGTTTGCATCAAATTCTGACCTTTTTGGGACCCCATCTCTGAATATAGGCAAAGTATCCCCCACGGTTGTTCAGCGACTGTTCAGCACAGTCCATAATCAAGCATTAAGTGTCAAGTGCTAACGGGAGACCACCATCATGTACAAAACATGACCATGAAACACCCACTAGCATCCCAATCCATGTCTGTAGACAGCATTTTGCAACATAAACCCACTGGAAGTGCTAAAAACATTGAAGAGCGCTCATGCAAATTAAAAAGCATGGTTGATACCAGGAGGTATAAACCAACCAGTTGGTATTGAACATGTGCATCACATTCCCACACCCCATCCAAGAAGTCCAAGACAGCACCACAGGCATATCTGTCTTGCAGGACCTCCACAAGGGATCCACCATCAGTTACAGGGATCCAGCTTAAACTGTGCTTTCAGACTGCACAGATCCCTACTGCCCACACATCTATTACTCGAGGATTTCTAGACCTCCAACAATCTATTTGCAGCAGCTGGTTTTGGACTATCATGTAGCTAGAAATCCTAAACAAATATCCAAAGAATTTTTTTCCTCCATTCTCTCAACATAGCTTCTGGGTGGGGAAAAAGTTTAGGGTATCCTCGACATTGATGTTTGCACTAAGTTAATCACAGAATCACAAGGTATTTTGTTCCCTCATATAACGGGCTTGAATTTGGAATATGACAAGCCAGCACAAACTTTGTCCACTAAATCGACACATGAAGAATTGTATGTCATTTTTAGGAGTGACAGGACATGCGTTTTGCTAGCAAGTTTAACACCTGTTGATGAAAAAGCATTGCATGCGTCATATCCGATTGCCTAAGATCACATGCAGCCCCAAGGACCCAATGCAGAGCAGTGGATAGTTGCACTAAGGCAGAGCTGTGAGCAAGGGGACACCAAAACATGCCATATTAGGTCCTGGTCCCTATTCTGAGCTCTGACCCCAGTGACTTTCTGCAACCTCTGTGTAACCTCATTTGCGCTGCGAGGGAGAAAAGTGACACCCACCCCTGAGTGGAAGGATGCAGCCCCAGCAGCAGGCTGGGTCACGAACCACACAGGAAGACCAAGCGCTGCCTGCGAGGGGAAACCAGAACTCCCTTCCCTCCATCAGGGCTTGTTTTATGGGCAAGGCTCACTTCCAAACACATGCAAGATGAAGACCAGCACACAAGGGTTATCACATACATCCATATCCTGCGAAACACATGCTGTCTGGTAGCTGTGCCTCTCTTGCTTTCCCTTTTCCCCACAAGTAAACTCCTTTTTTTTGGAAGATAACACTGTTCAGAGTGTCCCCATCGCTCAGAGATAAAGGGAAAATACAGAGTCTTGGTATGAGCGTGCTAGAGGAGACAAATGCCATTGCCTAGACATCATTAGTACCTTAAGCAGAGCCTGCAGCTATAGGGAAGGGCTTCCTATGGCTAATACAGGCTCTTTGCTGTTCACATCCCCTGCTCTTAGCCTTATCTGATTGCTGTTTTGCAGGTTACAGCATTAGTATGGATCATGTTGGGTCAGAGGCTGCAGAGGTCATAATCTTCATCCATGATTTGCGATTTACTGCTGACTGGTGACACCAGTGGCTTTACCGGTAGCATTAACTGTGATGTTCTGGGGACACCAAAAACAGCATTTACATTTCAACCTTTACTGCTGTGAACTGGCTGGGCTGTTTCAAACACCAGAACAGCAGAGAGCCCTGTGTGCCTCTCTTCCTACTAAGGCATTACAGACTCTTTTTACATAATTAACCCAGACATTTTGCCTAGCATACTTGATTTAGTGCGCCTTTTTTAAGGGGGAAAAAAGAAGAGACTGAAGGCAGCTGCTTGCCTCCTGGATTGCAGGAAAACTTAGGTGCTTCACAACCTGGAAAACAGAGTCCAACATTTTTTGAAAGTCCTGGGTGGTTGTTATAGCAACATACGCACGTGTGTATGTGTGTGCATGTGAAATAAATTCAAACCCAGGTTGTCAAGGGCAACACAAGTCAGCTTCGAAGTCACATCTAAATCGCTGTCTTGCCTGGTGTCGTCTGAAGGCAGCAGCCAGCTCCAACAGGGACCGGGAAATATCCTGATATCTCACTGCTGGTGCCAGTTGCTGGCTGAGAGCTCAGCGCCATCTCGCAGCTGATTCAGCTCCTTAAGAAGAGGGTAATTTTCTTTATCCTGTTTGCTTCCTCCTCCCTTGCAGGCTGCCACAGCACCTTAACCCAGCTGGGTAAGACAAGCTCATGGCTCCCTCCCAAACAGATGGCTGCAAGGAAGGTCCAAAAATAATCTAACCCATTTGCCTGCGAGTTTTGAGCCTGCTTTGCTGATTGGCAGACCCTCTGGAGACCACCAGAAGAAGCAGATGGTCAAGACATGAGATCAGAGCTGGAGACGGAGATGTCAATCAATAGGTTGGAGTACCAGGCTCCGGGATGTGGTACAGAGCAGGCAGCTACAGCAGTGTTAAGCAGGTGAGGGTGCACGGTCCCAGAAGGACAGGTATTTGAGTAATGAGGCTGGCTGCGAAGTCTGGTTTTCACTTAAAAAAAAAAAAAAAAAAAAAATCACAGCTTTGTCATGCAGCAAAAGTCAGCTTTTATATTGTTCCACCCCTGGAAGGATGTGCTGAGCTTCTGTCAATCCCCCCATCAAACTCTCAAACAGAAGTACACCAAAAAAAAAAAAAAAAAAAAAAAAAAAAAAAAAGTAAAAAGTGAAAGAACAACCATATAGCCATTGCAGAACTAAGAGCAGGGCAAAATCATGGGAAATCACAATAGTTGTAATGTCTCTAGTAGCACATTCTGTAATGAGATTTCTGGGTAAAAAAAACTATTCAGTATATCTTTTTGGATGTTGGGCTACCCGCAGGCTGTACTGGTACCCTGGATCAGAACATCAAAACCAAGGCAGCAGCAAAATTACCTCCTTCATCCCTTTACACAGGTTTTTGGCCAAATGTCTCAGGGTGGTGCTATTCCACAGCGTGCTCTGCACAAGGCTGTAACACAAAAACTCTGGTGTGGTCCAAAAGCCCATTTAGGGTGAGGGTTTCATGCTAAAAGATGTGGTCAAACTACCATGTGTCCAGGAATCAGTAATACAGTGCCTGGAGTCTGGCAGCACTGATACATTTGGAGAAGTTAAAGGAGCCATATCTGCATGTTTCACTTAAGTAAAAAACAACAACAACAACAACAAAAAAAAGTGGGAGGGAATAAAAGTCTGCAAATAATTGATGGGTATAAACGCTGGATTGAAAAGAAATTATCTAGGGAGTGTATTTTCCTAATGAGGTAGATTATGGAAAGGAGAATTTAGCCTGAGTACTACAAAAACAAGCTACCAGAGAGAAGAGAAACATCTGAGACTGGAACATCTCCTAAGGAAAGTGGCAGCAGACCCATGAATGCATTTACCACTAGGCTGGGCAAAGCCCTAGAAAATGGGCTATATGGCTCTGCTGAGCACTGGCTCCTGGGAGGAGGACTAAATCTGATCTAACCTGCCTGTTCACCTTCTGGTTCCTGGTTTTCCAGCAGTTCCTTTCCCCAGCATATTCCTTAATGGCAAGGTTGATTTTTTTCACCCGTGCTCACGGTACAGCAGGACTTTCCAAACTTTGTTTCCTTGGGCATGTCAGCAGCACTGACACAGCAGCAGCAGCTCCTGGCCGCGCACAGCCCAGTTAAGCCTAGCAGGACACAAGTCACAGTTTGCAAATCCCTTTTCTAACGAGAACCTCATCTGCATCATCAAAGACAGCAAACAGAACCTGAAAGCAGTATGTTCATATTGTTCCTGCTATTTGGAGCTTGTCTCCCATTTTCTAACTGTATCAGGGACATAGCTTACACCTATTAGCATCCATGAACTTTACTGGTATACTCCAAGGTCAGAGACTACTGCATACAGCTGTAGTTCAATTAAAGTCAATACTATTTTAATTCCCTTTTGTGACTTACTCCATGCACTTATTGTTGATACAAAGTGCTGTGTTAACAAACTTGGAAACAGAAAGCCTGTTTATGGTAAAATTCATCTTTATGCAAAGCAAAAGCACCAGAAATCCCCTGCACCACCCAAATCCTCTCATCAAATTCTCAGGCAGTAACAATATTTCAGCATTATTCAAAAGGCATGTAGGCTTTGCACAGACGTATTTGCAAAAAAAGGCAGATGTCTGTGTCTATAAGGAATGCCTGGACACCCCACCGTGCACCCTGAATCCCCGACCCCTTCATCTGAAGCATTCCTGCAGGTGTTTGAGAAGCTGTCTGGAAAGACCATTGCACACGCCCGCGGTGGCTGATGGCAGCTTCGGGGCAGACCGTCCGGACAGACAACTGCGCAGGTGCCGCGCCACGGACAGGCCGCTCTGTGCTGCCCAGAGGCTGGGGGGGATGAGAGGTGCTCCGCACACCTCTCAGCACCAGCTCGCAGGTGGCGATTTGCAGCAGTGACCAGAGAAGCAAAACAACGTCAGCCGTTATCTTTGTTCGACACTTGCTGTTTTAAAGGCTTACGCTTACCCTTCTGTCAAAGCGAACAAAGACTGAACACATCGGGTAGCCCCCGAGAAGTCTGGACCCCATCTCCTATAAAACAGAAACCCCCGACCACACGCTTCTCGTTAGGAGCCAGACTACTATTGCACACAGCTGACTGGGTAATTTTAGCTATCTGGAGAGTGCCAGGAGATGACAACATTTCTGAAGGACCGTCTGGAGAGGTGTCTGCAGGAGCCGAGGCAGAGCACCCGTCACCACCCTGCTAACTGGACAGTGCCCAGGTAATACCACTAAGGTTCATTACTGGGTACCCCCAAACTAAGACCACTCCAGGCACAGAGAGCGCTTAGAAAGACTCTTTACAAAAGAAACTGTCATGAATGTAGACATTTGTTACCCCGCAGCTTTATTTTTTAACCCGCAGTGCAATGTTGCTATAAGAAATTGAATACTTGAGCATTAAGTATGTGTTACAGTGCTGCCTTATACAGCAGCAAAGTGATTAATTAAAATTTACAAGAGTAATCCAAATGCCTAAACATGTTTCTTGGCGGTAACTCCTATAACCTGCTGCCAATAACATCTCAAACTAACGACAACCCCAAAGTCAACCTTTGGGAGCCATGAAGAGTCTCTCTGAACTAAGCCAGTTGGTAACGGGAGAAGAGCAGAGAGATACACGATTCTTCAGGAAAAACAAAGCACGTGAATACAATAATGTCTGGGATGTCTGGCTCGCGCTGAGAATAGCCCCATCCCAAGTCACAAATACTGGCCAAAGCCCAGTTTTGTTAAGTATTATGCTGCAGCATTGAAAATGCCGTATAAAACAGTGAAACAGCCAAGTTCACATCCAGCTCCGCAATCCGTGAGAAGCTGAGCACTTCCAGCTAACATTGAGCCGTGCCAAACACTTTGCAAAATCAGAGGCTAAATTATTCCCTGGGAGGATTTCTTCATAAAACACCAGAGGACACAGATATTGATCACGCTTCTTCCCCGCTCCCCCCAAATCTGCTCGCAGAATATAATCCAATAACTTGATACTTTGGGTAACCTTTGAAAACCTAAAATTGAAATTTCCCAGGGGCAATACTTGAGACTAAATTAGAGTTGAGGGGGTAAAACTGGGGTTAAAGCTGTTGATATAAATGGGAAAAAAAGATTCAGGAAAATGTCACAGTCAACTATGGCAGGTTTACAGAGGTGTAACCTGTCAGAGCCGGTCCGGTCACTGGAAGCTGGTTGAGACTCTTTAAAGGCTGATCTCGCTGTACTATTCTCTTAACAACACATTCCTCTTGCAATGTGTAAATAAATGCAAAACTTTTAGAGTGCTGAACTAATCTATACTAACTGTTAGAGCAACTCTTTGTATTTAATTATCATTGCTAAATGATTTCAGTGATTTCAAAGCACACTAGCTGCTTACTGGTAATGATTTCACTGCCATGAAACAAACCTTGCAACGATGAATGGGAATCTTACTCATGGAAACACAGCTCATTTATAACTTTATTTTAGACACTTAAATTAGTAAGGATCAACTCAGCCCTACTGGAATAGTAATTTTAGCAGCACAGTCAAAAAACAAATGAAAATAAAATGCCTTACCCCAAGTAAAAATAATTGTGCTGTCCAATCACTTCTCTAAAGAACCCTCTCAGCTCCCCCCTCCAACTGGAAATTTGTCATGGCTGAAGTCCTGGATTTGGGAAGGAGATCTTTATGGCTTCCATGAAAATTCACTCCATTTCGCCAAGTTACACACACCTGAAAATCGTCGTCTGCCCTTACTTGGGGCTAAAGTCTCCAGTCCCTCCTTGTCTCCTACATTTAAATTTGGGGCACTGAATTCCCTGCTGCAGCCCACGTACCATACTCGTGGGGAGGCACAGTGATCATGCCCTGCTTGCAAAAAGCACAACAGCCCCTTAAGAAAGGAGCACTGGACTATAGGAGCATACTTTCATGTGCTCTAGTCCCAGCTCTTCTAGCAACCCATGATAATGTCATGATTTCCATTGGCTATAATATTGAGCAACATCTCCTATTGATCTTAAGAGCCAGGCAAATATAATTCAAAACTCAGACAAATAAGATAGCAGAGAAGTTGCATAAGATCAGTTCTGGCACAGCTGGGAACAGACTCCAGGACTCTGATTAAATCTGGCAAATCTCACCCAGTCAGATACATCCTGCTTATCCCAGTAGCCAAGTTTACTTGTGCTGTCTTGTGCTCCTAGACCACCTCCCCATAGGAAGTCCTGGTTTTCACCAGGTCTGTGCCACCTGTTAAAGAGCTGTTTAAGCTAATTAGCAAACTTGAGCTGCGTATCCCCATAAACCAGCTCACATAAAGGGGACAACTCACTGGTGCAACCAGTTTCTTGCGCAGCAGCAGCGAGGCAGCGTGCTCCGCAAGCAGAAATGGGAAGGTTCCCGGTCCTGCAGGCAGCGCAGCACTGCCCCTGTTTGCTTTTTCTAAAAATCATCGGCAGTGAGAGACGAGTTTTAATTAAAGAATGTTTATTTGCAAAGTTGAGAAATGACAAAATTACGGCTGGCTCCACAAGTTTAATTCGTTCCATTGTGCGTATGAACTGGGTTTTACATACGTGAAAAGGTACTTTTTTTCCCTTTCTTTCTTTTTGTGTAAGTTTTATATAACTTCTGCTTTGTTCTGTTCCCGGATGGCCGATGAACAAGGTGGAGCAAGCCAAGAAACCAAGGCTAGTACTATGTAATATCAGACAAAGCTGACCTATTATCTAGAATATCTTAATGTTTTTTAATGTTGTTTTCATGCAATTGCATTAAATTGTCAGATAATCTAATTCAAATGGGAATATTTCTCCTCCTAAGCAATAGTTCATTGTCCTTAAAAGCACCAAACTCGGGGTCTGCTCAGCGGAGAGGAATGCTGATGACTGACAGATGGGTGGATAAATGGTCCTCAGACAAACTCAGGCTTTTTCCTCCCAGGCTGTTAACTCTTTAACTGCACAGACTGACCATTGCATTAAAATCTAGTATGGCTACTAATTTATCACAGTCATTAACTGCCCGGAGCTCAGATTTTGTCCATAGCCTCTGTATTTCAAAGAAGCAACCTGTCTGCACAAGCACAGATGCTGTGATGTGATGGAGTGCATGACATAAGTCCAATTACTTGGGTGTCAGTATTTGCAGAATTTCTCTATCTATAGACTCGAAGTCGTGCCTGATGTTACTAAGCATCTCTATGTCTAAACTTATGGCAGTTTTCACTGCATTTTTGTGCAGTTTCTTGAAAGGAGGAAAGTAGTGGCACCTCAGGTTGGGCACCGAAACAGTACCATCCTTAAGTACCAACACAGAACAAGACGGTTAATTAAAAGTAACCTGATAAGTACCTGGGCAAGGAATCCTTAGTGAGGGCAAAGAACTACAGGACCTGAAATAACAGATGCACTCATCTCTAACCAGTTAAATAATTTTTATTCCATGCTAGCGCTCAGTGTGGTTCATAAATGTTCACTTATAAAATGTGCACTCCAGGATGCTGGAGTGTTTTACGTGCTTACACTGAAATACGCTCCCCGTCTGTCCTGCCCCCTGTCGAATCTCATCTTCCTGTGCTCAGTTACTGTGTTTTAGCTCCACACTCTCAACATACCAATTTTAGTTCACCATCCCTCAAAAGCCTCCAGTTCCTTCCCATTACTCCTTAACTCGCAGGAAAAAAACCCCACTCTCCTCTGAACTGAGCACCCCAGGGCAGGAATGAAAGGTGGTGCCTGCACCCAGGGCAGCTGGGGGATGCTGCCTGCCCCCTCCCAAGGCACCTACAGGTAGGAGCGTTATTGTTGGTATTTATCACTCCTTTACTGTTACAAGGGCATTGTGTCAGGAGACCCATTTAAGCTCTATTATAACTCCTTTTGACTGACAGGCAGAGAGTAATGAGTGTCATTGCCTGAGGAAGGCCAGACGAAAAGGAAGCTCTAAATAGACCTGTCAGAGAGATGCTAAAGAGACTAACACATGAACTAAATCAGCGCCCAATACATAAAAATCTTTTAATCTACTGTCTTTCAATTTTAAATGTTTACCAAGGCCCAGCATCTATAATGCTGCATAGGTAATATGCTTTTTCTTTACAAATAATTCTAATGACCCTTCTAAGTATATGCCTGGATTTCTTTTCATGAAAAACAAGAAAAAGAGGAGGAGAAAAGAAGCGGCAGGCTGCCAGGGATCCGAATGCTTCAGTAGCTGACAAAAGACAAGAGAATTTGGGCTGATTTTCTTTTTCTTTTTTTTTTTTTTTAAAAAAAGCAGCTTTGGAATGATGAATTCACAAGTTGTTATGGGAACTAGCAGCACAGATGATGCCCCAAAGGAGCACTGAAGAATGTCTATAGGATCTGGAGGGATAATAATGTAATACAGACGTCTGTAATATGCATGGTTTTCACCAAAATTGTATGACAATTTGTAACCTAATACTCGCAGTGCACGGTCTGTGTGCCAGCACGAAGCCATAGCCCGTGCAACACATCAGACCAAAACTATGTGGCTGGGGTGCTTGATGGCGGCTCTGGCCCTCTCCCAGCCCTCCCTGGCCATCAGGAGAGTAACCCTCCTTGTTTGTTTGCTTACTTTGACAACGCATTAATTTTCGTTCACGCTACCTCACATTTTCCAGGACCTGTGTGCTTGCAAACTACTGTACTCGGAGCACATGCGTGTGCTGGGGAGGGACGAGCAGGGGGGGAGCCGGCATCCATGCCAGCAGCACTTGGAGATGCTGCTGGTGAGGACACGAAGGTAACTGAGGCCATCACCTCTGCACAGATGACACGTGCAACTCTCCTTCCCAGCCTCCTTTTGCGTGGCAGAAGGGGATGTGAAGTCTGGAGGAGGACTGACACGCTCTGCCCCCACTCCTGCAAACCCCAAGAGTGATGAGTGCCCGGCTGTGCTTCCATCTTTGTGTGGATGGACAAGGCATTTTGCAGCTCTGCACATACACAGGCATGCTCCAAGTGTTAGGCAGGCTGAGGGTTTTCTCAGCACTGAGAAAGCTAAAGCCTGTGGGTTGTTTTCAAAAGGGGAAGATTTAATTTATAAACACCTTCATGCATATTTTGGCTTTTAAAGGAGAGTTACAACAGAGGCGGCACGGAAGAGCTCTTACTACATGGGTCATATCTAAGCCTAGGGTTTACATATATGTAAGGTGTCTTAGATCTATGAGTGATACGTAAGCATAGACAGGACTTGACTTACAACAGTCTCAACCTCAGGTGGTGTTTGTAGAACACATAACAGTATATACTACAGGCCAGATCAGGAATATTCTTCATTGACCGACACTGTCCAAATGCCTTGGTCAAAGCACCAAAGCAATGTAACGTCCTTGGGACAACCTGGTGTGGGAGCAGACCGCGGACGTGCCACAGTAACCAGGGGCTTCCAGACCATAACTGACACGTGTGGATTGAAAAGAGCTTGGCCATGCCACAGAAGATGCAGGATCCCAGATGCAACATTGAGATATTACTGAGCTATGTGAAAAGCACTCTAACAAATGCTTCTAGAGCTCAGACCCACCTGCCAGCATAGCCCCTGAGTTTGTCCCCGTGCTTTGTAACTACAGCCTAGGAGGTATCCTGACCCCATGGGGAAATGTTAAAAAAGTTGTTCAGAAGAAGGGTAGGGCAAAGTCCCACATCACTGTAGCCTATTATTTGCTCAATAGCAATGCCTATGAGATGGGAATCAGCTCAGCAACTGGGCTCAGTTTCCAGGTCTTTGTGGGGGCTGTGGTCTGGAGATAACAGCAAACCTCGCTGTGCTTCCCCTGGAGCTGCTGCTCACACTTGGAAGGAAGTCCAGTAAAACTGTAAAGGTACCTCTTGATCTGCCTTCCCAAAACCTCTTTCAAAATGTACTTTGCTGAGCTGTTTATGCAAATTCTTGCAAGTCAGCTTGACAGCATGCCAGTCTACCAGCAACCACGCAAACCAGCATTCCCTCATCCCCCTGCACTGCCTGTGCTCAGTTGGGCAGGGGCAATCCAGAGGGAAGCCACAAGACCAACCCATTTTCCATGTTGCACACCTGAAACATGGGCCTACCCAGAATACACTCTCCAGATTTATGCCTGGTGTATATTTATATTTGGGTTATAAATAAAGTGTGTGGCTTGCCATTCAGTCCTACTTCAGTGTTCATGCCTTCGTTTCACCTGCCCATCCAAGTCCATTAGCCTGCTCTATTTTTCCAGCTGTCCTTTCAGTCTGTGCCAGGAGAGGGCTCTTGGTCTCCTTCCCCTTTGTAACCTTCAGCACACCAAAAGTTATAGACTGCATCAAATCAGCACAAAAGGAAACATTTCCTACACCAAAAGCTCACAAAAGCCACATTAGGGAGCCCCATTACTTGTACAGAGGTTAGAAGACTCATTTGTGATTTTTTTCTTCTGCACTAAAAGACCTTTCCTGGAGTTTGGAAGAACCAGAGAACTGAGAGTTTTAACACAGTACCTGCAGTTTGCATTTACCTAGTGATTTTCTGGAACCTCTTGCCAAATGTCTGGCTGTGTGCTCTTCCAGAAGGTAATAAAAAGCCTGTATCATGCTTTCTCTGCAGAACTACTTAATGGGGTTAGGAGGTTTGTTCTCAATTTCATATTAACTCCAAGTAAGGATACGTATTCTCAGTATTTGCTGTGCTTTCCTCTTTTTCCAAGCCACCAAGCCCTGCTCTGCCCTCCACCAGCCGACCCAGCTCTCCCCTAGAGTCTCCTGCACTGCCTGTGGTCGGGTGTGCTTTGAGTTGTCCTCCTCCCCAGCTCCCTCTTCTCTCCTGAAGCTCTGCCTCCCACCCAGCCAACTCGGCCAAAGTGCCCCAGCCGGACCTCTCCATCACACCAGCACAGCCTGTCTGGCTCATCACTCTGCTGCCCTTAGACACATGCTCTCCGCCATTTCTACTCCAGTCCCTCAGAAAGACAGGGAGGGGAAAAAAAAAGGTCCTTTCCAGATGGGGTTCACAGATGTCATAAATGGTCTGCATCCCTCACGTCTTTGACAAAACTTGAGGAAACTTGGCAGAGCCCAGGTATCATCACCTATAAATTATGGTCTGTGGATTAAGAACCATCCCAAACTGGGAGGCTTCTTCAAGTCATGTGAAGTTGTGCTCACACTCATCCGCCTGACCTGGGGCCCTCCAGAGAGAGTTCAGTGGGTCATGCTTCAGGTCAGCCAGCTCCTCCCTGCTCCGTGATGGTTTTCTGACTTCTTGAGACACGTAAGCCAGGAAACAAGGAGATGCCGTGCAGCAGGACAACCTTGTTGCTCTGGTAGATGCTGGACTTGAACCAATCACAACTGCTTTGCAGACCTCTCTCCCAGCCAACTCACCAAAACAGACCTATCCTCCTTGTGTAGGAAAACAAGCTCTTTCCATGATTTGCACCTTCTACTCCTGCCTGAAATCCAAAGCTCCTGAAAAGAGCCAGCAATCATAAGTGTCATGTATCAGAAATGTTATCCCATCAGCATCACTGTTGCAGCTCCACGGGACTGTGTTGGACATGCTCCCTGCACCAACATTTCTCAGGACCTGGACCAACTCACCCCAGAGTCCTCAGACCTCAGGCTGAAGTGAAAGGGTGAGCTCAAAGGAAAGATATTGCTTGCAGGTTTTTTGGAAATCTGGTGTTCAGACATCTTCCTTACCAATATTTGTTCTGCGTATGCATGGTTTCAATACATATGTCTGTTACTGTGGTCTTTGGACATGTTAGATGTAAAAGGATGGGAGGAGGCACTACCCCGAGATTAGGAAAGGAAGCAGGTCATTCCCACCCATACAGTGGAAATCTCAGGGTTACCAAGACACTGTTTCATCCTCAGACATGAGGCTTTATCCAAGCATGTCAGGATCTTCTAGGAGGGCAATTTATCGCTAGAGACAGTGCTTAGTGAAAGAGTATTAAGCTATGTACAGAGAAAAATACAACAGTCTTCCTTAGAAAGCAGCCTGGCCTTTGAGAGTAAGGGCATTAATATGGGATTTAAATGCTTCCTCTTGAGCATACTTCATGCTGCTATAAACAGGACAGCAACGTGTCAGTTTGGGCACAGACCCTCTCTTAACTATATCTGCTGCATGATATAGGTAATAAAGTAAAAGGGGTGGAGAGGCAGCTAATAAATTACTTCCTTTTTCACTACAGGAACCACACATGAAGAGTACTGAAAGAAAAACCAGAGAGCTGAGATCCTGTGTCCAATACACAATTTGCACTGATCAACCCCCCACCAATCTGAAGTGAAACTTGGACTTTCCCTTGGAAACACTCATTGAGCAAACATTGACAGCGCACGCTTCCTGCCCTCCAGTTCATCCCAGCCCGAGTGAAAAGTCAAACAAGCCGCTCTCAGTCACACAGCAGTGCCCCTTCCATCTGCAAAGCGGGTTTGTATTTCTTCCAAAAAAATAAATACAAAGGACAGACAGGCTTCCATCTGACTTTTATCAAAGCCTGGATGAAGGAAGACTTTCAACACTGCCTTCCAAGCAGCCCTTTGTAAAGATGGGAGGATGGGTAAAAATAACTTGTAATTAGAGTCTAATGAATCAGCACCAGTTGTCTAGCCAACAGTGCATCAGCTCCCATGTGCTAGTTAATCGCTTGATATTCTTTTCATCATCCAGGAGCAGCACGCTGGCAAATTCATGCTTGCTGCCCCCACAAATGTTTTTCCTTACACTTGCAGTGGAGGTTCAAACTCCATTTCACCCCAGAGAGAAACAGGACATGATTTTACCAGACAAGGAAGTCCAAGAAACCAGCAAACTTGCACAGCTTTCAGGGCTGATGCACCTGGAAGTACATTAAAGTGGCGGCAGCTCACCCTGTTTTACCCATTTGTGGAGCTTTGTTGCGGCCAAGAATCAAGCTTCGTAAGCAAGGCCAAGCGTTCTCTGTGGCACAGTGGGAATAAATTCAAACCACCCCAAAAATTCCTTGGCAACAAGCCTTAGACTTCACGGCAGTATTAATTCAGCGCATTTCCATGAAATACTTCTCATTCCCACCCCTCCTTCAAATGTACGCGCAAATCTTAGTCCCGTTGTGTTACGGGACGCAGTTCTGCGGGAAAGGAAAATGCCGTGGCATGCTCTGCAGTGGTGGGAATAATGAAATACCTGGGCTCTGCTTTTGAAGCTTGCATCAGCTCGGAAGAGCATTTCAACTTGGCAACGTGTCTGCCAGCTCCAACAGCAGGGACTGATGCTGCTGTTCAGCAGAAGTAACATGCAGATGAGATGCTGCTTCCGACAGATAAAATAATGAGTGCTCCATGATATGGGAATAAAATCCCTTTGCTGATGACTGCAGAGCAAATTCACAAAGTTTGCAAGGAAAAAAAAGATTTTTTTGTTCTAACTGCATATTCCTCCTGAGATATGAAAATTAAACTGGATTTTTTCCTTCTTGCATCTTAATAAAATTCCTGTTAAAGACCATTTCTAAATCTTTAGTTTAGCTTGTAGCTTCAACTAGGCCAGAAGAGAAAACTGATTTTCAATTTAGAACACAGTCAAAAATAAAACGAAGTCCAGGTTCAGTTAAGAAAGATCAAAAGGGTTGTCAAAAACTTAGTTTGCTTTACTTCCATTTCGCTTTATAAGTATAAATCAAACAATCAGAAGTTGCTTTTGTTAGAGATGTGTGTGGAGCTGCTGAGATCTGGACTGAGTGTTTTCAATCCAAAGGGCTCCATGTTCAACACCAGAGATGACTTTTCTATTAAACCCTTTTATCACCTTTCCAGCTAAACTGTTATCAACAAGATACAAACAAAATGTATTCAGATTTAGGGAGGTTGAGCAAAAATTTTGACTTCTTATTTTATTCATTTTTCCCTTTCCTGTCCTCTAGAGAATCATACAGGGGAAAACAGTGTGAACAATTCCTGTAATTCCCCTGTATAAATATGCAATATAAGAACTGCAAGCATGTGCATGCACATACCCCGACGCTGAGCCTGCAGCCGTCATTCACATGTCAAAAATTTTGCAAGCGCATCCCAAACACTGCTGCATTCCTGTTTGCTTTTGCACAATTCAAATAACTAATGTTTCAACACATAAAAAGAAGTTCCTGCCATGACCATAGCCCAAACTCATGTTCTTACTTGATTTCAACTCCATCCCTTCAGTCCCAGGTGCAGGGTAGGTTATTGCCACTGACGTGCCTCTGGTACAACCTCTGATACCGTGAACGGGCTTAAGGAGCTGAGATCCCAAGGGATTTTACAAAGCATACTGAAGCATCTTATCCTATCACACATGACAGAAAGCTGCCTTGACAATGCTGAGGACATTTTCCTGGTGCCCCACGGCTCGTGGTGGAAATCTAGAGGTTTGGTGGGTTCAGTTTCCACTATCAAAACTCAAGTGAGAATCAGGGTAATGAATTTCCCTTATTGAACTCTCCTGAGCTCCAGCACCATTTTCTGAACACAGTATCTCCTATATCAAATAAAAGTCTGAGATAACAGCTATCTACTACAGCGTATTACTCAATGTACTCTGACTGGACACACAATACCCATGCCAATATTTTTTGGTTTGGGTTTTTTTCTGGTCTGATTGGTTAAGTTATGCAAAAGAGGACCCACAGATTGGTTTATATATGCATTAAACATTAATTATATTGCTACAAAGCATGAGGTCAAAAGAAGGATGTGTAAAATAAGCATTCAGGTTGGTTTCCCAGTTTCAAGCTTGTTATTTTTGGCTAAATTCCCTGCCTTTCATATAAAGACCAGGTCAGAAGATGACATCCCAATAGAGCAAAGCGTTTTCCTTTTCTCTTCTCTCTCTTTTGATCCTCCCTTGTTCTGCAGCAAGAAGGCCATGAGCTATTTCCAGGGCAAAGAAGAAGGTGGATTCAGTACAGTGCTGCCTTTTATTCTGCAGCAAACAGCACCGGTGGCAGGTAAAGGAGCAAGAAATGTCAGGATCTACAGCAGGAAGGACAAGAGCAAAGCCAAGTATGGCCATGGGAGACTAGGCTACAGCACCCAGGCTGGGAGGTGACAAGCTCTAGCCCAAAGGACCCAGACAAGACATGGAAGAAATGTCAAGTTTTGTTGGGTTTTAAGCCAGATTTAAACTTTTCCACATTCTCCCCCCAAAAAACTTGAGCACAACTTCTAGCATGAGCAACACATCTGATGAGCACTGCTGTCTTCTGCAATTAGATCTGCTCTGGAAATGTAGCATCCAGGGTTAGAAACAAGGCTGCCAACCTCTGTCTCACCAGCGGCTGTGCAAAGTACACCTATATATTATGTCTGCTGGCACGGGGGAGAGAGGGAAATGTCTGTATGCATGTCTGGATGACGCCTGTACAAGGTATAAAGAGGGATTTACCTGCTTGGACTATTTCATTCCCTTCTCAGGAGGGAAGTTGTGGCAGCTTCTTAAAGCACATGCAACTGATTATTAAATTTCCAGTAGTTAAGTAAACATGTTAGTAAATAAATAAATATATATATTTTTTAATTCATTAATTATATTGACTAACTTCACACTTGCAGACTTCTTAGAACCCCAGAAATTTCGAAGCCACTCCAGCTTTTATCACACAGGCTGCAATATCCAGGGCTAGAAGTGGCCCAAGAAAAAAACAAAACCAGGTAAACTGCCAGCATGGCTGGGATTCGTAGATAAAAAACTACCTCTTATCCACCCCTGGGCTAAATGTACTCTGCTATCTCTTTGCACTTGAGTGCTGCAATTTTCAATGGCAGCACAGGCATCATCTAACCCAAGGTCAGACACAAACATCACAGTCTGAAGACTTGCACGACCAATCAAGCCCTTGACTCTAGAAGTAACTGAAGGACTGACAGGCTAAAAATCCAGACTTAGGATTTGATGTGCAGAACCTAAGGCCAAATAAAAGCAGCTGTTAGGAAATCTTGAGAAAAACAGAAAATAAAAGTATGCAATGGTGAGTCCATTTTCAGGCCAAGTTGCGACATCACGTCTCACAGGTCTCCTTATGGAATAAGATGTTCCTTTCCTGGACTAATAGTAAGGAATAATAGCCCTGAACAGAGAAGTAATAACGTGGGAAAATACTTGCAATGCCCACGTCATCCCACCATGTGCGGTCTGTGCCTGTCTGAATGCATCCCTGCGTGTCAAAGGACACAGTGATGGGGCTGTTAGAGCACCAAACAGTAAAGATAAAAAACAACACAGAGAAAGCAGATGGTGTTTGTCCTCAAAGAAGTTAAGATCACAAGGGGTAGCTTTCCCCCAGGCTCTCCCCTAGAAAAAGGAGGTTCAGCCCAGCAGGCAAGAAAGGCAGGGAGACAGTGGAGCTGGGATGTTTGCAAGCCAAGAGAGGAGTACTGACAGGGTAACCTCTTTGTGTGTCTTGCACCGTGTGGTAGACACTCTGCACCTCTGAGAAATGAGTAGATCTTGCTTGACTCGAAAGCCACTTTCCCCAGTCCCTGTCCCAGGCTCCTGGAAGGACCCAGCCCAGCTTGCATGTGCTGAATCCATGTCCTGCTGCCCCAGGAGGCTGTAACCCTGCTAGCAGCATAAGAGCAGAGGGGTGGAGAAATGCCACCCTGCATGCAGTAAAAACTTGGCATCTGGCAGGGACCACCTGGAAAAGCCCAGGGAGAGAGCTCAGGCACAGCAAGACATGAGAGGATTGGTGTGAATCACTGATCCAACACAAATTTTATCATTTCCTGGAGTATACCCACAAGTCCCGGATTTTTTCAATGTTCATGGATATACCAGAGAGCGAAACTGGAGGAAAGTATACAGTGATCATAATAGCAGCGGCTTTCTCTATACATTTATTAAAGTAACATAAGGCCAAGATCCTGCTTCCTTCAAGAGTCTTGACAACGCCTTAGTCGCCATTAAGATATTGATGTAGCATTATTTTCTCTCTAAGCCCCCTAATTTGCTCTCAATTCATTGTTCATGGGATTAAGCCCATTTTTTTTTAATGAAAACACAAGAAAAGCTCAGTGACAGGAGGATGAAGGAAGTCTGTGCTATTCACCAGCCACCCAGCCACCCACATGCTATCTTAATTCATCAGCAGACAAAGCCAGCTCTTTGTCTTTGCAGCTCCCTCTATGCCATTCATTCACGGTGAGATATCGCTCCCAGTAATCAGAGCCTGCCTATGGGGGGGGGGAGAAAAAAACATCTAATCAGGCCTTGGACTTAGCCCCATTGTCACAAAGACAGCTCCTTTTTTAAAAACAATGTATATATAGCAATAGATCTCTATTAAGCACCCTTTCCATGCAAAGTTAGATGGTAGCTTATGTAACAGGCAGGCAACATAAGTATTTTCTTCATTTATAAGACTTTTTGCCACTAATAACAAATCAGCTGAACATCAGGAGAAAAGAATAATAATAATTCCCTAAGAATTATGAAGAAAGGATACCCATAGTTTAAGGTTGCTTTAACCTTTGTATCTTCAAATACTTTGCTTTTCTGTGCTTAATGAACTACATATGTAATTTGCAACTGTTAAGGGGTTAATCTCTAACCATTGTTTTAATTGGATCAACAATTGGCCTTCTGCCACTTCCTTTGGAAGATTATTCCACGATCTAATAGAAATCAGTGCCAGAAAGTATTTTCCTGAGAATACGTGCCAGAGGAAACACTATGGGAATAGATAACAACCCAAGTTTCACAAGGATCAAATATTGCAATTATTATCATCCTCAGCCAGAGTCATGACAGCTACGACTGCATGTGGTCACACTTCCAAAACTGCAACATCTTGGGAATGAGAAGCTAATGGAAAAACTTACTAAAAATCCTGCAGCTTGTACAAATGAAGAAAAAGGAAAAATAAAAAGCAATACCTAATGCTATGTTTGCCATATTGCTTAGCAGTGGTATAAATAAAGGCAATATCCAGATCCCAATTGCTTATATATTTTCTTTGTGAACAAGATTTAAAATGGCTGAGCAGCTGAGACATCTCTTCTGCCTTTTCCCCAAAAGTAGCCATTAAAATTTGCATTACTCCTTGTGAATCAGCCCAAATCTATACAAAACGAGTAAGAAAAGCACTTTCCATGTTTTGCCTTTTGCTAACACTTTTTAAACAACAAAAAAATCCTATCAGTAACTTTAACTGTAACAGAAGTGTCACTCCTTCAGCTCAAGGAAATCAAGTTCTCATATGCCTGCAGGCATAGCCCCAGCACCACACACTTGTGCAACTTACCCAGTGCCTCCGTATGGTTGAACACGTGCTGCATTTCACAGACAGCTCACGTGCTGGTGGCAGTAAGCTTTCTCAGAAAAATATATTCTTTTGGCTAAATTTTCTTGACCTTAAGTTTAGCCCATAGGCATTATGGGGGGGGGGGGGGGGGGGGATGCTATCAGCAGTGAAAATGCCTTTGAGACATATTTTTGCAGGAATGTTTTTTCAGCACTCACCATACAGACATCATTATTTATATTCTGAATGATTACTTGTATAATGCTCTTCCAGTCACCATCTCTGTAAGCTGGGCTATGAATACATACACATAGGCACGTGCATACATAGTATGTCTAGTTTTTCACCTTGCACTACATATGCTTGCTCATATGAGTCCCACCACACAAGTGATGGTTCACCAGCGTGAGCAATGAGATCCTAAATGTGCTGGATGTGTTTTTCTAATGCTGATACATGTGGACAACTTCTGGCACTATGCACTTGGCTGCATTACACTTAATACTTGTACTGGGAAAGGACGAATGTTTTAAGAACGGCATCATTGACATACAACCCACAAAACACCTCAAGGAACTGAGGCCAAGAAGTTTCGGATTTTGAGAGAAAACTCTCTGTCCTGGGGAAACCAGGACTTGTGAGGAGATTTCTAAGAAGGTCCCTTTGGTGTTTCCCCCACTCTAGCCTTCCTGTCATGGACCTAGTGAGACGAAGACCTTGCTTGAGGACACAGGAGCAAGTGTACAGTGGGCCAGCACCACCTGCCTGAATGAGGCAGCAAGGGATTAACAAGAGGAGTAGATAAGCGCCTTCCAGTGCTGAAACTCACACACAAGAAGCAATAAAAGAGATTCTTTCCCTGCATGACCCATTGGATAGATATTGACAAAATACTCCCGTTAGCTGTTTGGGCAACTCTGAGCACAGGTGTTGCCCTCCCTCCAAGCCTTGGCTGACTGCAATCTGGCCTGTTTGCTTTGGGTTATGGCTATCTCCCTTTCTAGCCAAGTGGTTTTATGCAAGTCTCAGACTCTTGAGTAATCCCCTGTGCAACCACGTTCTTCTGCAGACGGAAATTCAGTCTAGGACTTCAGGGACAGGTCACCTGCACAGGTTTCAGGCCAGAGAAATAGGCGGATGAGGGTAGGTCTGATGACGAATGCCCTTAATTAGCTCCTCAAGGCTTGGTTTGTTTGCCTTATTGCTTCACCAAGGGCTGAAACTCTCTGTTGGCACTTTTGAGACATTCTCATCTACAGTCAGAAAGGCTAATTATTAATTAAAGGATAGCAGTGCTAAGTGGTGCCTGTGTATTTCCTTCTGTCATACAGCTGCTCTTATTTGCTGTATCCTGTGTCTCTAATTAACACTGTCCCGATGCTCTGCTCTTCACATCTATAAGAGAAGTGGTGGGGACGTTACCAAGTCCTCTGCTTTATCAGCTGCGTACGGGTACCCCTAGATTCCCTTCCCAGAAGGATCTGTTTGAACTCAGCAACAGTAGAAAGGCCTTCAGCCACTTCAGCAATGAAAAGATTACAAGGTTGTATACACATACATACGTTTTTCTCAGAGTGTAAGCAAACAGTGAAATTCTTTCTGCTAAGAGCAGCTGTCAGGATCCACACAACTGGATCAGGGCATCCCGCAGTGGCAGCATCTATCGCTTGTCATATCTGCCTGTCATCTTCCATTCAGGCCCTCTGCGGCCTTTAAAATGTTCCTGATATGTCTCATCAGTTCCTGATAAGGGCAGTGTCACTGTGCCCATTTTACAGGCAGGAAAATGGAAGTCAAAGCAGATAACCAAGTTCATTAAAGCCAAACTACACAAAGATGGCTATAACCAAACCCAAACCCAAGCCTGTTTTTTAATAGAAAATGAAATATAAATAGATGTATTGCTGAAATACAG
Organism: Haliaeetus albicilla; assembly: GCF_947461875.1. Taxonomy (NCBI): domain Eukaryota; kingdom Metazoa; phylum Chordata; class Aves; order Accipitriformes; family Accipitridae; genus Haliaeetus; species Haliaeetus albicilla. The sequence goes on along the minus strand of NC_091498.1, from coordinate 7,215,770 downwards.
TGATATATACACACACGCATATACATATTATCTCAGCATACTTTATAAAACCTCTCTTCAGTCTCCAGCCCATGTGAAATATTGAAGACACCAGACGCATAAATTATATTTTTAGCCAGCACGGCCAGCGCTCACATGTTTATCCATGGAAGTCTTGGGTTCATTTCCCAGGGACCATTTCACAATTATTCAGCGCCTGCTGCTTTCCAGAGTGGTAGAGATCTCCTCCTCATGTGCAGTTCCTTCAAAAGGCAAATGACAAAACCGGCTCTGATGGTGCCAAAAGAGCCTCTAACTTTGCAGGACAGTGAAAGAGAAGGGAATTGCTGGGTCAAAGCTTTTCTGCAAGAAGTTGCTGCTCATCAGCAGTGCATGCTGTGTGGAATCACTGCACCTCTAATTTTTGGAAAGGGCAGGGGGGGAAATCTTCGAAGAGAAATCAGTCAGAATATCCTAAAAAAAAATAGGAACAAGTCTAGAAAAGTCTTTCTGCTGGGAAGAGGGGCTGAAGTAAGAGAAGCAGGGCTGGAGATGGCTGGGGCGGTGGCACAGAGAAGAGGAGAGCCTCTGTAACTCCGCTGTTTGAGCAGAGCCGTGGGGAGGGGAATAGAGGAGCCACCAGGCTATGAAAAAAGAGGGTTGTCAAACTGGGGACAAGCCTTACTCTGTATACTAATGCCAGTGGGACTGTAAAGGAAATAGCTCCCTGGCTTTTCCAGCTGGTGGAAAGCTCTTGCTGCTGCAGCAGCTCTAATAGATGGGAGGGCACAGTGGGGAACGTGTTGCACCTGGGCAGTGCTCGGCGGCTGAGCCTCGGGAGCACCGCTGAGATGCAGGGCTGCTGCCAAAATCTGCCGGCAGGCAGAGAGGGTTAGAAGTGGAGGAACAAAACAGAAAGGTGAAGAGGAACCAGGCGAAGGTGGAGAGCAACGGCAGGGAGGTGCAGGGGTCAGAGCCTGCACAACTACAAACTACGAAGCAGGTTGGTCGGTCCCTTCAGTAAACCGCAGGGACAAAGACCTCTTTAAAACTCATTTTGGGGCATGGTCAAGGCATGCAAAATTTTTCAGCTCCCAACTGCTAGCTCCCCGCACCAAGTTCAGTTCAGAAGCAACACACAGCGGTTGCAACACTCTCCTCTTTTGAGCCCCAAAACCCCACCAATAAACAAAAACAATGTCTCAGGGCTACGGAAGTGCTGTAAAGGCCTGGAGATGAAAAGCTTTGCAGGGTGAATGCAGCCAGCCCACGCAGAACAGTGCAGGCACAGGCCAGCCTGCACTGAAAGGCTGGGATGACTTTTCCTGTGCAGTCCACAAGGATGGACCTGTCAGAGGTCCACGTTAGGCTCCTTTGAAGTTAACACTACTATTACGTCCAGCAAAAGCCTCATCAGCTTGGGGCCTGTAAGCATGTATATCCAGGTTTTATTCACTGATGGAGAAAATCAGAGCCTAAAAGAAAGCAAAAGAAGGGAAAATTCACACAGCTCACTTGCATGCTTACAGGAGTCAGTGCATAATTGCTCAGACCTTCCCCAAAGGAAGACTTCAAAACTGGATCTGAAAGTCTCACGAGGGTCCTTCTAGCCCGCATCTCACCAACACTCCTGATCAACCCTACCTTCCTTAAAATCTGCATGTATCCTTCCATGTACCCCACACCCACCCTGTCCGTGTAACACAGACCTGGGTGAAGGAGCCAAGAGAGCACTGCCATTTAGTCTTCCCCAGTTGACTCAAAGTCTAAGATCAAAGTCTAAAACACTTACTCCATATGCAGAAGCAGACATGAAGGCTACTTTCCTACAGATTTGATCCTATGGTCTCTCCTTCCTTCCCCAGCTCCTCCAAATCCCTTTTGTGCTCTGCCAGTGAGGCAGTATCCAGACAGTGTGACTAACTTGGAGCCACACATGCCAGCTGGGCCACCACGCTTGTGGCCACAAGGCCATTGCCTGCTGCAGTGATCAAGAAGCTGAGCTATAAATATCCTTTCACTAGTGACAGCATCCACTTTGGTCTCTCTGCTCAATCCTGGTGCCAGTTTTCACAGAAATTGCAAGAGCTGATTATCATGGAGATTCTCTCTCCGCCGAATGAAGTTGAAATTGGCCAGCAGATGCAAAAGGTATCAGGGAGAGACTGACAGACAGACTGACTTCCAAAGCCTCCTTAAGAAACCAAGCTAAAACATGTGAAAACATCTTGCTGGTGCTTAGGTAGCACACGTGAGATTTTGGATAGGTACAAGGAACAGATTTGTTGCATAAGCGAGGAATGCTAATACAGTCAATTCACTGCACTTTAGAGCCCCTTTTTCAAATTTTCTCCAATCTTTTATTCAAATTACTTCCCTAAGGAGCATCTTCAGTACTAACAGACTTACATGCAGGGCTCAGGTCTGAGGGCCGCACAGAAACCCACCTTTCTTTAACTCATGCTGTTCATTGCTCCCAGTCAATACCTTTCCATCCCTCCCACCAAGACACAGTGAAGATGGAAACACTCCACAGGGTACGTCCCACCATCTGCAGCAGTGACATGGGAGCCAAAAGCAACACCAACACCACACGCTCGGTGCAGTGCTGAGCTCTTCCACGCTCTGCACCACAAAGCACGGGCACCCAGGAGAGGGAAGGAGGGAGAAGCGGGAAGTACAGGAAATATCTCCTGTTTCGATGAAATGGCACCACTGCTGCGCTGAGCAGCCCAACTTACCGCTACAGAGTAGAAAACTTGTATAAAACCCAAACAGAAGGGAATTTTCAGCCTAGGACACTTAATGCACTGGGCCAAATCTATTGCCCTGGTGCAAATGCGTAACTTAAATGGAACTACAGCAGGGATCAGGCACATTATTAATTCATATTCCATTTAGATTACTGTTTAAAAGTATTGTCTCAGTGCAAGCATTACTAGATGCTGTTCATTTGTTTCTCTCTGAGAGCCACAAGAAAAAAGAGATTAGGTAATTGCAATGCAAGCACGAAATACAATCAGTGATTTTATGAAATCTAGCCTGTCCCAAACCACAGTTTTGATATTGTTCATAAACACCATCTGCAGATTTGCTTTATAAACAAACATTATGTTTATATTTTGTAAGAATACCGTTTCCTAATGAAAAAAGATTTTCTTTTGTTTGAGGAACTGACAAACTCGGAAACACTCTCATTCTCCTACTTCGCTGCTCATGGTTTCTGCCTAAAATTTTGGAGAAACAAATTTAATCAAATATTCATGGAGCAAGAGAAATCACTATGGAGAAGTAGATCCTAAACTAAGAGGTTCACAAAATCATAAATACTTGGAAAAGGATGCATATCTGTCTCAGATAGTGGAGAAAATAGGTTCCTTCAGAGGATGTAATTACCCATTCTCTAAACACTGTGCCTGGAGGAAGCTACTTCCAAGTATTTGGTGTTCAGGTTATCCTCATAAGCACAAATGTTGATACCCCTACAACACTTTAATGTTAGCTAACAATTAGCTAATCTTAGCTAAAGCATTATGAACACCATCCACTAACATCTCATGCCTGTGTCTCCAAGCAGATGTTCAACAAATAGCGTTGTGCCAGCTACCTGTTTTAAAATTGCTTTTTCAGTCTTTAACGCTTTGTCTATGTTCCTGTATTGCAGAAAGACCTCAATAAGAAACTTGTGTTGGCCTTTTCTTTACCACTTGTTGTTTAATATATCCTATAAAATCACCTCTCTTGTTTCCCCTTTTGCTAAAACACTTTTAATCTTTCTTCAGAGGTAAATCTTAGTCTTTTCTTAGCCATAGCCTAAAAATATGCCATTAGCAGAGACACTTCAAGATGGTGTTCACAACAGTAAGTTCGGGGAGAACATAGCCATGTTTCTCAAATGCTTTGGTAATACTAATTATTATTTTCCATCCTGATTTTTGCGCAACCACTACCTTTGTTTGCCTTCTTCAGTGATGTGCAGAACTTAATGCTGAATTGTCCAAGCCTCCCCTCCAAAGGCTTGAGCCAGCATGAACCCTACCCACCTGCAGCACTGATGCAGTCTGCACTCTTACAGTGCCCAAAGAGAACTTCAGCTTCTACTTCGTCATCTAATGGTACATCCTTAGAATCATCTCTGTCCATAACTAAATTTCTCTAAGAGCATCATTGTGAGAGTCCTCATCAAAGATTTTTTGGAAGCTGATACAAATTCTAGCCTGCTGGCTCTCTGACTGCACAGTATATTGATTCCATTAAAAAATTTAAAAAGGCAGAAAAACAGCATGAGTCCTGTAGTGGAAGACTTTTGGTCTTTTTGTAACTCTTTCACCAGTTTTCTGGATGCTACTCTCGTCCTGATCTCTAATTCTCTATCGTCACGTTGCAACTCCTGCAGACAGTTAAGGTATGTGCCATATTCCAGTTCTCCTGGAGAGAAGTAGATTTCAACAGGTTTGCATATTTTTGTTAGCAGCCTAGCACCCACTTTAGGTGCCTTCAAGAGTCTTGACTGATTGTCACTCTGTCCCACTGACTCATTTCTACTGAAGTTAGCATTTTGCTTAAACACTTCCTCTTCCAATAGTTCGCTGACTAACAGTGCCTCCTCTTTATTATTGACAAAGAGAAACCTGGAGGAGTAAGCATGCCTCCGTAGGGCTGAATAAAACCTAGCATTGGTGAAATTCAGAGGGGTTTTCCCCGCAAATCTTGTGATTCAGTACATTTATTATGACCTACGACATTTCATATCCGTTCCTGGCTCAGGTGATTCATTAAACAGCAGAAGAACAAACAATATGAATTTATTCTACAGCCCTCAAATCAAGAATTTTATGGTGAGTTGGTTCCCTCATAATGCTTCAAAAGAGTGATACTGTTGATATACCTCAATGCCAGATACATAATAAGGAATAATTCTTCTATCATTACCATCAAAAATGACTGGTGTGTCTGCAGCACGCTTAGCTCCCAGCTATAAACTGTTTTATTTACAGAGCGCTGTGATCATTACAATATATATGTGGGAGAGATCATGGCTTCTTTCACTAATACACACCCTGGGCATTTCATGGAGGAACCTGAAAGTAATTTATGAGAATAAGCTGATTCAGAGAACAGCAGAGGAAGGCCTGGATGACTTCATCTTGGACCGGTTGCAGCGTGCATCACAAAACACACGACTGCTCCAAGTTGCACACTGCAGCTCCTTACCAGTGCGGCTTGGCGATGTTGAGCACAGACTTCCAAATGTTATGCACACACAAGATATGCATCAATATTAGAGTTGGGATAATTTTGCTGCAGGGCTGCCTCCCAAAGAAGCAAAGGTTTTGCACCTCAGTAGGAGAGCAGTAGCACTGTACAGTGTCATAATCACACAATCCACAGACATTTTCTGAAAATGAGGTCATTTCCATTGCAGAGAGGCACATGAGACATTTGTTCCCAGAAAATATATCATGCTACGCTAGGGAAAAAGAAAGAGAAGAGATCATTCTAGCTCTGACTTTATTACATCAGATTTGGAGGGGGCGAGAGAAATCTTTCACAATCCATTCTGCAAAGGAGTATCCCTTGCTTTCAGACAGAAAACATGAATAACTATTACACTGAGTAATCTTGCTTACTGGCCTCTGGTTGAAAGGAGAGTCTTTCAACTGCAAAGCCTATAAAGCAGAATTATAAACCCTAATAATACTTATTTTTCTAGATTTATAGAGCCCACCCAAATGTTACAGTAAGAAAGGGGACGGTACCCATATTTTTACAAAATGTGTCATTGCTTCAAAACTGTTGAATAACACACCAAAGCAGTCAAGAGCCTGTTGGCAACAGCACCCACAGGAATCCTCCACACCCATCATCCCACCCATCCCAGAAAAATGGGTGACTATACCCTGCAGGTCCACGGAGGCTCCATCAACCAAGAACAAGCCAAAGCCTCCTGCCTCTGTCTCCTGGGAGGAGAACACGATTTCTGCTGTGATGAAGATGCTCTTTCAAGAAACAAAACCACTTCAAGAATTTACCTGCTTCCTTGCCTTCTCCTACAGCCCTTGCTACAAACAACTTCCATGAGTGCTAATACTCCAAAAGACCCCCTTTGGGGACCTAGGGACCTGACAGGATAGCAGCTCTGGCTGCTTCAGTAATTGTGTCTCAGGAGCTTCTTCCATGTGTCTCCAGCTTTCAAAGATCTGCCTGTTTCAGTTGGATCACTTTCCCAAAACAGCAGGAAAGCAGCACCCAATATAAACTTTTAGGCAGGACTCTTAGGCAGGACGAGATAACAAATACTGACTGTTTTCAGGCTTTTTTATGAATTACAATGATTGTGTGCACTTTCTGAAACACTTCAAGTGCATCTGCGGAGAGTGGGAAGCATAAAGGTGCAACATTTGCTCCTATAGCATAGCTCTGATCCTTTATTGTAGCAACAGAGAAAGGTGGCTCAACTATATACAAGGAAGAAAATACCATGTAATGTTAGTTCTGGCTGTGCTGAATACCCCAGTTATTTGGATTTTCCCATGACCAACCTAAGGAGTGACTTGATCAGCATTTCCATGATAACTTCTTCACTCATCTGGAAATCCACATGCTAAGTTGGTTGACAGTGAAGGGCTGAGGTGAAAACTTAGCCACAGAAAGCAACATTACTGGGTAAAAAGGTATTTACCTGCCTTTCTCATCCTCTCCCACCTTGCACTGAAAGCATGGGGCAGATCTCTGCTGTGTCTCCTCTGGAGGCTGGGCTCCAAGCAACCTCACCAGGCTGGATTTTTGGTGTTTTCCACCAGCAACACCTTTTGTGAATCACCTTCACCCCATGGTAGTAAAGTCATGTAAAAAAAACCAAAATCACAGGATTACGACTTCACATGACCCATGGGTAGAAGGAGAACATGGCCTAAGGGAGACTCCTGTCCTGAGGAGGATGGACCCATAAAAGAGAACTTCAGAAACTAGCCCAAGTCCTGACCAATGTCCCTCTGCCTGTCACTCTGCAGGGGCTCCGTTATGTCAGCCCTTTGCCAGTAAAAGAAAGTTGCCACTGAAAGGCTGCTGTTATTTCAGACTCATTCCCAGCGGCCGCTCTGGCTGCAGAGGACATCTCTGTCCTTGCTGTCACCCTTCCTTCCTCCTGTCCTCGTGGTATATGACACTCGTAACCTCCAGACTCTGCTCTCTACTGACAACACTGGGCAGACAATTAGAATAAAAGGCTGAGCTGCAATAAAAAGCATTTTAAACATTGAAACAAAAAAGCAGCTAAAGGTTCTGCGAGCGATACATCACCACCCATCTGCAATATCAGTATGTCAGCGTCTGTCTGCCACAAACATTAGTCCATAAAAACAAAGGAATAAATCAATGGACCTGTACACCCAGGCATATTATCTCAGAGAACACTGCAGGGCTACGAAGCACCCTCTTTATTTGCTCAGCCAGAACCATTCACTCTGCTTACAAGGCAATGTTATAGGATGAATTATCTTGCAAGTGCCTCAGTATATCATCATATAATCTTGTACCCACTATGACAGCAGTTATCAAATAACTTGGCATCTGAGCAGTGGTCTGCCCTGGTTATGGGCAATTTTCACATGTGTTTGTTTTGAAACGCCAGGTCCCTCTTCCTTTTGCACCCCACAAGCCTACAGCTTTTCCCAGCATACCTCCCACTGCAGCATCCACCCTGACTGCTGGCAAAGGCACGGGCAAAATGATGCTGCATTTCAAGCTGTAATGGTGAAGAGGTCCCTAACTCCAGTCCCAGCACGTACTCACTCCACTGGAATGGACAGAGGTCCACAGTTAGCCTCTGACCGCTGTGCAGACATTGGAAGGGATGGTAGCAACAGCGCTTCCACTAGAATTTCTTTTTTCAGCACTCTCTGTACTGGAAACTTCAGTGCTACATATGCAGCAAGCCTGGCCCTACACAACTGATTTTGCTCAGGTCTTCAGCAGAAAAATCCAGGCTCATGTATCACATAGTGAGTGGATCAAGCCCAGCTGCCCATCCCACCTTGATCCCATTCCCCTCCATTTCAGGAGTCAAACCAGCTTTGCTGACCCTCTAGGGCAAAGAAATAATGCAATAGGACCCTTATCTGGCACCCTCTCACCTCCCTTTGAAAAAAAAACCCCACAACAAAAACACCTGAGAGTGGCTGAACTACAATTGTCACGTACTTATAATGGTGAATTAAACAGGAAATGAAAGTTTAATCATTAATCTTCAACTTCTCACAGTGCAATTTATCCTCTTTGTAGTCTCAACCTCCAGCCTACAGGGGCCAAATTGCCTGTATTTAACCAATTTATAAAGAGCCTGCTCAAAATTTCTGCAGAAAACAGTTCCAGTGTTCACCTTTTCCACCCTGGGGCTGCCCGAGACCAAAAAAAAAAAAGGCTGCCATTGTCATCTGATTTATGCTGGTCCGATTCCCACCACGCAAAAGGGAGACCAGGCCAGAACACAATTTTGACACTCACTTCTAGTCTGTGTACACACATCCACCGAGGTCCTATTTCAGGAAAGACAACCGAGAAGAATGAGTTTTACATAATGACGTGTGAAGGGGAGAAAAAAGGAAGCTGGACCTGCTATAATTAGAAAGTGCTTACGCCCCCAAAGGCGGCTGCTTCAGCCCACGCATTTCATCACGAGTAGGTGCCCAGCTATATTTACCTCCTGTAAGAAATGTTTAACTTGAGATGGGACACAGAAAACCCCACCAGGATGTGGTAAGTGAGAAGGGAAGTTCACAAGATGTGATCTCTAACTGACATCATTTTGGGGCACATCTGAAACTCAGATGCTTTTTGGGTTTTTTTTTATGTGCAAGTTACTCATTTAAAAAAAAAAAAAAGAAAAAGAAAAGCATTCTTAAGAAAAAAAAAGCTGCATCAATAGCACAACAGTAGCTTTGGGGCAGCTCTGATGTTCTTTTAGCAATTAAATCCTTCTGTACTGGAGCCCAGTCCTTGTGCTGGTGTCTCAGCAGGGAGGACCTCCTGCTGCGGAGCTGCACCCGTATGCCCACCACAGCACGATGCTGCTGGACTGGCCTGTCTCACTTGAGCCGGCCAGGTCCATCCGTCACTCTCCTCTGCAGAAATATCGTGACCCCAGAGTCACCCATCCATGGGGTCTGCACAGCATTTCCCATCGCCCACAGCCAGGCTGGGAAACACCATTAAAAGTCTTCACTGATACTGATGCAAGGAGCAATATTGGAAGAGCTGTCTGTACCAATGCACCTGAGAGCTCTGGGGGCAACAGGATCAGTGGTCTGGATAGGAAAGGGGACATCTCTCACCCCATCTTTCCCCCTTTTTCTCTTTCTTCTCCTTCTTTCATTGACCCTCTGGCCTCCAGCTGATTTCCATGTTTCTTGGAGTTGGTGGTTCCCACGACCGGTACCTGTGCCACGTGCCTCTGAACCCATGCAGGCACATATAGCCACCAAGGCTCATTCCTCCATTCGTTTCATCACACAACATGAACTTAGAGTGGTGCTGAGTAGGAGCTGAACCTGAGAAACAATTTTCTGATGTCTTCTGTTGGAGAAAAAAAGGCTCATGTGGGAACCCACAGTCATTTCAGTGATGTACAAAATATCTAGCAATGACAGAGGAGGAAGAGAGGAGTCCTGGGAGCTGGGAGAGGGGAGAGCCCCGGCCAATTCCCAAGTTTCAATACTCTTCATACAGAGCAGTGGCTCCAAAGGGGAGATCATCACGCTTTATCCCTGAATGGCTGGAGCAGGGATTAACAGGTGAGGTGGATCCAAAAGTTTGGCAAAGAAAGCACTAATTAAAAAAAAGAAAAAAATAGTACTTGTTCATGTTACTAATTTCTGAAATAAATGTCAACGCTTTTCAGTACCACCTCCTCCGTTTTCTGGACAAGAATGGAGCCAACAGGGCACTGAAGCTACTGGCCTGCAGCCCCCCAAGCAGCTGACAAGCCAGGCAGCACCCACAAATTCCCTAAAGCACCCAAAAAACTAGCTGAAGTGATTCCATGAGTGCAGCCATCACTAAGGAGAGCTCATGCACTGCAGAGCTTCCCGTTCACCAACACAGGCTCTGCAGCCATCTCTATAGCTTTTAGCAAAAACGTAAACACCCATCGTGCCATTTAAGAGGGCTGTGGGACTTGCCACAGCATTAGCACCAATGCTGCATGCTGCCAGGGAGAGGCTGTCTTTTTCAGATCAAGCTTGGAGGTGTCTATCTTGTGCTGTGCAATGCTGACTTACTCCACGTGTCCATGGGCAAGACCCTTTCCATTTGAGCTGGGTGTCTACAGGCTAGATACCCAGTTCGAGCCAGTCACCCATCTGTACTCAGTGACTACTTCAGGAGGAGCTAAAACACCTCTAAGAGCTCCCTATTTCTCCCAACTGGCTATTGAGAGAACCTAAAATGATAACCTTGACTTAAACTTTTAACTTCTTTATATTCACAATTGCATTACTAATCTCGCCCCAACTTTCTGTCCCTGTATGGACCCAGAAAGAACAATTTAACTTGGAAGACCTATCGCCAGCCCTCAACCACCAACAGAAAATAATTGTGTAGCCTCAGATGCACAGACAAACAAAAATGAAAAAGCCCTGGGAATAAAAGCCCCTTAGCTTCATTCATAATTTGACTAAAACTAATGAGATCAGTTCACAGACCTCTTGGGGTACCAGGGAGGAAGGCAGATTACAGCCATCAGTCTCTCCAACCTGGTGCCTACAGTGCCTTGCTGTAAGAGGTGTTTCTGATCTGACCAGAGCTTTTCTCTGGGACTGCTCCAAGATGAATCCTGGATACAAAAACCTTCTTGCAGCATTGCTAGTCCTCTCTACCTCATGCTGTTGTATGCTTACCCATCCCTGCTCAGTTTCATCCCCATAAACACCACCATGACCCACACCGTGACCTATAACTGTCACCTCAACATTGACTCACAGATTCCTCCAAGAACCTATATCCAACTACAGTGAAATCTTGTTCATTTTCTCCACATAACACACCAAAGGCACAGCCTTTCTACACATCCACGCAGTGAAAAGTCTCATCAGCTTGATTCTCACAATCACAGTATGCATTTGTCCTTGACAAATGCCATCTCGTCATCCAATATTCTGCTGCTAGCCTGCCACTTCGAGCATCTCGCCTTCCACGTCTTCCCCCTTTATAGCATCAAACGAGAACTGCTTGTCTCTGTTTTCAAGGCCCTTCCCAGCAACCCCCAACCCAACCTGTCACTCCTGCATTTGCTGTTGCAAGGTCAAATTCTGTTTCATGATTGATCTGAGGAAATCTCCACTGGTACTTATTGGTGTAACCAAAAAAACATATATATATATATATATATCTCCTTCTGCTTCTTGTAATCTGCTCCTTCAAAGGGAAGACAATGATGGAGTTCAGGCTGGGCCATCTGTGAAACATGACTTAAAAACACAAGGGAAAAAAAGATAGCACAGGCATGCTACAGTGTCAGTTATTTATAGGTAGCCTTCAACAAGTAAACGTTATCTGTTGATCAAGATCCTACATAGGAAATACTAAGTACCTACCACTTTCTGGAGAGATTTAGAGGTGGAGACTATGGAGAGCAACATCAAACTTACAGTGGAAAGTTCTGTGTTTAACTACAAAGAAACATGAGCCTCTGCAACACTGCAAATTGCCTTCTTTAAGAGGAAACCAAAGGCTCAGCCACAGCCTGGTTCAAGAGATCTTTCTTTAAATTTCCCTCATAGCTAAAAAACCCACATTCTGCTATTTGCCAGAGCTATAGGTTTTACCCGTGATGTCCCGATGAAAGCCAGAGCCACACAAATATTTCCACAGCTGCTCAAAATGTTTGCTGGATTATAAGGTCACATATAGGACACATCTTCAGTTCACTCTCAGTATAGAGCCTCTATGCTGAAAATGAAGAGAATTTTTTTGGCACCAGGGGTCCTCATTTTCACTGATACTCCTCTACTAGCAATGGTATCCAGGGTTATTTAACCTTGTCGACTCCCTTTTGATGAGTGGGAATTCTCCCTCTGGAAGGGCAGCGCTCTCCCTCCATCCCAACCTTGCTGTAACAGATACCAGGAGTGTTTCTGATCCAACCAGAGCTTTTCTCTGGGACTGTTCCAACATGAATCATTTAAGCACCTAACAAACAAACAAACAAACAAAACCGCCTAAAACAAAAACTAAACAAACAAAAAAAAACCCAAAAGAGCTAAGAAAACAGAACCAAGCAAAAAAATCCATACACACACACAAAACCAATGAAAAAATACTAGTTTCTGCTGAGAAAGACCTGTTGTCCTTTCTCTCCCCTTGCACAGATCCATACAGCTGGATCAATAACCATGCTGTTCAGCAGGGCCATCCAATGCCCCCAAAATGGGAAACCTGCAGAGTTTCCTGACAGTCTAAACCAACATGAAAGAAGAGTAGTGCTCTGCACTCAGGTGATGCTTGGGGCTCAGGCAGGTCTCCAGCTGGAAAACAAGGCTCTTAAAGTGGAGGCTTCATCTCTGGACCTCAAAAGTTCTCCCTCTGGGAGAAGAACTGACACACATCTGTGATTTTGCAGTGAACGTGTTTTGCAAGGTGAAGGCGTGTCTAGGACAGTAGGATTCACCTCATTCAGGTGCGGATGCAGAACTGGCCCTGGGAGCAGTCTGGCAGGCATTGCACGACCCAGAGCCATGCAAGGGAATGGCTGCATTATGAACCAGATCAGCGACCCTGTAGACAGGGTTTCAAAGCAGGAATATGACTTGGGTAGTGTCAAAAAAATGCATTATTCTTTATTAGGCACTTCCTCTCACTCCACTGTTTCTTTGGGGTTTTGTTCTTCCATTGAGATACTTTCAGCCTTCAGGAAGCTGCCATGCTGTATTTGCCCACTCTTTGCAAAGACAGGGGCATGTAAGCTTCCCTCCTATCCCAAGCTCACCACCATCTTATCGGTCTTGGAGGAAATGTTGCATGAGGCTAAATAATCCAATAACAGAATTTTGAAGACAAGTCAGATCCTAGCCAGTGATAGGTGGCATGCATGAAGTCATTTGGGGTTTTTACTATTCATCTGGAAGAAAAAAGGACCTTCGTATTTTAATTATCACCACTTTATCAAGCTTCCTGGAAAAACAAGTAATAGAGATGCATAAATATTTGCTGATGAGCAATGATGAACACTGGGAGGGGCAGAAATAGAGATAAATCAAAGCACATTCACAAAGGTTGGGCTGGCAGTACATTGGTTTAATTTTTGGCATGTGTCAAAAGTCTACAGACATGGTGCTTTCCACTCAGCCAACAAAAAGCTCTGAGGCTATATTGCTTTTGTCACACCAAAGAAACCAGCATACAGGAGGAAGAAATATTTCTAGGCTTTCATTAGAGTATCTATTTCATAGATAAGCATTGAGTCTTGCCTAATCCAGTCTCCCTTCCATTTTCCTATAGTGCAAAATTGTACAGTCACAGTTCCAAGAAGGAATGTAATGTGAAGGCTTGAAATGCTCTGCCTTCTAAATAAATAATGGACCACTTTATTTTATTTTATTTATTCTTATTTTATGCTAAATGCAATGTAATGAAAGTATACTGCTTGTCAGTAGGACAGGGAATTTACCATTATCTAATACAACCTGAATAATGTAATGGAGAAAGTTGCATCAGAGGCACATCCCCACAGTCCAAATGTGCTGCCTTTCTAAAATGCAAAGATTTTTTAAAATTCAGAAGTCAGAAAATCTGAAAATTTAACATGAAGATGGGACTTCTCAATCAGATAACTGATTTGTACTCTGCTGTAAATCATCTGAGTTTCTTCCATTTGTAGTTGAAAATATTACTTTCTGAAAATTTTGACTTAGTGCAAAAGTTACAGCTACATGCTAGATTTTTAAAATGAAAGATACCATTTCAGATTTTAAAATGAAAGATGCCAACTAGTTTCCTGGTTTTTCTGAGTTAGCTTTATGCCTTGGTTAGGGCTTGAATTGAGTAGGAATGCTAGTTTTTTCTGCATTAATTCTTAATGATCTAGCACATCATCTCTGATGCAATACAAGGATGGAAAGCTATTTTAGGATTGTCTGGGAGAAGTTAAATTGCATCAGAAGTACTGCAGCACAAGGTTATTATGCACGAACTCCCCCACATCCCCTTATCTACAGCCACATTGCAATCGATTGTTTGCACTTGTTGAAGACCACTTTGTACCAGGGAATGAACCTGCCTAGAACCAATGAAGCAGGGCAACTTTGCAGGCTGTGCACAGAAAGCAGTTTTGGGCAGCAGTGGGTTCAAGGAAGCTTTGTTCCCTTTATTGCAAGTCTCATGAGATTTAAGGGCAAAGAGACCCTTGGTGAACTTTGAGGAACCAATACCCACTTTTCACAATCCAAATTTTTTAGCCTTTTGGTTCCAACATACCCATTTTCCACCAAAAAAATTTTCCTTCAGAATTGAGATTCCTCTCCATAGGATAACAACTGGACATGCTGAGTATAAATCTGAGCAAAGACAAATCATTGCAAAAACTCCTAGAGCTTTCAATACAACTGTGATTTTACCCTCACTTTCTTCTTTTTTTTTAAATAAAAGCTTTGCCTTTTAATGCAAGATTGTAAATCCTCCAGAATCTGTGTTGCAAAGCAAAACCCTCTGTAGAAACGTTAATAACCTTCTTATGCCCAGGCCACTTAAAAAAGTCAGGATGGGAAGCAGGGGAAAGATGAGGGAGCAGCCAGGGGAGGGATGACCTGTTAGAGTTCCAGACAGGAAAGATGCACAAACTGAGTCCCTCAGTCTTGTTTAAATCACTTTCTTCTTGGGCCAGAATTGGCAAGTGTGCCGCAACTAATAAATACAGCAGGTCAACATGTGTCTGCTTCCCGACACCCCAACCAAGAGGGAGAAGCAAAGCAAGAAAGGAGGGGGAGGAGGACAGTTTAACTCACACACCACTTTGCTACGTGACTGCACATCACCGGGTGAACTAGCAGGAGCAGCGCATTGTAGACGGCAAACATTCATGCTCAGTGCAAGATGTGATTTAATTGACTGCACTGTCTTGTCTTCAGAGGTCCCCAACGCTTCACAAAACAGGGAGTGTATCGTTCCAAGGGAACATGCAAGAATCAGGTTTTATTTCTTTTGCATGTTTTTGTGCTAAGACGACCATTTGTAGGAGATAAGAATCCTCTGGTGTGTCTTCATCCAAAACCTGAATCCTCACTTTGTGGCATCAAAATTGGTAACTGAGAAGTGAATGTACCATCGTGCCCCAGGCGAGGGGAAGGGGCAAGTGCAGCTCTGTGTTGAGAAGTTACTTACAGCAGCTCTGAACATGCAGGATCTCAGCAAGCCCAAACCACATTTAATCCCTAAGTCTGTGAGAGATGAGTTTTATTCTTTCTTGACCAGATTTTTGTAACAGTGCCCTTCTGGCACCCAAAAGTCTTTAAAAAGATTGGGAGCAAGCCACAAAACCTGCCCAAAAGTAAGGACACATACCCTGATTTTCACAAGCCAAAAAGCACATGCATCAAGATTTGAAGGTGCTCAGCAGCTCTGAGCATTAGGGACAAAACGGTGCTGATGAACCACAACCCAGTATGTCATCTCCTGGGGCCTTACTGGGTCCATGGAGCTGGTGGGAGTAAATAAAATTTACTTTAGTTGAAGTTGACAAATCAGAATCTATTGAAGAGTCCTAATATCTGACGAATGTCAATGTGACATTTCCATAAAGTGACATTTTAAAGTAGATTTAACTGTTAAACTGACAAGATCCAGCTTGTTCCCAAGCATATCTATCATGCACAGCAGGATAACATGGAGAGAAAAACTAAGGATGGGTGAAAATGTGGGAGAACTGTTTCTGAAACAATCACTGTCTTTTAGACATTAGACAATGTCTGAGCTCATATGAAGCACTTTGTGCTATAAATAAAATGTAATAGTATCAAGACGTACAAAGCCAGACTTAAAAGTCAAAACAGGTAAAATACAATTCACACATCACTGGCAAAATCCACACAAAATACATCACACAAAAACACATCATTCTTTGGTAGCAGAAACACATGCATAAGAAGCAACTAAAAATTTGCTTCAATCTATCTGTTGCTTGCTTAAGTGAAAAGGTGTAATACTGCTCAAAGGAGCTCAGGTGATGTGCAACCCAACAGCCTCCTATAAAACTTTAAGCGTCCACTTAGGTTTCTTCAGATGGTTTTAGCTTTTTGGTAGAATTTTGTCCTGGCTTTAAAAGCTTTCAACCTGTGGGTCAGAGAGCAATGAGGGATCATGGGTTGTGAAAAAAAAGCAAGTTTATGTCAAGGAGCACTTTCTTTGTAGAGGGTCCAAATCTTTATCGGAAAATTCATTGGGGGGGGGTAGTGTCTTAAAATAAAAAACAAAATTATGGAAAGCCCCTGTTTTGAAGAAAATAAGTCAGCAGAAATATTCTTTGGGTGTTCATACAGTAGGAGAAACTTCATGAAAAGGTCTGTGTTATTAATTTGCTAAACTCTGTATTAAACGAGATGCAACTCAAACCATAGATGAAGCACAACACTGAAATAAAATTCTCATTAAAAATGCCTAACCGACAGGACTGGGAATGGTCTTATTAAGCTACGGCCAGGTCCAGCCTCTGACATCCACACTGACACTGAGTATCAAAAGATTTTGTAATTGAATCATTTCATTCATCTTACTGAAGAAGTTAGGCCCTTCATGGAGAAAGGCATCAGCCAACACATGCAAGCCCCGTTATCACCTTGAGATTTCTGCACAAACATTTTTCATCCACCTTCCTTCCCAGGTCCTTGCGCTCTCAGCAAGCCCCAGCAAACGGAGAGACAAGCACAAGGCATGGACTCCTCTTGCACAGGCTCAAAGTGCCCCAAACCCATGCCAGAGAGCCTGCTGGTCTCTGTGCTGCGCTGAAAAGTGGCAACAAAGCCCAACACGTGTACTACACTGGCCTTTTCATCTCCAAAGTTTACCATGGCTGCTGCTACTTGTAGGGAGGCTTTTACTTGCTTGCTGTTGGTACAACTGTAAATCGGCACGACGTAGGCAGCTTGCCAGTCGGCATGAAAAATACTCAACAGAGATGTCCTTGTGTCAATACAGTGTATTTACTTATTCTATTTCTATTTATAATATTTGCTCTGAATGAAATAGCCAGTTTACGTCCTCCAGGGGATTCTTTGGTGCCTATAAAAGATATTTTGGGATGAGAATTTAGACTTGCAGGGATAACACAGCCCCTCAGGCCCATGTTTCCCTCTGTCATTTACTGTTTTGGGTGTCAAAGACTACAGTCTGATTTACATTGCAAGTCATCTTCTCTGATTTCTTCCGAAATTGTTTTTTAAAAGGCATCCCTATGCACCTCTTGCAATTAGACTCTCACCTTTCTGTATCCCATGCCTGATCATAACAACCTGCAGAGCTATTCTATACCTCCCTAATTATTTTATTTTTTATTTTCTTTTTTTTTTAGTTATTTATTAATTGTTAAAAAATATTTCTTTTTATTTTATTCATTTATGAGCTTAACAAGACAGTATGTCTAATTCTCATGGTTTGGAAAACTGGGCACAACATGGACATCTGAAGCAACTACATTCTTATACTGCCCTGAATCGACTGAGGTGACCGAGTATTTAGGAAATTCTGAGCAAGTTTGAGGAGTGCAAGAAACCAATGGTCCTAGAAGAACGAGAAAAATCCCAGAATTTTGTACATTCATGAATGTTATTAAAAAAGAAAACTCAACATAAACTTCCATTTTTAAATATGAAAATATTTTATAATCTCATTTGAAAATTCAGTTCATGCAACTCTGAATGTGGCTGACATATTTTATAACTGTCCTGTCCAGATGAGAAAACAGAAAACAACACACAGTGTTTCATGAAGCAGCATGAAAGAAAGTTATGAGAAGCTCAAACAAGTTCCTAAATGTCTATGATTATTCTTATGACATTGCACCCACTGAATACACTTGCTTCAGCTCACTGTAGTCCTTGAAGAGTTAGTGGCCTGGTCCAGCCCAAGCATCCAGGCTCCCTTGATAGTCAATGGAGAGACACAGAACCCCAAAGAACACTTTTTCTCCGAGAGAGACATTTACTTGCAATAAATTGTCTTCCAGAGGTGCCACCATCCCACTGATGGCAATGATGGTGTCAAGGTGACCAGCTGAGACAGCAGCTTCATCTTATGCCTGAATTTGGGGGAATGAACCTTCTTCCAAAGGTGCTGTTCTCTTCAATTCTCAGACCACCAGTTTTCCAGATTTATAATTGCAAAGTTAAAAATAAAAAGTCTGTACCATGCTCCGAGCTTGCCCTTGTTTCAGATCCCTGAAAAAAAGTCCTGGGGAAAAACAACTCCAGGCACCAATATATGCTGGGGGCCACCCAGCTGGAAAGCAGCTTGGCAGAAAAGGACCTGGGCGTCCTGGTGGGCACCAGGTTGAAGATGAGGCAGCAATATGTCCTTGCTGCAAAGAAGACGAATGATGTCCTGGGCTGCATTAGACAAAGTATTGCCAGAACGGTGAGGGAGTGGATCCTTCCCCTCTGCTCAGCGCTGGTGAGGTCACACTTGGAGTACTGGGTCCAGTGCTGAGAGTACAAGAGAGACATGGACATAGTGGAGAGAGTCCAATGAAGGGCCATGAAGGTGATTAAGGGTCTGGAGCATCTCGTACATGAGGAAAGGCTGAGAGGCTGGGACTATTCAGGCCAGATAAGAGAAGGTTCAGGGGGATCTTATTAATGTACATAAACACCTGAGGAGAGGGTGCAAAGAGGACAGATCCAGGCTTTTTGTAGTGGTCCCCAGTGACAGGACCAGAGGTAACAGGCACAAACTGAAACACAGGAGGGTCCCTCCGAACTTCAGGAGCCACATTTTGGCTGTGGGGGTGACCGAGCACTGGCACAGGTTGCCCACGGAGGTTGTGGAATGTCCCTCCTTGAAGATACTCAAAAAACATCTAGACATCGTCCTTGGCAACTGGCTGTAGGTGGCCCTGCTTGAGCAGGGGTTTGGACCAGATGACCTCCAGGATTCCCTTCCAACCTCAACCAGTCTGGGATTCTATGATCCCGTTTGTGTCGCTGCTACAGCACAGTGCCCCAAGTGAAAAGGGTTTATGTTTTGGTTTATTTTAATCAAGGTATAAAGCACCATCATCTCTCCTTTATGGTGCTGCACTCTTACGTCTCTTCCTCCCCCCCCCCCCCGAATTATAACTTTGGCTTTGAAATTCAGGACAACATAAAAGCTGCCGCTTCGCCAAGTTGGCGAGTTGATGCCGTTGATGCTGAGTGCTCCCGGTGACACCCAGCAAAAGTGACAGCTGCTGGTCTGCAGCTGGGACAGCATCTGCAGGGTTCAGGTGGCTGCTAGGTTTATTCTTACCATAGGAAAATTTGTCTTACCTGTTGATACTAGTTTGAAGCATGGAGTGCTGCAGTCTCTCGGACAGGACCGTTATGCTTATCATACCTGAGCAACCATTTTCTCCCACCTATGTATCTGTTGACTAAGACTGATTAGCGCAAAGCAGCTAAGAGATCCAATAAAGATTAAGATGAGATCCAAAATAGTACACGATTACCTGAAGTGCAGCGTAGGAGGGGTTCAGGGTGAAATTCAGGAAAACAATCCAAAACTCACCTAGCTTATACGCTTTAGACAGAAGAGGTCTGTGATTTCTAGAAAAAATATCCATGGGCACCTGAGGCCACAACGCTGGCTCCATTAAGGCAGCAGTTAAGGCCAACACAGAGCTGTCAGTCAGCAAAGCCTGCCATATGAGAACCAGAGAGCGCTCCAAACTAGTAGGAGATTGGTTTAAGATAGAGAAAATAAAGTATTGGCACAGTGGGGAGTGAGTCTCCAGAGCCCACTGCCATAGGAGGCTGGTGTGGCAGGTGAGACCAGCAGGTTCAAAACACGATTAGACAAAATTTGTGGGCCAGAAGCAAATGGCAAAGTCAACAGACAGGGATGTCCCCCATCAGCCCCTCACACCCCTCATATGACAGCCACAAGTGCTGATGGGGTCAGAGAGGAATGGACCACAGCCAGCAGACAGGCTGGCGTGCTCTCCCAGGATAGCATCTCTTATTGGAGCTACTCATCTCAGCTATGTGTAAGGCCCACTCTTTCTTCAAAGGCTCCTTACAATAAAATAACATGTCGCTGAGAAAAATAGATATCAATTAACTTGCATATAAACATCCCACACTCCAGCACTCTACCTCACCAACTTTGTCCCTGGCCTTACTCCTATAAAAGCAAGAGCAGAGTAGTAATAAATAGTAGTTATAAACAGTAAAATTTTTATTGCTTTCTATAGGAACAGGAGAGAAAGTGATTTTTCAAAGTGAATTAGATAGTGAATCTGTCTGCAAAAGGAAACATCTAGGATAAGTCTGGGTTCACAGTGCTCCCAATGACATGTCAGTGACAACAACGCAAACCAGGAACACAGCTCTTCTCTTGCAGCCCCACATTGAATGATCAGCCATCACCCTTGGTACATTATCAGAGGATCTTTTTAAAATAAATATTTTAAAAGTGTTTCAGAGCCACCAGGATGCACACAATGCAACACACACAGCATGTCTGCACTTGGCGCTGAGCAATCGCTGCTCCCTCCAGCCCAAAGAGCCCATGCAGAGGTCATGGAGGATCACAGATCCGCCGACCAGCTGAGACTGGCATATGGGCTCCTGGAGCCACAGAGGATGCCAGTGCCACGCAGGGAGCGTGAGACAGGCAAAGAAAAGCCTGAGTCTCCCAAACACCACAGGAGGCTCAACAGACCTGGAGACCTGCCTGTGACTCCAGGGCAGCGCTGTGCTGTGGATAAATAACACGAGCAGCACAGGCATTAGACATCAAGTGAGGAATCAGGAGACCAGACCAGAAAAATGCAAAAAAAAATGGACATTTTGAAGGATTTTCACCTTAAAAACTAGCTGATTGCTTCCAGGTATTCCAAGATGTTGCCAGACAGCTGTAACTCAGAGCCTAGTTTCAAGCCTATAGATGTATAATCATAGAATCATCACAGAATGGTTTGGGTTGGAAGGGACCTTAAAGATCATCTCGTTCCAAGCCCCCTGCCATGGGCAGGGACACCTTCCACTAGACCAGGTCACTCAAAGCCCCATCCAACCTGGCCTTGAACACTGCCAGGGATGGGGCATCCGCAACCTCTCTGGGCAACCTGTTCCAGTGCATCACCACCCTCACAGTGAAGAACTTCTTCCTTACACCCAATATAAATCTACCCTCTTTCAGTTTAAAGCCATTACCCCTTGTCCTGTTACTACATGCCCTTGTCTAAAAGTCCCTCTCTGGCTTTCTCCTCTAGAAAAATCTCTGGAAAACAAATCCCTTTGTCAAAGCATCCCAGTCCTTCTCCAAAAATCTGTCATGCCTGGGTCCCTGAAACAGGACCACAACAAATGAACCAGTGACCACAACTACTCTGATTTCATTTTTAATCAAGTGCTTCCTAGGGAAGCCATAGACCTATGGGGGTTTGAGGAAACCCTGTTCTCAAGCTTTTCATTGAAGCAAAGTCAGACTGGTTTGTAACCAACAACTTTTGTGAAGAGGTCTTGGGAGAAAAAAATAAATTATTCAAGAGAGGACTTGAACAAATAATCCATGTGTCTGTAAAACATTTATGTTTCTGAGAAAGACTCAAACTGTGTTTATCACCACAGCAAAGTTCACCAAGTATTACCCTGAAGAAATCAATTAGTTGCCTGCAGAAAGAATACATAAGAGAGAATATTTCTCTCTTAAGCTGGAGGAAAAGCTTCTCTGTTTAAATACCTTAATAAAGTACAGCCAGGGCAAATTTCGGACTCAGCCGTGTCCTGTCCGGTGCTGTGCCATCTTTCGTGATAATTAAAATAATTCTTTCCAGAAAGATGAAAACCAGAAATAATCACATGCAGAAACAGCACTTACATATGAATTTTAAAGCAAGTTAAATGTGGTCAGGCAACCTCTACTTTTTCTTCAAATTCTCTATGAATACTTATTTTCCCTGATAAAGTGTCACAGGGGTAATCCAGCACTAATAATCAAAATTTGTATGACTTGCATGTGTCCTATGATGCTCTTAAAACTGTTTTTTATCTTGTAGTCTGTAGATCCCTGAGATACATTGACTGTAGTAGTGAAGGGAGGTGAGCCCACGACTGCCAGTAGATTTCAGTGTCAGAGATCTGCTCCTCCAGGGAAAAGTTTCGGGAATTTCCAAATGGAAAAATACTGAACACTATTGCCATCGGGAATTACCTACAGTATCCCCATGCTAGCATGCTCCCTCTCCCCTGCCATGAAAGCTCTGGGCTCTGCTCTTCTAAAATAGACAGATGGGGTGGAGGGAATCCAGACTGATTCCCCAAGCATTTATCTCCACGGACCACATGGGCTCAGTGACACATGAGCATTTAAAATCAGGAAAGAAGAATGACAAAAAACCCGATGAGCTTACACAGGCGGTTCCTGCCTCTCCCAGCTGCCTGGGGTCAGCCCAGGTCTTGGGGAAGAGCCAGGTGAAATACAGAGTTTATCCAGCCTTGCCTCACACAAACCCAAATTCCTGCCTCTGCAGAGATGTTCACAGATGGCTGTATCGGACATCCTGGATTTGAAGGGAAAGACTTTGGGAAAATCTTGCATTAAAAGAGCTACGGATCTATGAAAACGAGTAAAAGTTTAAACTCCACCCTGTCCCAACTCTTAAAGCCTTCCCTATCCAGCTCTGTTGGCCCTAAAATAAGGGATAATGGTGCCTCTGAGAAGCATATCATGGAGGGGTGAAATGCACTGTCCTCACAGGTCCTTACTACAGACAGGCCAGCCTTTTGCTTGGGGAAATAAAGTGAAAAAAGGAAGCATATGAAGTATAGCTGAAAATAGTGTGGCAGCAAACAGTCAGCTTTCTTACAGTTTGCAACTCCTGTTACTCATGGATGTTTGTAAAGTGACTTTCCTTAAGAGAGGGAATCCTTCAAGAAAAGAAAAAAAAAAGTATATTGAATTTATTTCCTTATTTTCCCATTAACTCCTTTATACGTGGCTGAATTTGAAATGTAAGAAACAAGCAGACATTTGTGGATCCTTCAGCTTGGTGACCCTCCAAGAGTATCTGTTCCAGGAATTTAAGCACAAAGTTCAGGGGCCACATCCCCAAACCCCCTTCTGAATTTTGAGACTTTGAGTAAGTCAGTTAACACTTTCCAATCTCTTTTTCATATGTGCTGTAACTCCTAACCTGGATAAATTACATTATCCCCCCTTCGATCTACATTATGCAATCATTTTCTGTGTATATTTGTTCACCAAGCCTAGCTGCTTGTTCCCTTCCTAGTTGCTGTGTGAATTCATTAAGATGCAAAATGGATTTTTTATCCATAGATTAAAGAGGTTAAATGAGGGCAAAATATTATTACTCACAGTATATCCTCCCCAAAAACAACCCCCACCCCTTTTACTGGAACAGCATTATTCAAAATTTAGTTCAACTAAAATAATATCAGAGGCCCCCTGCTTGCTCCAGGACCACAGGCTGGCTCCCAAATGTCAAAAAGATTTCAGTACTTAAAACAAAACAGGTTTATATCATCCCTCCTCACTAGTCCTCCAAGCTTGCTGCACGCTCTGCATTGTAATATGTGGGCAGAAGCAACCAGCAGCAAAGGCAAAGGAGAAGCTCTTGCCTGGAGCAAAACCTGGACGCTTCAAGTCATGAGCAGCAGAGAGGCAGGAGCTCTGTAACAACACCCGCTGCCGCTTGCAGCTCCAAACTAGTTTCACCTCCAGTTGCCAAAACCAGCAAACCTTGGTGTTTAGGTTAAAGGCAACACTCATTGTAATTTACTCTGCAACAATTACGCCTTCCCTGCGAGCTCTCTGGTACATCCATGCTGGGCTGTCCTGCGGCCGCCTTCAAAATCAGCCCTTCCACCTTTGCACACCCCCAGACTGAAAGCACAGCACGCTCTGGACACCAGCACCCAGGGAGAATGGATAGACCAGGGACACCCGCTCTGCCAGCGTGCCCCAAAACCTGCTCACAGGCTGCCTGCAAAAGCAGCCCCAGGGGACCCAGCGGCAGGAGGGCTGCTGTGCGCCTTGATGGGATGCACGACATGCACTGCTTGCTGCAGCTCAGGAGCATGCAAGAGCTATGGCCTTTTTTATCTAAAGCAATGCAGCTGCAGGACAAAATGGGTCATCTTTGTTCGCTGCAATTTATAGACTCACAATTGTTTGCCTTCACTGCGTGCACAGTGACTGCAAAGGCTGGGCGTGTAGGATGGGTTACATTCCCAGCATAGGAACTGAATTCTGTGCATCAATTTGGCCAAGTTCCTTAAATCCAGTGTCCAGGATGCTTTGCTTTTGTGTACCACACGGGTACAAGCTTAGAAATACCTAAACACCCCAGCAAGAAACAAGCAACACCTGAGAATGGATGAAATTTTTGCAACAGCACACAATTGTGATCCTTCCCACTTTAGCAACACGCTTGATGCAAAAATCATATCCATGCTCAGCAAGACCATCACTGTCTTGGTCTGGTTTTTTAAGAGTGCAGTTGCTTCACTGCAGTGCCAAAGGCTCATTTCACTACCACCATAGTCCTGTCGAACCTGCCTGTGCAGTGCAGATGGAGACATGGCCGTAATAAAACTCACTTTGCTGAGGACTCCAAGATGAACGTGAAAAACTAGCCTAAAAACACAAGTCAAACATCCTGAGCAACAAGGGCACCAAAGCTGCCTGGCACCTGTCCTAGCTAATCTGAGTACACTCGAAATTTAATCAAAGTTTCTCACTCCACATTCTTGCCTCTGTGGTAACTAAAATAAATAAAGAAATACATCAAAACATAACGTTTATTTTAACTTAGCAGGTCAGCAGAGATGGAAAGAAAAGAAGGAAGCTACATTTCAGTAGTGTCACTGGAAATAAATCAAACCAAATCCTAAAGGCTTGATCCAAAGAAAACTTGGACTTTAAGCCATACCAAATTCTCCAAACAAACAGACAATATTCTGGATAAAAGGCAGATGCCTGCTGGCCTGTTGGTTTAAGAAAAGTAGAAAAAAACCCCAAACAAACCCCCCTTCTGCTTGTATACCTCAGGACTAAGTGTCTGGGAAGATCTGCTGGGCCCTTTTCACTGAGTAGGTGGGTGCTGGGGTTGGTACCTTGAACCCTGTTAGGATGATGCTCAATGGAAAATCCAGCTCTGTCTGCGATGAAAAACAAGCTTCAAACTGGGACATGCATTAAAGCCTTTTTACTACAAAATTTGGGCGGAAAGGCCAGTCATTTGAAATTTCACCCAGGGCTTTCTTTTTCTATTTCTTTTTATTTGCTTCCTATTAAGCTTTTTAATTAGAAGCCTCTGAAGTCAGCTGGAGAGCTTTTCCTTGCCCATCCCTTTTGCACCACTGCGTGATACCTGCTCACAGTTGCCGTCAGGGTGCAGAGGTCTGGATTCCCAGCCAGCCGCCTGGAACAGGTAGGGTGAGTCTGGTTTTGAGAGGACGCTGCCCTCTTTTCTTCTGTGTTTAGTTGGGTTTTTTTTCTTTAAGGGGTAGGAAATACCCCTTTTGGATTACTGAATTGGAAGTAATTTTTAACCCTTGGGTTTTTTCCCCAGTATAGCTAAAGAATATATGCACCACGTGCAACATCCTGATTGATGCATAGCTGAAAGCAAACCATTGCTTTGCGTTGAACATTGATGGAAACACTGTGGACAGAAGGAGGAAGGAAGCAGGGAACATCCACATCAGCTTGTACTGAGGTTAGTGCGACACAGCGAGACATGACATTTGCTCTGCATGGAAACACCCTTTTCCTGTAACCAATTTTATCCTGTAACAAAGAGGGATTGTGCGCTGCAAGTTGTGTATAGAAGTTCAAGCACAGCAGCTTGAAGTGTTCTCCATCGGTAGCTGACCTTACCATATTTACCTTGCGTCCTGCTCACCAAGTTCTTCCTCCTACTGAGAGCACTAAAGCAAGCTAGGAAATGAATGCACAATAAAGCTTTGCTCCAAAGCTGCAGGTTGTTCAAAATATTCTTTACATAAATCCACGAGGGGAAGGACAAGGTATGTCAGCTGCCCTTCTGCTTCATACTGTTGCCAGAGCTTTCACAAGCGAGCAGACTACAAGCAACAATCAAACATCCATGATAACGCTAACCCTTCTATCTCCTCGTCCAGCCACTTCTCCACCACCACCTTCCTGGATGTCTCCATCCCAGCACATCGATGCACGCATATCCAAACAAGTGGCCTGTTAGCTTGCTTAACTTTGTTTGCCTTACTTTTATGACCCCACAAAGCCAGATAATGTAAAGTCAATACACCAAGACAGAAAAAATTTAAACTACCAATTAAATTAATACATTATTTCTAGACTAAAAAAAAATAATATTGTGAATGATAACTGAAGGTTTTCCAAACTAGGATATCTAGGATCTCATGCTGCCCGTCCTCTGAGAAAACATGAATCTGCCCTTCCTGATGGCAGCACCTGCATCTTCCAGTCCCTGCATGGATGCACAAGACCTAAATGGGCTTTACTTAAAGGCAATCGACAAAAGACGCTGATGTCTTGCTCATCATTAATCACAAACTTGGTATCTTGGAAGCTGGAGAAAAACATTTCTCTGGCAAACCCACCTTTAAAAACCAAACAGGGGCTGTGACAGAACAGTAGAGTCAATCTCAGGGAAGTGGATGAAGTGATGGCATCAGACACAAGTGGGAATCTGCATCCCAAAACAGTGTTAATTTGAGTTTTAACAGGGACAATCCACTCCCCACCAGCAGGAACAACTTTTGAATCCTTAACTTGAAAAATACTATTTTCTATTGAGCTATCTCTGATACCTAGAAGCCATCATCCACTAGCTGTATCTATTTTAATTTGTTATGATTTTAACTCTTTAAACACAAATTTATTTCCATAAAATTATTGCACATTCAAAAAGCCACAAACCTTATCTTTGTTGAGTAAATAGTTTTAAGAAGACCAGCTGAACAATTCATGTAACTACCAGGCCTTTCCATTGTTACCACTTACCAAACAGAGATCTTCTTTATTCATTTTTAAAGTTAAATTCACTCTTTCCAAATTAGGAAAACAATGTATTTACCTGAAAAACCCAGAGTCACAATCTTCTTGAAACATTTTTTTCTTATTCAGAAGAAGCAGCCAAAGAGAACCAAGTGAGGTCTGAATATCAAATCAAGCATAACACAAACAAAGGAAAAAGGAAAAGAAAAAAAAGAAAAACACAGTGCTGGCCCGGAGCACTCTGGCTTGTTACACACAAGGCCAGCATGGGAGAACACACACCAGGCGTCAAAATTCAGAGTAAATCGTAATGACCCATCAGGTACGGTCTTCTGGCTTTCTCTGCTCAGAGACACAGGCAGGGATTTCAGACTCCAAAGAAGCCTTTGAACAGCCCCAGGGGCAATGGGAAATAAAACTCATCCAGAAAGACAGCTGGGAAATATGGCAAGAGAAAGAACCAGTCCATTTCAGGAGGACTCATTTCCATAAGATAAACAGGGAATATCAAAGGATGCATCGGAGGACCTTGTTCAGCCACCTGAGGGATCAGAGGCTCACAGAAGGCAAAAGAAATGTTTATCAGGCACAGTGCTCGCGGCAATGCAATCAGGGAGCAACAAAACTTGCACAATACACTATAAAGATGAGGAAGGAGTAAAATCAACACCACAAAACATTTTGGAGAGGGTGTTCATTATTACTGCACTATGCACAGAGGTGAGCTCTGGACTGAGCATCAGCATTAGTGGCAGTGGTCCCACCATGGGAACGGGGCTCTTGGGAACACGTTGAGGCAGACCAGGAGGGGCAAGTCTCCTACTGGGTTTGGAGATGTCCCTCCTAGAGAACTGGAGGGCCAGGGTGGCCTTTCTTCTGGCATCTGTCAAGAAGTGCTGTTTAGAGAAGGACAAAGGGCTACACTGTCCTCGCCAAAGGGATGCTCCCCATGGTATTGCTATGTGCAATGGAGCAGATGGGCAGCAACAACACCCAACAGGCCTTGGGAGATCTGCACCGAGAAGGAGGCCATCTGTGTTCTACTGTCCCAAAACACATCTCCAAGCCCTTTAGAGCTGCACTGTTATATTGTGAGGGTCATAGGGAAAAAAGACAGGAAGACAGGGAGACTCAAGGCACAGGGTCCATTGAAAATTCCTGTCTGAAGAAATGCTGCTTAGGTCAGTCATAACCCTCCCCAACCCTCGGGGATGGAAATGAAGGGATAGGAGAAAAAAGGGAAGCATAGAGCAGTCTCTCTGGTTATTGCTAGGGACAGATTGGAACAGCCAGACAAAAAGCTAATGACAGTGTTTGTAGGATTAATTAACACTTGTGTTATCAAAGCACCAGAGATTCCAGGCAGGATAGCTTCCACAATGACATGTTCCCAAGAAGACAGAAGACTGCTGGCTAAGAAGAAATACATCTGGTTGGAAGAGATTGATGTGACCAAGTGCATAGACACAAGCAAGAGACACCCTGAGACTGTGATCTCCAGAGCTCTGATGGTACAATACAGGTCAGGCAAACCCAGCCTGTTGATATCGTGACAGTGAATTTACCTCCTGCACAAACCGATGTATTGGAAGATCTGTCTGAGGCTGCAGTGAGACTGAAGCAATACCACTAATTATGGTATTCATTGCATTCATTTTATACATCCCATGAGATATTTCTGCTGTGGAATTCGCTGAAGCCTGATTCTCAACAAATCTGCTCCTGTTTATTGGTGCTTGAAGGACCTGCCCAGAACCACCTCTTGCTCGGCAGCTCTTCTCATGGCGGTTTGAGGAAGGAAGGCCTCCTCTTGCCACAGCAGCTCCAGGAAGACTCAGACCTATCCTTCAAGAGCATGTGTGCACCAGATTGGACCAAAGAGTGGGAGATGTTGCTGAACCTAACATGAAGCTCTTTCACTTCTGTGGCACACACGGTAAAGGAGGTCTGCGAAGTTACTGCCTATCTTATGAATAGAAGGAATTTCTGGACCACCTACACAGATGAAAGTCAAAACCTCCTGAAAATAATCACTAATTTAACAACAAATATTTTTATCTATGAATCAGCAACATGTGAGTGTTTGGAAAATGGGTAAAGAGCAGCAGATTTCTTGGTAAAGGATAAAATTACTCTTGTGGTAGAATTTGGTTCATTCAGTATACTCCTTTGATTACAGATGCAGTCAATTAACTGTACCTAAAAAAAACTACTCAGGCTCTACTTGGAGGAAAAAAAATGAGAACTGTCTGTTAGGGAACCTGGAAGTATCAACAGACAGGAAAAATATATAGTTACACGTATTTTAGGTATTGAACAGTCTACTGGAGTTTACATCTCCCACAGAACTGTATTAAATGTAATGAACTGTATGATAGAAGGTATCTGATGGAGTTGTGAAACTAACTGCATACATTGTGATGTATCAGCAAAACACCTATAATAGGGATGCAGACATTTAATGAGAAATCAATTAGTAGAATTTTAAAGAAGTGACTATGAAAGTGTTTCCCATCCTGAGAACTCAGGATTTTCTAAAACACAGTTTTCAAAGAAAAAACAGCGAGTCTCACAAACATAAAATTCTAATCCAAATTTAGTAATGATTTAAATTTGCTGATTGTAAAAAAATTGAGTTATATTAGGTCAAAATTTAGCCTACTATTCCTTTGGGCTCTTTCCTATTCACACCAATTATTGTACCTTGAACAAAGGTTGAAAGCCTTATGTAGGAAACAGGCATAGGTGGCAAACTGCTAAAACCCAAAAATCTTACTTTAGTTTAATAGCTTCCTAGTGATAAAAGAATGAGGAGAGAAATATAAGAAACTTACACTAAAGAAACCGTATTTTAAGCAGAACAAACATCACCCCGAGTTGTCTTCCATGTTACCACCAGCTCTTTAAGGGTCCAATCCAACCCTGTGACACTGGCAAGAAAGGCTGTCATTAACTTCAACGGGAACAAGAATAGAGTCTAGAATTGAACAATACCCCCAAAATTGCTCTCAAAAAATCCTATGAAGCTGTGTCTGCTTCTGAACACAAACCTTTGTTATGCCAGACACTTCAAAAGAGAGCTGAGATCTCCCTAGGGTATGGTCTTCTTAGTGGGAATAGAAATGGGAGCAACATGCACGTGATAACTGCTGTTAGGTGCAAAAAGTGAGTGGCAAAGGCACCAGAGACTATCATGAGGGAAACTCAAGTCAGGGTCAGCCACATGATGCACAACCTGAGCAGGAAGGTGGTTCTGAGAGCTTGGTGTTAAAGCACCAATAGACAGCAGCGTCCACATCCCACACTGTATCTAGAAAGAGCCAATGTTTTACACTCTGTCCCCCAAGATGCTCGCAAAGTACAGTACAAAATATCTTTAATCAAAAGGAAAACAAAGCGACAGCTTAATTAGAATGCAGAATCAACTTTAACAGCTCTTTAAGGATACATCCTGCATGCACAATGTAGGTATTCTGTAAGTTGTTGTGGCATAATAAAATTATTAGGAGAATACATGTTTTTTTCTGGGCTTTTATTTAGTCTTCTGCTCTGCAATCCCCATGTAGTAACATTAGTAAGACATTTATTTACTCAGGAAAAAAAATAAGCTGAAGTCAAAAGCATTTTCCAGACAAATCCATAATTCCCCCTCTTTCCTCTGCAGACACCTTAGCATCTCCCTCAAATAAGGCAAAATTTCAAAGTGTTTCTGTAATCAAAGAGAAGGGCTTGAATTTCAGAAGTCACGGCAGGCAGGGTGGCAGTGCTGTTAGAAAGCAATGAATTAAGCAAGCGAGGGGAGCGGCAGGACGTTGGCCAAGCATCCTGCTGCCTGGCACGAACTGCACAGAGCCACACATCCGCCACGGGGAGGAAAATCCTCAGTTCTTCCAATAGAAACCCAGACATTTATCTTCACCTTCCAGCAGCCTAAGTCCACAACACAAGCTTAGCCCTGACTTGTCAAACATTAGGATGGGCTCCTTGACCTGCATCCTGTTTCGGATTCATGAGCCCAAGTTAAACAGGGTTTATTCCCTTGATCTGAGTTCAGAGCAAGGCAAAAAGACATCAGAGACTCTGCTAGAGCAACACTTCTCCTGGGGACAGTCACAAAATTTCAGCCAAGCAACTTTCAGCAGCTCTGACCAGAAGTACAAAGAGAAAAATTATTATAATGTGTCTATGCCAGCTTAAAAATATGAACTTCTATTTAAAAAAAAAAAAGCCAGAACACAAACAACATCTAACACACCAAAAAGCAGCAATGGCAAATATTGTTAATTAGTCTGTCCTGGCCCCAGGTGGCCTTGAATATAATTTACCTGGGCCCTTCCTGCTAACACGTACCGAGGACTCTGGTTTTACATAATTTGCAGAAATTGCAATGCAGAAGTAACATACCGCTGTCATCCCAGAGCCCAGGGATGGGCAGGGAGTGCGGGGGGTCTGGAGCACAGCACAGGTACGAAATGCAGACACACACCCGTTCTGCAATAAACAGGAAACTGCATAACCAGGATCGAAAACAGAACAAGCAAAACCAAAACAAAACAACAAAAAAACACCCTAGAAAAACCCAGTGGCTCAGATTTTTCTAATTGTTTCCCAAGAGCTAAGCACTTCACATGGCATTTTTTTCCCCCCTCATTGTTAAAGTTTGGGTTCTGTCTGAGAAAGATCATGATTATTTCCTCTGCTGAACAAGGAACAAAAATCCTGTTCATTCGTGTGGCAAATGTGGCATTTATTAATATCTGGGAATTTTTTCCTTGGTCGATGCCATTAGGACATCTAATTCTGTTTGCTGCAACAATTTGGAGGATGGCAGACAGTGTTTTCAGTTTGGGGTAGATTTGCCTGACTTCAGCTATCTCAAAATCAAAGGTCACAACCAGTCGTCTGTTCCCTGAGCAGTTGGTGAAGAAATGGAGAGGGATCCTTCCCATCTGAGATAGGTGTCTGAGACAGATGGGCTGATTCACCCTCCGGCAGCTCCTGCTTCTGGGAGTTTTGAACAGGTGCCCAACTCTTAGACCATTAAATTAGGTAAAATTAATTCCTTTCTCAAGTTAAAAAAGCCCCAAAACTGTAGTATGAAAATTGCTAGACTACAAGTAGGATATTAAGCCCTAGGACTGCAGAAAATCCCTCCTTGGTTTGTAGCACCTTATCCTTTGGAAAGAATTGCCACCCATAGCCAGGGAGGCAAAGGACGGGCCTTCATGTTACTCATTCCCAAAATGCAGGCTGCTTTTGGGACACCACAATCCTTGACAACACTGCATACAGACTTGTTCTCCTCCTGCTTGCTGCTTCATGTGGATCTGTAGGAGTACCAACAGCAAAGGAGGAAACCTTGAGACTACTGGGCTTGCCTCTCTTACCCTGCTGGGTACTGGCATTTAAAGACTCATCTATAAGCGACTTATCCAACACTTGCCCAAGGAAAAAACATTTAAAAAAAAAAAAATCTGTTTTTTTCCATATGTTAGGACATCCAACTTTGCAACATATGCACTTCATGTATGCCTTGAAGGTGCCCCATTAGCTGAAGAGTGACAGTCCCTAGCCCTTCCATGAGTCATGGTCTGCAGAACCCCTGGCAATGTCCTGGCCAAAACCAGCCAAAAGAGAGCAATTTGGGACAGGGAACACGCAGCCCCTTCCACACCCCATTAAAGTTTGAAGTGGATTTGCTCTACTCGCATTTTTTCTCTTATACAGACAGAAGGAACATCTTCATAGAGACCTACCCAAGCCACTTAAGTGCCTTTCAAAATGCTACTACACCTCCTCTATGTTCTATTGCTGCCACCAGGAGCCTTTCCTGGAGGTAGCTATGCTGAGACATTACCACACAGTGTCACACAAGCAACACCACACTTATTTTGCTCTCTGCTTGCTTGTCTTCCTTGCAGGTTTCACACCCACTTAACATTTGGTCCACTAAATAGGAAGGAAGGACTGAAATCATGCCCAGACACAAACCCATCAAGGGAGGGGAAAAAAACAAACAGCCACTATTCCTCAGCTGGAAAATTTTCTTTCTCTGCTGGATAATTTTTCAAGTCTACAAGTTTGAGCTGTGGAGTAATTTTGCAGTTTCGGTGTGTATATTAAACAAGGAAATAGCTTGCTTTCTAAGTCCCTGCTTTATTCAAATGAACTGAGGATGCAATAAACAGCACTTTCTTGAAAAGCAACACATTGCGCAGGGCAGCAAAATCAAAGTCAGAGGTGGCTGAACAGTGCTAAACCTCAGACCATCTCATCAGTGTTTGCAATATTTTATACTGCAAATGTGTTGGGTTTTTTTCCCAATTGCTGGATAGCATCTCTAAACAGGAATTCTCAGCTCATGGGTTAGAAGGAATCTTGAAAATCAGCCACACTCTGTAATCTCATATATCACCGTCATTAGAAAAGTGTGTGCGCACAGAACAAATACAAAGTCTCTCCTCCAAAGATCATGCAGCCTAAAAAGCAGATTCACCAGCCTGCTCCGGCCAAGACGCACTATCCCAGAGACACAATGGAGCTATAAAACCAGCCAGGCTTGTAATTGCTTTGCATCACAAATATCCAGAGCAGCTAGACCACACTGGTGAATCTGGCTGTAATGCAGTGGGAGCAAGAGCAATAAAAGTGTAGAGTACATGTGGGTTACAGTATTAGGAGATGATGGTTATGCTGTGATGCCCTCTGTGCACCACAGTGGCTCAATGAATTCATTATCCCAGATTCTTTCAATTTGATTTTCCTATACACCACCAGAGAAGCATGGTTTAAGGGGGCTCTGAAAGAACACTGTGAAATTCAGGAGAGGCCCTAAATCATATGGAGAAGCATAGTAAAAACTCCTGATTCAGAAGGAGATAAGAACAATAATGAAGCGGGTATTATAATCACTCTGGCAGACAGAAAAAGGAAGCACAGATACATCCTGCAATTTTTTTTTTTTTTTTTTAATTTACAGATTGGGAATAAACTGCACTGTCTTACCAAATGACATCGAATCAGGGATCAGAAGCCTCAAAGAGACCTCGCTGCAATCAAATTGTAAAATCCAGCATCATAAGCAATCTGACTGCTATGTTTTCTCTTTAAATTCCTGCTTGAATCTCAGAAGGAAAATACTAACTTTTATTGGACGTCCATAGCACAGTAGCATCCGTATTTCAGAAACACATAAAACACTGTGTAAATGCTGCTTGCCCTGAGGAGCGCCAGCAAACCAGGGAACAGCAACCACAGAAGATGCTCAGGTACACCAAGCGATGCTACGATGGAGGAGAGACTCAGGATGGACCACAGACCCCCACATTGCCATCTGCCTCGATCTTCTCTACTTTCTAATTTCATCTTTCAGCAAGAGTGCAATTGGCTCACACAGCAATTTGTTTGGGAGTTTAATTAGGTCCTTTCTTGCCAGAGGAGCAGAGAGGGGCCGAGGATGCTCCCCTGGCCATGCATGTCCTGGGCAAGCAGATCCTCCCACAGGACGTCACACAGTTCGGTGGCTGGCAATTTGTTTACTTAATCAGATGCAGAGTGATTCGGTGGCAGTGGAGAGGTTTCTATTCCAAGCTAGCAGAGAGCAATTAAACAGCCTGACCCACACACCCTCAATTACAGCCGAGCTGCACAAGGGTCTGTTTACCAGGCCAGTTAACCCACAATTATGGATACTTCCACTGAGGCCTCAAACCAGCAAACTTCTTCAAAAATATTTTATTTTCTAGTGAAAATAAAATGAGCACGTTCTGTTACTATCTCAGTTTGTTTGTTAAAGGCCTGTCGCCAAGTTGAGGGCACCCTTCTCAGTATTTTGACCAAGCCCTATTACGTTACCTGTTCTTACTTAATTTTAACCTTCCCCAAGCATTTTACTCCTGTACTGGAGTATTACAGCGTGTTGGGCTGTAAGCCTGGCCAAACACAGATCACGTTCAGAAACCTCCCAGGACAACCCAGAGAACAGATGAAAATGATGTGGGGATATAAGAAATGCTTCACCATCATCAGGCTGTTCAGAGCCACATGTATTTTCCAAAGCTATAGGCGGCTTGAGGTCAAATGCTGCCCATTCTACAACCACTAACATAAACCATAGAGCTCAGACCAGCTGGGGTGAGGAGTATAGAAATATTTTGGGCTCAAATGTGCTTTTTTTCCCCGTTCAGCCAGAAATATGGTGTGATGGGCATCAAGGCGCAAAGTATTTCTCAGCCGCTTGGGTGACAGCCATGAGGAATGCTGTCCCAGAGGGGGTTTTCCTTCAAGGTTGCACATATGCCCCAAGATGGGTTTAAAAGTTTCATTTTTGCAAAGTCACGTGCACAAACACCTGATTGCATTGTTTCCAGACATATGCTGGTGTGGTGCAATCCATCAACAGGATGGAAACCAGGTTTGCAGAAGCATTTTAGACTGACAAACCATGCATTGACTTTGCAGATGACACACACAGCGTCCTAGGGAGATCAGAGAAGTCATTCCCAGCACTTCTGGCTTTCTGACACCATACAGTAGTATTTTTAAATGTGCAAGAAGTGGTCAGCAGGCACAAGGTTTCACGCTGGGCAGTTAATAGAAATGAATGAATGAATGACATAAGCACTCAGTATTTAACACACATTTATCCACGCTGAGTTGAAATGTAACATGTTGACATTTTGGAGCTGTGAAATTGTCACAAAAATTGCTGATAACGTTAAAACAAGAAATGCTATAGCATTAGCCAGCCAAATGCATTATTTCTGCTAAAAAAAGTAAGTGTCAAAATTAAGCCCATTTAGCCGTCAGCTGCAAAGCTTCCATTAAGCCTCAATATTTCCCCACCATGGCAGGCAGAGAGCCAGAAAGATCAACAGATATTAGCTAGGCAGGCAGGCACACGAACATCTTGATGTCAAACAACATGCCTGTAAAGGAGCAGATGTGGAGACTGGAAGTCCACTGCAACATGGCAGTCGGACTGCAAGAGGATATTAAAGGTTGTGCAAAACAGGCAGGGGCAAGCCCAAGGAACGGGAAGTGATGGTCAAAGGGTCCTCCCCTCCTTCCTCTGAAAGCATGTCTTTTTCCCCTAAAAATACTTTCCCATGGTATATTGATCATTGCCTTCCTAGCAGCTTGTTGCTGGAGGAAAGCCCCTAGGTGACTGTCGTGGAAAGCGGAGTGCCTGGAGAGACTGAGTGGCAGCATGGGATTTAGTACAGCTGAGCCCACTGCCAGGCAAACTCTCAGAGTCAGTTACTCTAGCTAAATGTTACCACTTTTTTTTTTTTTTTTAAAAAAAAGAAATAGCTCTTTGCTGCAGAGTCAGGGTAGGGCATCTCACCTATCATCACCCATCCATGGAGCTACTCAAGGTTCCCTCACCCTGGGTGATGCTCTTTCATCAGGGACAACTATATTTACCCACAGTTTGGGATCCACTTTGAGACCAATAGGTGAAAAGCGCAATTACTGTTATTACTTTTATTAAAGGAGGGCAATGGAACAAAATGCTGTAATTATACGACATTCCCGAGCAAAACTAAAACAATACAGCTTTCAGTGATGCTGTGAGAGGGTTTGGTGCTATTAGCATAGAGCAGCATAGAAGAATTTTCTCTCTCTCCTATCTGTGTGCATAAGTGTGTCCTATCAGCTGTGCCTGCGTATAACTGAAGATACCTAAGAGAAAATCCAAAGGAGTTGTTTGACTGACACTCGGAGAGGGCATTAAGAAGATGGATAGAGCAAAATCCAAT
Organism: Haliaeetus albicilla; assembly: GCF_947461875.1. Classification (NCBI taxonomy): domain Eukaryota; kingdom Metazoa; phylum Chordata; class Aves; order Accipitriformes; family Accipitridae; genus Haliaeetus; species Haliaeetus albicilla. The sequence continues at coordinate 7,178,826 of NC_091498.1, read as the reverse complement.
GGTTTCTAAATAAATCTATTCTGCTAGTGTGCTGTTAGTGCCTTTTTCTATACCCCCTCCACACACACACACAAATGCATTCACAAATGCACTGCCACAAAACTAACTGTACAATGACTCAATGCCAAAGAAAAAAGAAAAGCGCCTTTTATTCATGGCATCTCACATCAATGGCTACTTTATATTAAAATCAAGGCACATGCTTTCCAAACTTAAAAGCTGCAGTGGGGGAGAGAAAAAAAAGTCTTCCTCCTCTGCCATTAACACTTTTATAACCACTGCTGTGAGTTCACCAGAGGTCTCTGCTGGACCCACCTGCAGCAGAGGGGCAGGTGAGGGAGGGAAGGCTCAACTTTGCAAGCCAACCTGCCTGCAAAGGAGCATATTTTGATAGCTTGTTAGCTGTTTAACCCTGCATATTATCAGGTGAAAGTCCTTTCCCAACTCAGTCACCCCAAAATGGGAAGGAAGGAATTCACGACACATGTCCAATGAAAAGTGCTTTCACTAGGATTCATCCTTCCTGCAACCACTATACCAAAAATGTCATGAATGACCCCAAATTCTAGTGGCCACATTTTCAGAGGAGCATGGGGTGACTTGGCAGCTAAAAGCTCACCTCAAGACAGACAAAACCCCAGTCACTGACCTCACACAGGAGTTTTAAGCACTTGAAAACCTCATTTATTGAATAAAGCAGCTAGAGTGCCTCTAAGTAATTTACAGTAGAGAGTTCATTTTACCTTGGCATAACTGTATTACTTGCTGTTTTCTTTTACCACTTTTGTGATGTAAATAAATACCCTCATAAGACAGGGATATAGTTACAGCCCACACTAGGTACTTCTTATTACTTCGAGCTGTTTTGGTGGAGGGAGCTCTCGTGCCTTTACAGGATTCCCTGCATGGCATGGGGATGCGCTGGCAGCTTGGTGGTAGCAGCAGAGGCATCCTCAGGCCAGCGAACTGGAAACCTAGCATCCTGACAGCCTGTGGTCACGATTCCTCAGCACCACTCACAAAAGTATGGGCTGGATGGCATTACAACTTTTTTCCCTAGGTTACAGAGGCTAAAGATATAGCAGGAGGGGAAAACAAAACGGTAGGAATACATGGAAGAAATAAAATAAAAGCCTTAAGCTGGAGATAAAGAAGCAAGCCTTGTGCTACTGGAACAAGGATCACAGGACAGCTGACAGAAATAGTGTATGGCAATAGTCAAAACTTGCTTTGAATGTAGTCTAAACCATGCAGAAATGCCAGGCAAAATTTTGGACTGCATCACCCCCCAAGAAGATGATACAAAGCACAAGTTCAGTACACGACCTGCTGCCGCTGCTTCAAGGAGGTAGTTTCAGCAGAGCTGCATTACCCCTTTGCAAGGGCTTCCTCGCAGTAACAAGTATCACACTTGTAGCAACAACCCAAACCCCTAAACTCAGGATTTTAGGCTACTTCTGTTATTTATCACCTTCCTATTAGTTGTTCGCAGTGTTTGACTGCAGCAATTTTTTTCTTAGTGGCTTTGCTCTTTCTACACTGGCAAGTGTTAGTTTTTTACCCATGTGGCTCATCCCCTCCCCTAGTTTCACCCTGTTTTAATGTCAAATTCCCCATACAAGGAAGACCAGCATCAACCCTGCTTTACCCTGCACATCTAGCAACAACCTAGAACAGACCAAGAGGGACAATGCACTGTTTGCTTTGCTTTTGCCTTCGGGGCATTAAGCATCACTGCAGATACTGCTGCTGATGGCAGAGCACTTCTGGGAAGATGGCAGTAATTAATTTGTACTGGTGAGTAATTCCAGGGCAGCAGAACAACTACAGCTCAGGTAGCAACACTAGGAGTGCAAAACTCAGTGGACAGGCTTAAAGTAGGGAGATTGGCTTTAAAATTCAGATTTATAAGTAGCCTATCTTTACATCTTTTCTGTTTCATGATTTGTTTGTTTACTTATTAACATTTAAGCAGTAGCTTCCACCCCACTTTATGGGCAATTAGGAGAGCTGAGAATTCAACCTGAAGCCAATCCACAGGAGCAGAAAATAATTTCATTGCACGCTGCTCTGTATATATGTTTTTAAGGTAAGGAAGAAACATTTTAAAATCTCCTACTCCCACCAAACAGCACATTTCCAGACAGCCCCTGCAATCTGTTTAATAATTGTCCTACCAAAAGCCCAGTCATTAAAAACCCAGCAGACACCAAATCTTTGCTAAACCATGGCAGTGAGGTAGCCTAAAACAAAGCAACAAAAACACAAAAATACTGAACTTCTGAACTAAAGCATCCAACAGACTATACTCTTTTTGCAGGACATGATTTGTGTCAATTATGTTACAAAAAGAAAATCACATTGTGATACAGAATGAGATTAAGCAAAAATGTCTTAGTAGCAGCTCAGCATCTTCAGAATATCTCAAGAGAGCCACTGGGCTTGAAAGTAATTTTTATTCAATACTGGCCAGCCCAGTGGCAAAGGGGTGATGCTGGGAGGAAGAAATAAATTCACATCTGAAGAGCAAGGGTCTTGCTATGTAGGTTGACAGCTTCTAAGGTGCTGGAGAGAAAAAACAACTGTAATTAGAGAGCAGCGAGGAGGAGGGATAACTCACACCCCCTGTAACTCTGTTAAAGAGTAAAAGAGCACCACTGTTGTTGTTACTGAAGATGTGTATCAACAAGAAATACTATTTATGCCTAGAACGGTGGGCTATTCCTTATCCCAAAAGATTATAATCATGATGTGTATCACACAAAAATCCCTGTCGCCAGACAGCAACATCCCCACAGTCCACTGGCAAGAAGGTGACGATCACAGTGCAAAATCACTGGTAACGTTCTCCTGGTCCCAAAACTAAGAGGCGACTGCATCTAAAAGCAACGACCCATTGAGTTAGCACTAACAGCAGGCATGCAGGATGGACAGAAAGGAGGGAGAATTCCCCCACATCCCTGAGGAAATTCACAGGGATTAGAGGTGAAGTGCAGGATGGTACCATCCACGGTCATGCACATGAATTAATCATTCAGCACGCACCGTGGTCAAGTAATTCAGAAGGTTTCAGAAAGCAGGTGTAGAGTTATAAGCCACCATTATGCAAATAAAACTCTGAAGAAAGTGCTCACAACTAAGTATAGCAGCTCTGCTCACAGAAGATGCATTTACACATCAAGATTTTAATGCACAGGAAGAAAACTTGGAGATGCTCCACCTGCCCCCCTAGCAAATACCAGTACAAGGGACTCCAGGAGACTGGTGGAGAGGGAACAGCATTCAGCAGAGGAAGATGTAACACAGGCAAACGAGATTAGACTTTGCATCTTCAATGAATGAGACTCCACTTTGCTCTATCAGTAGTCACAAATAAGAATCTCGCACAGAAATATTTGCCAGAAGGCCAGTCCTCTAACTTCTGCCAAGAGCCTGCTTCATCCTTTGAAAAAGATTTATTACACGGTCAAGAATCCAAAGATCTTCACCTTCAGAATATAATGTACTTGAAAGCATCTTTTTGCAATAAACACCCTGTAATTTCTTCCAGCTCTTTCCAATGTGCAAGGTATGCCTCTCAATAAAATATGTGAGAAGGAGAGGAAGAACATCACATGTGACTTGCCAGCAGCTGGAGTGTAACATTTATCAGACGGTAATAACCATGCACTCGCTCATCACACTCAAGCACAAAAGCCAAGGAGCAGGCTGGAGTGCAGAAATGGCACTCACACTTCACTGCTGTACAGCACAAAAGGCTGCAACCTCTGGCCAGACACAAGCCACCACACATGCCAGCGCTGGAGAACAATGAAAATATGCTAAATTACACTCTGTTCTTCCTGCCATCCTCTTTCCATACTCCGCTAGCTCTAAAACAGGCTCCGAAGGGAAAGGTTAGTAGCATCTCCTCCCAGAGGAAGGGGCAGATCCAATAGGGTGTTTTTAAAGAACAAAGCTTCCTCTTAAATTTCCAACTGGAATTTCAGCAGAGCTTTTTAAAAAAAAAGTCAGTTTAATTAGTGAAATGACACTCAAATGATCCTCACAACTCATTCACATCCACTGGGATCACCTGTCAGGTCGTGACCATGAAGGTCACAGCTACTCGGCGCATCTTCTAGCACAGGGTACACTACTCCCATCCTTCTGGTACTCACTCACACCTAGGTTTAAATCTCAAATCTACTTCTTTCCCTTTTAAAAATAAATTTCATACTGGGTGTATTTTGTTTGGAAGTAGAAGAAGTGAAGGCTTACTTCATCACCTGACCCCCGTGCTCTGGCCTTGGGGCTGGAGGGTCTCCAGGGCAGAGACTGGAAAGCATCCAGGAGGTGTTTAAGGTCTGAAAAAAATAATAAATCAAAATCAGTGCCCTCACTACCACCCTGGTCTCTCTCTGTGACTCCCCAGACAGGTACATCTTTCAGCTGACAGATGGCCTATTCGGAAAGCATTTGAAGATCTCTGCTGAACTTTTAATGAAGATATTTCCAGCATTAGAATTAACACTCTGGGTTCTTTCCACCTGCCTCACCTGGTACCATGATACCCCTCTGGTACACGTGCAGCAAACAGACCTGAAAATAACTCAATTAAAGCATATGCACTTGGAAAACAGCTGCAAAGTAATTATCACAAACCCACAGAAATTAGAAATGAAAAAGGAAAAAAATCTATTAAACCTGGTTTTGTCCTTAAAGTCTGAGTAGCAGGACTCAAAACAACTGCATCTCCATAAAAGATGCTCCTGTCCAACATTCATGGGAAATTTTAAGGAAGCGAAAGGGGAGAAGAGCAGCAGTAAAGGGTGGTGGCATCACTGTATGGGTGACACAGCTGGAGGTTTCTGCTGGGTCAGAGCAGCTTTGCCACGCAGCAAAATGCCCTGGGTGCCACACAGTGCTCTCGCCAGGGAAGGGCAACCCAATGCACCAATGCAGCGGCTCATCGAGTAGGGCAGGGACAGGAAACCTCAGAGACTTTCTTGTCAAGAAGAAGCTACTCCACATCTCCCAGCCTGGCCCCATGCTCCTCTCCCCCCGCCACTGCCCAGAGCTCCCCTGTGCAAACCCTGAGCCGCCAGACCCTTGCACTCCTCCATCTGCCACACCTCACACAGCGCCAGGATTTTTCACAGCTCAGGAGCAAAACATGGCCCTGCTGGAAAATGGAAACAATCAGGAAAAGGGCATCCAGAGCAACCTTTTTTTTTCTTTTTTTCCTTTTCTTCCCAACACAGGCTCAATAGCTCCTTTTTTTTTGTGTGTGCACTTCTCCTCTGAGCTTGAAATCTCAGGATGGCTGTGCTGGAGGAGAGCATTTAGCAACTCTCCTTCTTTGGGATGGCAATAATAATTTGCTCCAGCTTGCAATCAAATGGCTAATAATCTCTAGCCAGTGCTCAGGCAGGCAAGGGTCCAGACCACAGAGCATCACACTGACACTGATGCTGCATGAGAAAATTTGCCCCATCTCCTCTCCAGCCAGGGATGGATGTCTTGCTCAGAGCAGCAAAAGGAAGACTTGTACAAAGAGGTGTGAAATGATCAGACAGTGTCAAATCAGCCTTTGTTGTGAATATTACAGACATTTCTAAAGCTCTACGGTATTCCTTTGGTTGAAGCTTTACGGCTGCTCATGTTTAACAGGAGCCTCTGCACAATGCCTTAATTGTGCAGATCTGCCTAGAAACCCAAACATCCATGTTACAGGCGTCTTAAAGATGACAGTCTTCACTGATCCCTTTCTGAACGTCTCTGGAGATTGTCTCCGCAGGAATGTCTGACTGCTGCGAGGGCAGGCACAGCACGGAGCAAAGTCGCTTGGTTGGGGTGATGCCCTGCGGATGCCCTGCGCTGGCATGCCCGCTATCAGCTCGCCTTGTGTCACGTTGGAGAGTATTTAGATTAATCCAACATAAAAAGCTGAAATTATTTTTCAAATTGCCTCTCTAAATCCACCTAGCTCTTTCAAGGGCGCTACTATCAATAAACCAAGTGGGAACTCGCCAGTCAGAATTCACGTGACCCTGTTCCTATAAGCCATTTAACAGCCAGACTCAACCTCCTGGCTGTGTGGAAGCAATTGCCATTACACGTTTTTAAATGTCTTAATACAGAAATGGGGAAAAAAATAACAATTGCTTTATAAAGCATTAAGGCTTTCACTTTAACAATCTTTCTTATTCCCTTTCCTTCAGCTGTGAAGAACTTGATAGGAAAAACTCTGATACATCACAATTACTAGTAATCTCATTTTAGGGAAAAAATGTAAGCTGGAAGGGACTGGAGCTGATTTTGTAACCACTGCTGCTGAAATCCCCCTTTTTTTTCCTCTCAAAACTGAGGGAGGAGAAAGAAAGAATAAAACAGAAGGTGTAACTTCTGTTTCTGATACCAGCTCTTCTCCCATCTCTATGTGAGAAAAGCAAGGGCTCAACTGAACAGACCAGCTTAGCACAGCTCAGGAGCGCAACCGAGCAGTGGGCACAGGAGGAAAATCAACTGTATTGTACTTCTAAGGAAGATCAAAACTAAGGACTGCAAAAGGCAGGAGAAGAATGAGAATATAATAAGCCGTTCTGCATAAATGTAGATTGCAAATGGCAAAATACTGACTTAGCGAGGGAAAACAGACCCAAATCCTTTAAATCTTCAGAGCCAACAAGGCCAAGAGTATTTCCCTCTAAGCCCCTTTGTCTCAGGGCACAGCCACGGAGGGATGCAGGACAGGACGTGGGGGAGATAACGCACTAAGCTTTAATTGTGGGTACGTAACAGACAGGTTTGGGTACATAAGAGGCAACTGCAAACCCCAACTTAATGTAGCTACACTGATTTACACCAGTTAAGTAGGCATGCCCAGTTTCTATCTACATTTAATTTTTTTTTTCTTTTTTTTAAAAAAGAAGAAGATACTATCCCAAGTGAAACCAACTCATGCCTTAAACTAGAAAGAACAGATTTTTATATATAGGTGTAGGTACATATATATATATATATGTATACACACATACCCGAAGATAACCATCTCCTCTATTTCCTCTGCCCATCTGCACAAATTGCCTGAACTTCATCTTTCAGTATTTCAACAGCAAGCTACCAGAGGGGTGACCATCCCCTCCTTTCTGGGAAAATACTTCCTTCTTTTACATCAGGTGAGGAGAGGAGGACATCTTTATTTCATCTCCTCATTCCTACCTACACCTGCCTGGACGATCTTGAAGCAACACTTTTTCTCCCCTGCATCCATATGCTTTAAATAACTGTAGACAATTACAAGAACCCTTACGAGACATTTACAAAAGCTAACAAAATTTTGCTTGCTTAACTTTTATTGGTTTTATTTGTTTTAATTGTTTTACTCCCATTCTAAGCTGAGGTCTGATTTATTGCCTGTTGCATCTCAGTCTCTTTGGTGTTGCTGCCTTTCAATTGCTTCTTTCTTTGCAATGAGTATGTATGGGTTATTTTTTTTTTCTTCCAGTTACATTATCTTACATTCTTCCAGTATGAGACACATCTTGCTGTTTGTTACCCTTATTCCTAGGCTAGGTTTCTGTGTTTCATCATATTATTTTTCTGCCATTATTGTTGTTTGTAATACTTCCTAGCTTTGTCTCATTTGGAACTTAAACTAATGTGCCATTTATCCTTTCTTTCAGACTATTAATTGTGCTGCTAAATACTTTACTAATTAAATTACATAGCATTAAATTTGAATGCTAAGTGCAATATGAAGTTCTTTATATGACAAAATTCAAATCCTGCCCTATTGCACACATCAATGCTTCGCACTGAGTGTTTAACGTTTCTTCCCCTTCCTGCACATTAATTTTGGAACATAACAGATAAAAGAAAAATAAATAAATATCAAGACAAAATTAGGATGGCAGAATTATAGCTGTGTTTAATTTTCTTCTATCTTTAATAAACCCTAGCATACTGAGTAGCATCTAGGTTGAGGCTTGATGCTTGCACGTTACTGGATCAGTACTGGGAGTAGCTTATGGAATACAGGAATAAGTAATACCTAAGGAAAAACAGGGTTAAAGATTTCTTCCTAATTTTATCAGATCTTGTTCAGTGACAGCCTGTATCGCCAGTCCAGCTCAATCTTTCTAAATTGAACTGTGAATGGGGAATATGTTAGGAGATGGCCTTAGAGAGGTTGGTTTATGGTCTCCCTCCTCCACTCCAGTAGGCACAGACATCATTGCTATTGCAAGCAGGCACACTTCTGAGCATGGGGACTCCAATGACACCATTCTGGGGAATTCTGAATAACTAAAAAGTTTCTGGAGCTGTAAGAGGGTTTTCTACAGCACGGGTCAAATGAATCAAACAACATTTCCAGGATGACATACTGCTCCTTACTTCAGATGGGTACTTGCTCAAACATAAGGTACAATTTAGGAAAAGCAGCTGAAAAGCTAGATACACATTCACTGAAATCTTTAGATAGGGAGAGTAAGAGGAGAGACAGAAGTGCAAATTAAGACCTGAATAATACAAAATCAATTTGTATAATTTTTAAGCACAGGGTGAAGAGGTAGATGATACAATTAAAACAAAAGTGATCAAAAGAGCATTTTTCAAGTCATTTATCCAATATATGACAAGCTTGTAAACTCACTGCCTTGGTACAACAGAGAGCTGAAGAACTCAAAAACTATTAAAGAATTATGTATGTGCCTAGATTTACAGAAAAACTTCCCCAAAGTAAACTAAACTGATAAAACTACCAGGGATCAGCCCAGCAGTCGGTGCCGATCTGCTTCCATGACTGTTTGCTATGGGGAGGTCTCTGCAACGCTGGACCAGGACATGGCATCGGACATTGGGTACAACGCAATCACACCTCTGATTTGTGCTGAGATCAGCTCTCTCCATGCAGCATGACAGATTGTTTAACTGCATATATCTTTCTGAAGGCATCAATGACTCCTCACATGGTATTGAGGAGCCAAGTTTTGGGGGAGCCTCCAAGCCCCATCACTGCATTTCCACCTTCCACACAGCATCCAGAAAGCAGCTTCCCTCCAGGGCTGCCTTCATCCCAGTCACAAAGCAGGACCGTTAATTTATTCCACTTTCAAAGCACTACAGTCTCTGCCTGAAATCCTCCTCAGCTTGTGTCAGGCAAACAACGGTCCTGCGTTTATTCAGTTTTTGTAACTGAACTGATGCACATGTGGAATTAACCTAAATAACCCAGACTGATGAGCCCGAAGTGTTTTTGTAAGACACAAGGCAACTGTGCCACCTTGCTGGTGCACTGACAGGACAGTATTTACGCTGAGGTAATAAGTCCCAAATCCCTTGCAAAATGCTCCATAGTAGGACAGGCATGCCTACCCTTGGGGCAAGTGCGCTCCTTAAATTTAAGAGCATGGTCCCCATGGAGAGAATAACTGCTCTGAGCTGAGAGAACAGCCACCAGTGGAAGGGGCAAACCAAAACTATGAAAATTGCTTTTCTAGCCTGCATGACTCCATCTGAAACAGGTTTTTGAGTGGTTCCTTGTTCAAGCATTCACTGTCCCAGTCCCACAAACCCAGACTCAACGTGGCGAAACCCACACCACTCTGCCTTCCACCCAACGTCAGCAGAATTAACAAGAAACAGTCAAACATGCAGCCCACAGGGAGAATAACAGGCAGCTAATTTATAAATAACCCTATTTCTAATAATTACCTAATAATTACCAACAGCACCAAAACGTTTTAATCTTCTAGCATGCAGCAATTAAAGGTCTCCAAAGAAAATAGCTACACAATAGGCTGGAAAGCTGTTAAAAACACAGCATTTAATTCTGCTCTTGTTCCACGGGTCAGGCTGTGAGTGAAGGGAGCAGGGTATTTGCTGCTGCGGCCAGCTGGGAGTAGGGAACAGCAACAGCAAAGAAACCGCAGCAGCACTGGAGTGACGACATACGGGAACCACAGCACTGAAGCGTCTGAAACGGGGGATGAAGTTGGGAGGGCAGCACGGCATCGCTGTCCACCACGCAGGGAACAGGCAGAGAAAAAGAGAGGGAAGAGAGGAAAAAGAAGTGTCACCCTTTCTGCAGCGACACATAAAGAGCTGTCAGCACCTCCTTGCAGGCAACATGTAGTGGAGCACTGCGTGACGGATGATCATTTATTATTCTCATACAGGTTTATCTGTTGACATTGAATGGCTTTTTTTTTTTTTTTAATCATTTGGATTTATAATTCTTTGTGAAAAACCTTCTATGAATTCAAAATAATCTATACAGAATGCCAAGGAGCCTGACATAAATTATCATGAAAGGATTGATTTCACAGGTATGAGATAGATATAGATATATATATAACTTAACTATTTAACATATATATCTTGCAGAGGTTGCTGTATAAATATAGTGCAATATAGTACAACACGAGACACTTCAGAAAAATGAAATAAAGTAATTCTGTTGTAAATGAAGAAGAAAAAGAAACCCCCAACAACCTTGCCACACAAATCATGTTTATAGTCCCCAGAAATTTAGCAACAATGTGCTTCTGACACTTTCACTTTATCCACATGGAACCTGTGCAGACTTCGGTCTTCCCCTTTGGTTATTTTCACCCCCTTTCATGCTCCCTGAAACCAGTCTGATTTTATCATGATTCCCTTTCTGTATGAATATGGAAGGAAAATTTGTTTTATTTTGGCAATACCATTTCTACTGGCATATTAAAAATAAAATTATAAAATGTGGAAATCACCGTAAGGAGTTGCTATAAAAGAAAATCATAATAGGTTCTTCATACAAGTGAATTTAACCATTTAAAAAGCACTATACAAAGTTATTTCAAGCAGCCCAGCTCAACAGTAAAGCCTCATAAAAGACATGACTTTATCAGGGTAAATGCAGTTCTTCAGCGTAAAGAGAAAAGACTGCAAGTGCAGTGTTTAATGCTTTCAGGAAGCAGCAGCCTCCAAGAAAAATGCTCAGGAGTGCAGACTTCTCCTGGCATGTACAGACTTCACAATTTTTATAGAAAGCCATTTTACACCGAATTTTCATGCTAATAAAAATGGTGCTAGAATGAACGTCTTGGAAAGTAAAATTCCCATCTTGGGGAGTCTTAATCCCCCCTCCACAGCAAAGACTGGAAACTCGCTTCCAAGTCCAAGCATGCTTTCACTCCAAAAAGCAAGTGTAAAAATGCACTGCAGAAGCTGTTAGCATTTCTTTACTTTTGAATCAAACACGCTTAATCCAAGTTTACAAGGATAGATGGTTTTTCCTCGTAATCCAAAGGCTGTAGACCTCCCTCCAGGATCCGAGGGTGAAGCTGGGTTCTTCACTCCACCTCGCACATCCTCATTGCTCACTTACAACCAGATCTGCAAGTCAGTTCACGCTCTGTTCACTACCAGGGCAACAAAAATGCCTGAAAATCATAAAATCTTAGCAGACAGCTCTGCTGATAACACAGAGCACCAACTCCAGCTCCCGCAGATGAGGTATGTTGCCATTGTAGAGGCAAAGTACGTAACAGCAATAAGCATTTTTGCTAGTGAAGCCAATTTAAAAATTTTTGTATGCACAGAAGAGGTAACATTTATTCAAAATGCACATTGCCGACATAAATTCAAGCACAATTTGAACAGGAAAGCCTGTTTATGGAACTTCTTTCAGAGCAGTTTTTCGTAAAACTCTTGAAGCTTGAAACAGAAGCAGATCACTGAACTTTCAATAAAAACAAGGCTCTGATTTGGCATTTTTTCCCCCCTCAAATTGAGTAGCATTTAATCATTCAGGTACTCCAAAATGGGGTCTTAATCAGCTCTCCTGAGCCAGCATCACTTGGGATGGATGGCACCGAAGCCAGTACCATTTAAATGCCATTGGACAGGCCAGCATCCAATGAACTGGCGACGTTAGGAGGAATATCAACAGCGATATCGAGGGCTGCCAAAATCTAACGCTCAGGATGCAGTTTCATACTATAGAGATGAAGAAAGGTAATATGGGCTTAAAAAATTCCTGCTACCTCTGCCACAAAACTACCCCCACCACAAATACTCCGAAAAGCATTCCCCTGGCAGCTATCACTGGGTCACGCTCTGACACAGATGGGTGAACTGATGCACAAAGAAACAACAAGTAAAAAACACCTCTGCTTGAGATCTCTCTCCAACTTGAGCCAATTCTGCTGGGGAAAAAAACCCACTATCCATGCAGCAAATTGATCATGAGGGCCCAGGTATCACACTGAAACTGCATCTTGATGGACAGCACTGATCCAACCTGAGCTCACTCTCCTGGCTCAAAGTTGCTTAAAGGTTTGGGTGATTTTGTTTCAGCGACTAGTACATCGATTCTCCTCTTGTCTATCCCCTCTCTATCAGTGCAAAGTTAGCTCACCCACAGCTGTGCACCAGCCAGGTGCCGAACCTGGTGGACCCACATCACAGCCATCCTGCTGGCCCTTGCATATGGATCCACTGGGAATTACTGCAGAACTACAGCCCGGAGTTTCTTTCCTTTAGTTTATGTGTTTCTTGCAACCAAGAGTGGTCATGGTTTTCATCCTTGATTCATGAATCTGCCCAAATCCTGACCGGGTATCTCCATCTGGTTTTGGATCTGGTCTACTACTTTGAAGATCCACACCTTTCCTTGCAGGCAGTGGCTGTTGGCCCTGCAGCATCTCAGCTTAGCTGATGCTCCATCGTGTGCCCATCCCGTGCCCAGGTGCCACAGCAGAAGTTTGGACCATTGCTGCTATGAGCAATGCCACTAACGGGCCAGGGGCTCGGGGTCCACATCGGGTTCGGTGGGAGTTTGAAACTCACCACGGCTCCTGAGTCGCAATCTGTTAATGCCCCCTTAGATGGATAAAGACAAGCAGATTAAATTAGGTAGGCAAACAGAAAGGCTGCAGGAGACTTAGCACTAAATACAATTACCTCTACTTGAAAAAACAAACCACTGCCAAGTCTGCTGTTGCTAGTACAGAAATCTGACTTGAATATAAAAATGAAGACCAGTAATGATCAGGATAATTAACATCTAGCAGTACATTTCTCAGAGCCCTCATCAGCAACTGGCTTTCACAGTTCTGTGGAAGCACAGTGTTCAGCCTCACCTCTCTGAACATGCTGAAAGATGCTGCTCCTGTCCTCTTTTTAAAAATATATTAGACATGTCATTATTAAAGGATGCTCCAAGGAAAGTACAAGACAAGAGAATGCCTAGCTCCATGCAGGAGCCAAGTCAAAGAGAGATAAGGGACAATGTAAAAAAAATCATGATACAGAAAGATATAGCAAGCATTTAAGTGAAGATGCAGCACGGTGCAGCCAACCTAATCACTAACAGCACAATACAATTTTTGCTTTAGTATTGAAACAGTTTTCTTGTCAATATTTTGTTTTGTCTTATGATTTTATTAAATGTTGCAATAATAAGCTATGTTTCCAGTAAGTGCGGAAATTAATGAGTCAGACGCTGGACAAGAGCAGAAAAATCTGAGGCCAATTGCCACTTCTGCTACAGATCCGGTTCACAGCCTGGGACTGATCCAGCCAAGCACTGAGCACCTTCAGCTTGGGGTTTTACAGTAGAGCAAGTGGGCACCCACAGTACCAGGGGTCTGGGCACCCTGTAGCTGCAGCCAGGTGCCTCTGTACCTGCAGGTATTAATTAAACATCAGCCCTGCCATGCACTGGCACAGTGGCAGCATCCACTGCTGCAGAGGCACCTGGTAAAAAGCATCGAACCTTCGATTCAAAGTCTTCATCCTCCAGCTGGGGAACGAAACGGGGTGTAGGACAAGGAGCTTCAGGCAGGATGAAACCCCAGCACTGGTGACTACATCTACTTTTAAGATGATTTCCAGGCAGCGTCTTCCCCAGGCACTAACACAGCTCCGAGCACACGCAAGGGCCGGCAGGGTCAGAGCCACGGCACAGCGAAGGTACCTGGTATGGGGGTCCAACCGTGGGGTCCTGCGCTCCAACCGTGCGGACGGCAGGTCTTGCAGAGCATCCAGCTAGCGCAAGCAGCTCTCTAGGCAAAATCTAAAGGCCCCAAAACACAGGACTTGCTGCTGGTTCAGTGCAAACCCACGAAGAGTTTCTCACTCTCAAGCAGTTGAACAGCCATACAGCCAAGAGCAAAATAAAAAATAAATAAATGTATTGCCTAGGCTGAGTGCAAGTGCTCATGCCTAACCCCCCAAAAGTACTACTTTAAACTGGGTGGGTTTTGTGCTGGAAAAGGCTAGCTCAAAACAGCTCACTAACAGAAGAATAAACCCCCCGTTTCCAGCGAAATAGAGCGCTGAACAGCAAATACAACAACAATTTTTCATTAATTAAAACCAGCACAGCTTCTACAAAAATGACAGACAGATGGGTAAACAAAAACAATAAAGGAAGGACAGTAGTAATAATTGTCAAGCGCTTCAATGGAAAAGGAGAAAATAGATGCACAATTTGCTTTTAAAGGAGGGGACCGATGGTTGGAGCCGGACCAGGGAAGGGAGCGGGAGGTCGCAGGTGAGGGCTGCCGCGCAGGACCTGCCTGCTGCCAAGCTCAGGCACAGCGACAGCACTCGCCAGCACCAGGAGGTTTGGAAACTGTCGGTGGTAGCTAAAGAAAGAGACTTTGGCTATAAAAGGGGCCAGTTCTATTCCGAACACTATGAATTAACATAGCTCACTTCATGAATCCATTCGTTGCTTATGCAAGGAATGAGGCACAGGTGGAAAACGTGGATGAGCCCTAAGCAGGAAACTCCCCTCCAATAACCCAGGGCAAAAGCAACACCCACGAAAGCAGCCCAGCAGCCTGCCGATGCACAGGATGGAAAACAAAAAAGGTTTCCCCATGTTCCCCAATCTCCAACACGCAACACACAGCCCAAGATGCTGGGACACAAAGAGGAGTCTGTTTTTTTCTGGAGTGCCGCTCAATCCATGCATCTCTGCCTGCACGGAAATCATGGAGCGATGGTCGTGGCCAGTCCCCGTTGGAAGGGAACAACCACAGGCACCTTTCCCACCAGCCGGCCACCAGCCCCCAGAAGATGACAGCTTGTGGTCACTCATAGAAGCCAGGGCTGGGCCCACTGGAGCAGGGGATGAGATGGCTTCCCCTCCAGTTTGGGCTGAAAATACAGCATCTGAGCTTTCCTGAGCCTGTTTTGCAGCCTAGCAATGGTTTGTTCTTTTGGATAAACATAGTAGGAAACAAATCTTTAAACAGCCTTTAAATCTCTCACCCTCCTCAGTGAGGACTGTTCCAGCTGGTGAATCATCCCAGCTGCTGAGCTGCATCCCGCAGCACAGGACAGCCCTGGCCGGGGGAATGGGCCCAGGACAGCGATCAGAAAGCTGAAAACGCTGGATGAAAAGGACGGATGGACTGTCCTGGGACATCAGACACCTCGGTCCTGTCCCTTGCTGGGAGGGAATACGTACAGATCTGATTTCGCATGCGGGAACGCCAGGCTGCCCTGGGCCAGCTTTAACAACGTGAGAGGATGAACAGAATAGTGGGAAAACTGAGCATGACTTTAGGTCCACAGCCAGGATAAACTGGAAAATCAGGAGTAACTTTCTTCAATGTAAAAGTCTTCAGACAGTCAAAACTGTCAGTTTTGAACACTGAACCCCTACAGACCTAATTCACCCTTTCCTGCCCTTTATTTTAATCTATTTGAGTAGCAGGGGGAGAAAACTTGAACCTTCCTGGAGCCTACATCTTCCAGAGCCTTTGGAGCTCAGGATTCAATTTGCTGTCCCCAGGAAAGGTGGAAAGAAATTCAAAAACTGTGAAAGAAATGAGACAAACCAAAATAACCACAAGGCAAGGCAGAAGAAGGATGGCAGTGTAAGAGCCACGCAGCCACAGTCAATGGATCTGACACAGCTTTGCAGGATCAGGCCCTGTCCATGGGGTCATGCCCAGGTATCTTTTCCAAGAGCATCCTGCCTGCATGGCTGCAGTCAGGTACATTCTGCGCTGCCGACACGGGATGGCAAAGTGCCTGGCACACACGGCTGCTGGCAGAGACCAGGCTAATGCAGGATGGGTACCAGGCACTCCCGCAGAGCTGGGTTTTTTGGTGCTTTTCTCCAGTGCTTCACCTCGCTCGCATACATGGGGGTGTGTTAGTCATCCCCCCCCAGAAGACACAGCAGTAAGACAAGGGATTCGGCTTCCAGGCCAATGGGCAAGGGACAAATGGCAATGCCTGTGGGACAGACTGCAGTCAACTGGAGGAGGTTTGCCTCCCTACATTAGTGCTGTCATAGCCTTTTGATCAATGTGGAAAACAAGGCACAGAGCTGACGGGCATGCTCAGCATCACAGCTACGGTAAGACAGAAATCCTCACTCCTCATATCTGCTATGCTGATGCAAAACATACCTTTGGAGGTGCATTACAACAGAGTTTTTCATAAAACTTAGTCATTCCCAGTCAGTAAACCCATCAGGTGGCTGCTGCTTTTCTGCAAGACTCCCTGCAGCTGAGCTGTCCCAAGCCCCAGGAGGATGCAGTATTTTGGGCTCCCCTGGGGCTCCACACAGCTTTCTTTGTAGGACCCATCCTGCCCCTTTGCGTATTCTGCTTGACTACTCTCTGCCCCAGCAAAACCCACTCATTGTGACGTTGTGGAGTCTGTGCTAATCCAAAACCCCATCCCACAACAATTGCTCATTCTCCAGCATGCAAGGATGCACTTCTTTAATTAGAGTCAGACCTGTATTTAAAATTAAAAAAAAAAGAAAGAAAAGAAAAAAAAAAAAAGGTTTATACTGTCCAGGCTGTGAGAACAAGTTGCTAATTTTGCCTGATAAAGCCTGGCACTCTCACAGGCTCACCGACCTTATGTCCTAGACTGGCAACTCTTCTGAAAGACAGCAGCACCTTGGCACAGCTAATTGCATCAGATGCTCAGACTCTCCTGAGTGAATTAATAAATGGTTAATTTACAACTGCAAATGGACACATTAAAGTTCTTAACAAGAGAAAGTTATAAAATAAAGTTATAAAAGTTATAAAACAAAACACTTGTCTTTGTAGCAATTTCAGCTTTTTCCTGTGGTCCCATTCAGGTAGTTATATGATAAAATATGAAAAGTAGTTTAATCAAAGAATCAGTGTGGTTCTTGAGCCTCTGTGCTTGTGCAACACACATCAACTCTCTTTGAGCATCAGCCCCTGTTTGGCGAAAATACACAGAACTAACCCAAAACCTACAACCACCTCTCCTGAGCCCCTGCTCAGCAGGAGGGTGGTAGAGAGTCTTGGTCACAAACAAGAAGGACCTTCCGTGGGTGGCTCCTCCAGCATCCAACGGACAAAGAGGAACCTTTCTACTCACACTAGACGCAGCAGTCCTCTACAACTCTCCACCCACCCTCCAGGACACCAGTCAATCAACTTTTCTCCAGCCCAAGGTGTATACAGTATTTTGAGTAAGTAGCAAAAGTTTATTAGGGTCACTTGATTTAAAATACAGCAAACCCATGACCATACTCAGAACTTAAAGAAATTTCACAGAAGTTGATCATTTCAGTGAAGTCAAACATGAGAAAAACAAATTATTGCAAATCAATACTTTTTTTTTCCCCATTAAATGCTGAGGGTGTTTTACTGAGTGTCAAATGTGGGCTGTATAATGTTTTACCAGCTCTGAAATAACGCTCTTGACTCCATGTCTCAAGTTGCCCACAACTTCAGTGACACCACGTGCTTTCAAGAGACACAAACTCTGTGAGGCTTTTCTGAGCCTGCTGCCTGTTTTAAGGCAATGTGCAGTTTTCCTTGGCTTTGCTCCAGTTCTCCCAAAAGCCAGCCTAATCCTCCAGGCTAGCACTGCAGTTGCGATGGGATCACAACCACCAGGCTCTTGATTCCTCCCTTCTAGCAGCCAGGACCTCCAGCTTACACTAACATCCACCCGAAGAGCGAGAAACAAAAAATGTTCTCCTCTCATTAGCCAGGAGTTAATTAGAAAAACTAAGGCAGATAAATACCCCGCTAACATCTTCCCTCATTACTGTCCATGTTAAAAAATCAACAGCAGATGAATGCAGAGCTCTCACCCCTCTGCTCATCCCTCCTCCACGTATGTTCACCCCATAACCCCAGAACAGACAGCCCCCGAAGTGAGAGGATAAAGGACATTTCAATATTTGCATCTTTAATAGTCATTCCTCTTGGCTTTTCTGTAAATGTTTAACGGACAGGTCTACATTCCTTACTCTGCCATGACTTACTCCCTACAGGTAACTTCAATTATTTTAATTTAAGCTCTTCCATAGCTTCTAACCATAAAATATTTTGTAAAACAGTGCAAACAAGTGCTATGCATCTCTGTCAAAAGTTCCCAAATTTTGCATAAATTATTCTGCTCTTGGCTTGCAAGAAGTGATTCTGTGAAAAGTGGAGGGGATGAAGCCCAGTCTCCTACGCCTGTGCCCTGCACTGCTCTGCTCACCTCCCCACCATATCCTGCACCACTCCTTGAGCCAAGAGATGCTCCTGACAATCTCCCAGCTCCGTGCAATGCTCTGCTCCCTCCTGTATTCCTTACTGCAAAAAAAGCCCACAGCATGGATTTTCCACTCCATGTCTCTCCCAGCCTCAAAGAGCCTTCTTGTGCTTCAGTGTTTTCATGGCTTGATTTAAAGTCTCATCTGAAAGGCTCCTTCCACTGCTCAGTTGTGCTTAGATTTCTGATTTTTCTCCTAAAGCTCACATATAGGGCTTATGGGACTGTATGATTGCTGTGTACATATGCATCTTCCTACCCATATATCCCCCTTAACTTCTGAATCACCGAGTTCATTACTACCACATCAGCAGGAGACAGCAGCCTAAATTATTACTTTCCTACAAACTTCACGGAAACAGAACAAGAGGCAGAAAAGAGTGATCCTACCTGGGTCCCCACTAAATGGCAGCATGAATTTATTATTAGACCGCTAATTCAAGACGAGAACAACATTTTGCATGCCCTGACCTGCCAAAAAGCTTTATTTGCAATTATTAGACACTAGAGAATACACTCCTCAGTGAAGCGTCCCCTCCCATGTAGATTCTCTGATGTCTAATAGGCGTGGAAAGCTAGTCAAAGCTTGTCCTGCAACGTTGAAGCATTTGTAATAGCTCTGTCCAATGTAGAGTCTCTGATGCCTAATAAGTAGCTCACTCTGAAGCCTTTTTTAATTTAGTTAGAAAGCCAATAGACCTCAAGACACAAGTCTGTTGGAAATGAGACTGCATCCATTCCAGGGGTCAGCAAATGTCTTGCTTGTTTTCCCTCTCCATTATTTACTACTGCAAAATCATTTAATTGAGGATTGTATTTGCAATCAAGTTGGTGAAAGTCATCACAGAAACCAACAATTTGCTACACATTTGACCTGGGAACACCTGACTAAACAAGAAGAGGGAAGGATTTCTGTGAGTGCCTTCATCTTACCTGAAATAAACTGGTATTTTCAAATCTTAAATGTTGGAGTTGAAAAGCTGCATGTGGCTCAATATCAGGAGGAATCCCAGTTAAGCACTTGATGGCAAAATAACTGCATTTTGCCAATGCAAAGGTGATGCCAGGGCAACTGAAGCACATCAGTCCTGCTCTGAGATGAAGAGATGCAACTCTACTATTAAGATCACTATCATTTCTGTTCACTCATGAGACCGAAATGAGAAACACGAGAGGGTGAGAGTCCTTCCCTACAAGCAGGGAGTGCAGATGTGCGTATTTGCACAGCACAGACCATGTCTGACACTTAGACTCCAAGCTCAGCAGTTGCAAATTCATTTTCCAAAAGCCTCAATGCTCATTCGACCCTACAGAGGTGTGCTGGTTTTGGCTGGGATAGAGTTAATTTTCTTCATGGTAGCTAGTATGAGGCTATGCTTTGGATTTGTGCTGGAAACAGTGTTGGTAATTCAGAGATTTTTTTGTTACTGCTGAGCAGTGCTTACACAGAGCCAAGGGCTTTTCTGCCCCTCACAGCACCCACCAGCGAGGAGGCTGGGGGGGCAGAAGAAGTTGGGAGGGGACACGGCCGGGACAGCTGACCCCAACTGACCCAAGGGATATTCCAGACCATAGGACATTATGCTCAGCATAGAAAGCTGGGGGAAGAAGGACGAAGGGGGGGATGTTCGGAGTGATGGCATTTGTCTTCCCAAGTCACCATTCCACATGCTGGAGCCCTGCTGTCCTGGAGATGGCTGAGCAGCTGCCTGCCCATGAGAAGTGGTGAATGAATTCCTTGTTTTGCTTTGCTTGTGTGCGCGGCTTTTGCTTTACCTATTAAACTGTCTTTATCTCAACCCAAGAGTTTTCTCACCTTTACCCTTCTGATTCTCCCCCACCCCACCGGGGAGGAGTGAGCAAGTGGCTGTGTGGGGCTTCATTGCCAGCTGGGATTAAACCACGACAAGAGGCCACCGTCCTCCTCCTTACAGCTCTGTTTCCATCTAGAGAACAGATGGTAACACACTTTCTGCCTCAAAACCTTTAACTTGGACCCGGTGTTGCTGCTGTTTGAGATGCCGATACTTCTCATTGCAGCTTTACTAATAAACTCAAAGGACACACTTCACATAAATAGGTGGAAATCAAAGGGGCAAACGTGGGGGTCAGAACAGCACAGCATTTGGCATGTTTCCATGGAAAAATGTATTAGCAGGTAGAGCAGTATTATTAAAGAAAAGGCATTGACACCCCTGCCAGGATAAATTCAGTTTGGCATATCCAAGAGCAGCGGGAATAAAGGAGAGTGTGCCGTAATGCAAACAGTCCCAATGCTTTAAACGTTTATAAATAACTTGCCATTAGTAACATTCTTAATCACTGACAGATTTGCAAATAGCCAAAATGATAATCCTTCCTATGCAGAGATCCTTCTTGCTAAATCCCATCCCTCTCCTGCCTTTGAGGGTTTGAGGCTCAGCTCCAGCATCATCCACAACAGAGGACTGTCAGACTCATCACAGGCATCAAAGACCTTTGCAAGACTTGCTTACAGGTATGATTACATGGCTTTAAGCAACCTGATCTAGTGAAAGATGTCCCTGCCTGTGGCAGAGGGGTTGAACTGAATGATCTTTAAAGGTCCCTTCCAACACAAACCATTCTCCAATTCTATGATTACATGCATCAGCATCCATAAAAGTAAAGACTTTCTGGGAGCACATCAGCATCAGTACCTTCACAGGACATTTTCTTCCTTGGACCTGCAGATGCCAAGGGGGGTTTCCAAGCCCTGTGCTTGTGGAAGAGCATGAAAGCTAAGAAGATGACTGCACTGTGCTCCAGAAATGCATTGCATAAAGTCACTGCATCCCTGCAACAACTGCAGCCTGGGAGGAAAGCGGAGCAAGGTGACTTATAAGACTTTCCTGCTTCTCCCAGTTAAACTTGCACTTTTGCTGCACAGAGGACAAAGCCCAGCAGTGCCTGACCAGAGGAGCTGCATCCCCTCCCAATCTCACAGCATGCACCCCAGTCCAGAAAATAGCACGCGTGGACCCCAATGGCAGTTCTGTAAAGCACTAATTAGCGGCACACTTGCTATGAATATTCCAAATAACATTTCTCTCTAAATCAGCCTGTGTCAGCAAAGGGCAACATTTTGAAAGGCTGGGAGTAATTTTGAGGCACTTATGAGAGGAAGGCAAAGAAACTTGAAATTTGCTGATTCCCCGGCGTTATTTGGGCAACTGATGGTTTAACGCTGGCAGTGTCACTCATGGGGAAGGTGCTGCTGTCACATGCGGTGGAGGTGAGATCATTGCACTGATGCAAAAGGCTCATGAGGAATGTCTGATGTATAGTGATTAATTTAAAGATTTTATACTTTTATTTCAGTGCTCTCCTGTTTTGACAGGCCACTGAAACACAAATAAAAAGACATAAGGTAAAGCAGGAGAAGGAGAAAAAAAAAAAAAGGACACATTTTGTACTGACAGCAGCTTGGGTTTCAGGAGAGGGAAAAACACAGGAGCAGATTGAGAAGTGCAGGCCAAGCAAGGGACCTTACGCTCAGAGTTTTGGAGGAAAAAAATGCATTAATGCTAAACACAACATGCCCCAAAACCTGAGCTTAAAAATCCTCAAGCAGCCTCTAAAAAACTAAAAGGACCCCACTGTGTTGCCCTTCTTCACCCTACTCTTCCCCACCTGACACTGGTTTTTTTTTTTCTTATTCTTATGAAGTAATTGAAAGGATGCTGAGGCTTTGGCTTTAACCACAGCAGAGAAATTATGCATTCTGAAATCAGAAGAAAAGGAGGCAGAAAAAAGCAGGCTCCGATTTTCTCACTATTCATGTCAGGTGAGATGAGTCATTTATGCCATAAGACGTTAGAAAAGTCTTTTAAGGATTCATAAAAAACATAACGCATGCATAAAAGGCTGTTAAGAGGAGAAGTTTGCAATTAACAATGTTACTGTATCACTAACATGTATCTATGCTGAAACCACTGGGGATTTTAAGCCATTTTCACAAATACAATATTCTATTTTAAGGACAGAATTGAGCTCCTTAACAGCAACCAGGAAAACTGCCTGGGAAGGCAGAGCAAAACACACAGATTCCTGAGCCAGATGGAGCCACTTTGCCCCTGATCAATCACTGTCTGTTATTATCCTTAAATGACCCCCAAAATAAAATACATCCGGGAAAATAAACACAAATTTTGTGCTAACCACTCAGCTTTCGGCACTAACATCCTTCCCCCAGACTCGGTGTTTTTAGAAGGAACAGTGAACGTTACCAATAGCAACTGCAAAATGTCCCATCAGATTCAAATGCTGATTGTTCTATACAGAATTGATATGACATAATGGTAATGATTCCAGAAATTAAAATCACTTTATTTCTACAGTTACTGCCTGCTACACACTGATTTAAATCACTGCTCCTCATGGGGAGGGACTGACCCTGCGGTGCACCATCTGGACAGGAGCTGGGCCCTGCAAACATCTTTCTTTTTGCACTGCAACACTGCTTTTTGTTTGTTTTAAAGCCAAGATGGGGTCTGATTTCATGCCTTCTGCTATGACTTGGGTGCCATTCAGCACACTTTTTTTTGGCCACAACCATGAATCGTTGCCCTTACCGTAATGCACCCAATCTGAAAACAAGGAACTGCGAGACTGTGCAAAGACACCACTGTAAACAGCATTTAGATACGTAATATGACAAGAGATGTTCAAAATAAACACGTACTGAGGGTGCTGCCTGGGACCATGAATCTCACCACCAGTCCTGGTTTCTGCTCAGAGTCAGGGGCTCACCTCAGGAGTCCAGGGCTCACCTCAGGTGTCCATATATATATTATATCTATATATGGACTATTCTATACGTAAATATTTATCTATGTATAATACATTATACATGTAATAATATAATATAATGTTATCTATAACAATATGCTATAATAAATATATTATAAATATAATACATATTTTTAATATATATAATGTCCATGTATGTATGTATGTGGGATCTATTGCATGAACCGCAAACTGGAAGTTAATTTTGCAATTCCTGAATTGGACTTCTCAACCGTACAGCTATTCAGCACTCTTTCTGGCCATGACATATCTCCCCTTCTTCCTTTAAATTAGCACTACAGATGAAACTGGATGCCTCAAGGCTTTGTTAATGCCAGCCTGAATCCGGCCCAGCCAGATCTAGTAAGGATTAAAAACTGTTCTCCTCCCTTGGATGTTAAATGACCTTATTACAGAAAGCGTTTTGTGTTCACACACTGCTGTGCTCTGCACCAACCAGCAAACCCAGGAGAGACCTAGAGGTGCAAAAACCCCATGGACAGAACCAGCCTTCACTCCAAGGCAAAGCTTTCTCCTGCCCAGGCACAGGCATAATGGTGCTAGGAAAACAAACAAACAAACAAACAAAAAGACTTCAAGGAGATAAGAGTTTATACATATCAACAGTATTCTGCAGAAGTATTGTTGACTTAGTGTGGTGGCAGGGGGGAGGTCAGGGAAGGACGCTGGAAGCAAATGTTAGATGTAATTTTCCTGGGAAAGTTAAATATGCCACAGAAGAGCAAACCTGATCTTTGTAGAGAGCTCCTATATTTCTTAGATCTTAACAAACGTCAACCAACCTCTCTCCAAAATCCCAGGTCTTCCCAAGGTCAAAGAAAGAAAATTAGTATAGATTTTCCAGTGAACAGTGTGGTTGATTTGTAAGGGATATAAATATTTTTCCCTAGGTTGCCATCTCAGGATTCAACTAGTGGTCCTTAGAAAACCTAGTCCAATTGACTTTTTTTTATTATTATTATTTTTAAATGCAAACCCATATTCTAGTGGTTTCTGATTCCAGATGCTGCCTGAACCCCCACGTCCATAAGGGCTGTCAGCAAGACCTTTGCTTCCAGAAGCCCCGAAACACTTGACTGAAAAAAGGAGCAGCAGATCATACACTTGCACACTTCATTACACCACCCGTGACATGTTTTAGGTGAATTGATGTTGTTTTGGCTAAATTAATGTGTTTTCAGGAAAGGAGTTAATCCTTTTTTCTTTTACAAGAGGAGACAACTGCTCCTCTGTAAAGCAGAGCTCTTGTTTTCAAATCACTACACAAGCATTAATGTTAATCCTCAGGCTTCCCCGATGCTGCTCTGGGTTATCACCAGTACAAAAGCGAGAAGCGGGGCTTAGAGATGAAGTGGTTCACAGGGAGGCCGCATGCATTTCTGCTTTTCAAGGGTTTGAAGTGGGGTAGTTGCCACAAATCAGCTCTCAAAACGCCCTGGATTAAAAGACCTTCGGTGGCAGTCTGGTGGGTGGGTGAGCAACGATATCTGTGTTACACAAAGGGATTAAGCACAGAGATTAAGGCTTGTATTTTCACAAATGACTTCTGATTTTGGATGGCCTCATTCTTTATTATGGCCCAAGTTTTGACAGCTGAAAAATCAGGCATTCACATGGGTAATTTCAGGCAAGAACAAGAATTGCAGTACTCAAAATTAAAAGCCATTTTTCGGCTATTAGTCCTACTTATTATATACCTTATTTTCCTGCACTAATTAGGCCAATTAAAATTTTCTTACTGTACTTCAAAGATGGGTTGCGATGCCTCTCTATGAAATGCTTAAGCAGCACGAAGCAAACTCACATTATGGGCACCGATTCTGCTCCATGGCGGGAGCCGAGTCTGCACCCCGGGCGCCCAGCCCTGTGCTACCAGATCGTGTGGTTCAAGACGACTTCCAAGGAAAACACGTTTCCTGGCCTGAAGACACGTACCAACAGAGGCGAGATGCAAATTTTACCAAATCTGCCTCAGAGCCATGCTTTTTCTCCCCGCCTGCCTCCCCTCCCCGCACAGCATCTGAGAGCGGAGTGCGGAGGAAGGATGCGTCAGGCTGGCACATGCTTCCCCAGGCACACGCCGATCAGCAGGCAGGGCTGAACTCACCGCGATGCTCGCCGTGCAAGCACGGACTCCAATAACCTTTCAGGTCCCGCCGACTGCCACAACGCCGGTCCCTGGCACTTAGTCACCCGTCATCAGCACCGACAGAGTAAATCAAACCCGAGGCACGTGGCTGGGATGCTTTTCAGCTGTGCCATCTGTACGGGGTCACAGTAATTCCCACGTGAGCAGACACTTTCTTTTATTCAATCCCCAGGTTTTTAAGTGCTTTTCATCTTCAAAAAAATTAAAAAAAAAAATCACCAAACCCCTGCTTTCTGCTGCAACTGAAACTAAGAAAATATTCATTTTATTGGTTTACCAGGAAAGTTCCCCCCCACTTTCTAACATCTTAGCCTCACTCACGGTCCTGCCCTCACCAAGGCAGAGCTACAACACGAATTGCTCAGCGCTGGCCCCTCTTGACACTTGAACACAGCAAGCTTCTTTTCAGCTGTAAGAATTTGAATGAAACGGGCAATTCAGCTAAGCCTACGCACGCAGTTCACTGCGAGTTCATTTTAATGCAGCCCAACAGCTTTACCTGTCACTGAAACCAACCGAAATAAAACCACGGTGCTCCACACACATTTTCAGCACCCATCACGAGTGGGTTTGGCACAGCCCTACAGGCATCGTCCCCCCAACAAGCAAGCCAGCAGATCTGGACTCACATGCCCCCCAGGGCCAAGGCGTTTTGCAAGCTGAGCTGAGCCTCTACAAACCCTTTACGACAGAGCTGAAAGCTCCGTCCTCCCAAAGAGGCATCCTCTCTGATGGAGGACCATGCCATCGGGCTTTCTCATTGCACGTGCGGAATCTCAGCTCAGAGTGCATCGCTCTGTGCTGTCCTGCACAAAGACAGCATCATACTGGGATAAATTGGAAGACGGTGCTTTACGCCAGTGTGTATGATTATAGCGTATCCCATCCCTGCAAAGACTTGGATAAATATGTATACAGACATATATGAGTATGTATAAATATGTATACCTACATGTTTTAGTGTTTCCATTATGGAGGCTTCCCCTGCCAGGTGTTCAGAGCAAGATGCTGAACACGGTAATTCCTCCCTGCCAGGCTGATTCTCTTCAGCCAGGGGTAAAATCCTGCAGGATCTCACTAAACAGGACATACAGAAAAGTGATCCCACCAGCAGAGATCAGATTACGATGCTGTCGTTCAGATGTCTAAACTGCTTCGCTTGAGATTTATCTGAATGTTGCGAACTCAGCATTTTACCCAGAATATCCTGACATTATTTCCCTTAAAGGCCCAGTTCCTGGAGCTCGGCGAGAGTTTCGCTTTTCTTTAACAGCAACAGCCAGAAGAAAATTTGCAACCTAAATCCTTAAAACCCATGAGATAACACTTAAACAAGCAAATAAGTAATCACCCCTAAATCTCTAACTGTTATTATGCTTAAAACCTCATGGCTTTCAAATACTTTTCATGAGTTGTGTAGCTCTGATTTATTATTTTTTCTCATCCTATGCTAGCAATTGGTGATGCCACTAGCCAGCCAGCTGTTTGGAAACAACTGAAAGATGTTGGGAAGGGGGCGTTGGGAGGAGAGAAAACCCCGGTAATAGAAGCTGAAGTGAGAAGCACTGATTCATAAATCTGAGTGGCATGAATACGATAATGTCTAACTAGTGAAATTTATTCTCCAGCATCCTCCCAATACTGAAAAGGCTTCAGCGAAACCCAGGGCTGAACAGCCACAACAATTCTGGGGCCCACGGGGCATATTTTAAGAGAGGAAATTAATAGAACTAAATGCAAATAATCATCTCCCAAAAGAGCCCAAACGACCTCCAACAGCAACGCTTGCCTCAGCAGGCTCCGATTTCCATTTCTGGGGAGCGAGGCGGCTGGGAATTTCCCTCCTGCCGGCAGGGCTGGGTTCAGAGCACAGGAACCTCCCCAAGAAAAGTCCCAGTTTGGGGGTCACTTTGCTTGAAAAACTCTTTATTTCACCAGTCTGCATTCAAACCTGGACTTCGCTGCAGTTTCTCAGGGCTCTGCTCTCTGGGCTTTCTTGCTCAAGATCCTGGCTCCTGTTGGCGCATCGCTCCTCTCCTCTCTGTTTTTCAGTAATGTGACCCCGCTCCCATCTCTTCCCATCCCCTGGACATCTGCCCGCTCCTCTCTTTAGTGATACCTCCTGCTACGTTCAAATGCATTCTCTTTTTCAACAATTCACATCAGCAAGGATGCTTTTACCCAAAACACAATAAATTACAGAAGCCCAGAAAAATGGGCACGTGCTTCCCAGCATTGGCACTTGAAATGATCAAAAGGTACATTAAAACAAGTATTACTTGTCCTCCCATGTCCATTAGGTTCTTTTTCATTAACACATAAATTGAAGAACTGTGTTTATTCCGATTTATTCTCCACTAAAAAAAATGATGCTGCAGTTATCAACCAGATTGTTTCACTGGGGAAAAAAAAAAGCCAAGTTACTTGGCGGGGGCGGGGGGAAGAGGATAAAGAATATCTCCCACTCCCATTATCTTAGAGGAGAAGTTGGAGAGAGCTGAAACTCCAGTATCACGCCCTTATACTGAAGACAAGAAAAACCATCCACACTGGTCTAAAGAAAGGAGAAATGTTCCAGGTAGGAATACAAGAAAAACAAACATGATTATTCCCAACTGAATATTAGATCAAGCATGTCTAGCACCTGGGATGCTTAGCACCCAAGTACTCACAGTGAAGACACTCATAGTCCCTCCACCTCCAGCTTTATGAAAGGAAAATAAAACAAAAAAAAAAAAGGCAGATATCACATAAATATATATATATATATGAGATATATATCTCTCCTATTTTTTCCTCTCTCTCTCTCTCTCAAATAGATAGTAACAGGTCCTGGATGACTAGTCACCAAAGAGGTCACGTAGAAATTCTGCAAGTTGGATAATTTGAAATGGGACAAAGCACTTGAACTTGTGCACAAGGAATGCTGGTTCCAGAAGGGAGTGTGGTTACCTAATTATTCTTTTTCTTGAGTCTGCTACATTCATTTCCCAATGCTTTACCAGTGTTATCCCCATTCCCATGCTTTGCCTGTGTTTTTTAAAGCCTTTCAACCACCATTAGTACTCCAACAAGGGAAACCTAACAAAAAAACCACCCCAAAACAACAACAAAAAAACCAAAACCCACCACAAAACAACTTTTCATGTTATGTCAGGTCACGAAAGATTCAGTTTCATATGATTCCTTCCTCTGAAAGAAGGAGCAGCCCTTCCCAGAGGCTGTGTGGGGCTGAGGCAGTCAACGGGGACCTGCAGCAATGCTTGGTCAGACCTGGTGCTGGACTGCAGCACTCTTGCCCTCTGGACAAGCGCAGCACACGCGTGCAGGTATACACACCTGAGAGCAACATTTACAGTCATGACACAGAAGTTATTTCAGACTTTACTTTTCAGTGTATTTATTACATTTTTAGTCAAGCAGTCAATAGTTTCTAAATCTGTGTGCACCCCTCCAGAATTTACTCGGATGCCAGCTGCACCAAGCCCTGCCAGTCTGGGTGGTTTCAGACAACCCGCTTCTGTAGAGCGCAGCCCTTCAGCAAATTCTCTGCAAGTGTTTTGCCAAATCTGGGCCTATTTCCACTTTTTTCCTGATGCCGGCATGCACCTACCTTCCTGCTAAAGAGCCAACTGCTGCTAGAAATTTTATATATTATGTAAGATATTTATATTTTTCTGTAAAAAGCAAGCTTCTCCAAATGACCGCAGTGCCAACTCATTAAATTAGATCTTCTTTTTAACAGATTGCCACAGCTATGAGCAAAATACCATTTCTATTTCTTTTAAATGCTATCTCACAAACCAGACAAGAGTTTGAGATTCATCTTTCTGCCAGTTCAAGATTTCCAGCTTAAAACAACTTTCAGGGACTTTTTTTACCTGCCAGCATCCCTCGTTATGCAAATGGAATGGGGTGAATATATGGAGTGTGGCTGAATATACTTGGATAACTGATGGTTTACACACCTGTGGAATTGCCATGTAGCACAACATTGGTTTGGGTAACCAGGAGTTTCCTGTAGCAGAGGCTGAAGTAATAAGAAACTGGCCTCCCCCTCCCAACCGGGTTCCACAAGGGTTTTGACTCCAAGCCTGAAAACAAGTTATTTTAATTCTGAGAGTTTAGCTTTACTTCATGCAAGACTGTCACCTCCTTGCCACTGTGGTTTGGCCCCGTGCCCACAACGTTTGATGCTTTTCTAAAAAACCACGCCAAGGTGCAGTGCTAAGCTGCAAAAATGTACAGTTTGGAACAGGACAAGCATTACAAGACAAAATGACCTGGCAGTGGGGTTTGGAATAGGATGGATTAATATCTAATAACCAGCTGGTGGGGTTGGGGTCACCTTGGAGCCCATAATAACCTGTTCCAGCAGTGGGGACAGGAATCGAGAGCAGCAGCACCATCTTTGCCCTGGGCTGCCGGTCCCTGTGAGTTGGGGCCAAGCAACATGGAAGGAGCTTGCAAGGAGACGCGCTTGCTCGGCACCTCCCTTGCAGACAGGGCTCTCAAGCTAACAACAAAAATACCCTTGAATCCAGCTCTGACAGTCAGTCTGGAAACAACACCGAAAGGCAGTGCTTCTGCCAAAGAGAAAGCAACAGGGAAAGCTTTATATCATCCCAAGTCAACTGCTGAGGTCTCGAATAAATACCATCTGGAGCTCTCTTGCAGACCTGCTGCCTTTCCTTTCAGATGTAGGATCTACCTAACATACCGCACGGCAGCTGCAAATCTGGGCAGACTTCCTGCGAGCTGTGAAGCCGATCATCTTCACCTGCAGAAAATATTGGCTGCATACAACACGCCGCGAGCGGGAGGAAGTATGTACAAATTAATTACTTGCCTGAGGCGACTTGATATTTTCCTTAACTAGGTCAAATAAACTGTAACAAACCACGCTGTCTCCCTCTCCCCTTAAAAAAATACTGAGTTGCAGGTTTAATGAACTGAGCTTCCTTCCAAAAATAGTTTTGCAGGTTGAGACTGCAGCTTCCCCTATCACATAAGATGTACACAAAAGAGAGAAAACGAAGTCAGTGTTGAGTGTGTTGATGTCCAACGCGTACAGGACAAGCCTTCAGTGCTTCTAATCGCAATGAACAGATACTGTTTTGATACATTAGGAATAAGACCTTAGGATTTTCACCTTTAAGCCATCGGTGACTCATTGCCTGAAGCAGCTTTGGTGTTCCTGTTATCCAGTCTTAGGGTCCCAGCTGGAAGAATTTGAAGGCGTGATTTCATCTTCCTTGATCCTGTGTCATCACTTACACTGGTGTTAACTGGGGATAATGCGCTACCAAATCACAAAGGACTCCTTGGCCCTCCTTTTGCACAGAAATACAAGAACCAACAGTCGCGGGCAATGGAGGTATCAGTGTCCATGCCATGCGTGGCGTGGCTGGTATCCTCAACACAGATGAGGACACCCCGTTGGTCCCTGGAGATGGCCGAGCAGGCTACCGTGGGGCACTAATTCTAGCAACGCTTCTGAAATTGCTGCTTGGACTGCACTTGCCTAGGGACAGACCCAATGCACATCATGTGCAGGGAGATGTTGACCTGCAAATGGTCATGCTGTACCTAAATGTATAAATAATAAAAAGGAACATGTCCAGTTCCACAGTAGTCCAAGAGTGAGGATGAGCTGTTGGCTTTTTCTTCAGCAGCCCAGGCTCCAGGGGGAATCAGTGCTGACCCAATAAAGCTGGAGTGAGACCAGGCAAAGCTGGCAGGGCCCCGGTGGCAACGAACAACAAGAGTGAAACAAGGCATCCTGGATAGCCTGTTGTCTGCAGAATTGCTTCACGCACACCTGTGGGATATGCCAGATTGCACCAGCCTTTGCACTTGAGCTCGCACTCACTCCATAGAGGAGAGGAAAATTTCTCTGACCAGGAACTCTTCCTCTTCCCTTGGTATGCTGGAAAACCTATTTAACAAGCTCCTGCTAGGCTACAAACAACCCTGTATTCTCCACCGGGAAATAGCATGGGGGGACCTGGAACCATCTAGGAAATTAATATGGAAAATCCTGAGTCAAAAGCAAAACATACGGTAAAATTTTCATTCACCAGTGGGACTTGCACCAAGAGTCAGACATGGCAAGACTATTGCATCTTAAGTCTGACTCATTTTCCTGGATGCATGCTAAGGCACCACACTCATCTGCTCACAAATTTCCCACCAGGAATGCGGGAATCACTTACAAATGCACTTGCAATTACTCTGAAATCATACTCCCTATTTTTGCTGCCGGATTCTACCCCAAAGCTGTAACAACCATCCAGGCACAGCACAGTTAAAAGCCAAACACAGCTAAAACACACCTGGGTTGCATAGGGTTTCTTTTAAAGGAGGCAGCACATTCCAAAGTCATACCAGTTAAAGAGCTTGCTTAGGGCTGTCAGGCACCCCAGTAAAAATGAACAGTGCAAGTGTTTTGGTTTTGATGCTACAGTAAAAAAGTTAAAGTTCCTATCTTCTTGTGCTTATCATTTCTTTGCAGCCCAGGGGCCTCCGCACAGACCACAGGGACCTTAAAAGAAACGTGCTCCATTCAGGTGGGCTTACTGCAAAAATGGAAAGGTGTTAAATTTTGTAATGAGGAATTTCTCAGAAACACTTTGATATTCTGAGTACATCAACTGGGAACCCTACATTAGCTCGCTCAGCTCCCAGAAACCATGAAATGTTGCACCAACAAGCAGAAAATTGAGATGACCAGGGATTGTTCACACTTCTTCAGCAATTGCAGAGCTTGTTTTAACTTCTATCCCAGCATGGGTGTTGCTAACATCCCTACAGAGTATTTGGGGAGTGACAAGGAAGAGCAAGAAAGGAAAAACCCAGATGACCAGTAATGCAAACACAATTGATTTATCAGAAACGGCACCACTGTTTTAAATCAAAGCAGTGAACAGTTACTGTTTTGGCACGCTAGTTTACAATCAAAATCAACAACTGCTTGTAATATCACTGGTGGCCTATAAAAATCCTCTCCAAAACCACTACTGGTCGTCTTCCATCAGTGAAGACTACCATAAGAGCATCCACTCAGGCAGCTTATGCCATTTAGAGTCATACCGGGATAATACTTGGGTTTCAACCAGAGAATTTTTGTCCCTCCTGAATTTTCCCAATATTTTCTGCAGCGCACTACTTTCTCACAGCAATCTCCGATTTACTCAAAGATCCTCAAAACAACTTTTGTACAACTGCTGGGGCTTCAAGCTTTTGGAAAGCCTCAAATCAAGGCACAGCTGTACATATAAAATTACACTTTTCTTTTTTTTTTTTTTTTAAAAGCACAAAAGCACCAAGATCTAAAAATATTTTTGAAGCAAATAAAATAAATCTTCTCCCCATTCCTGAAGACCACGTCTCACCTTTGCTAATAGTTCCCAAACTAAGTTCACCTTCAGCTGCAATAAGAAATATTTGTTACAAAATTAAATAGGAATGAAAATAGGACCTTAGAAAGAATTTTCTTCTTGCACTGAGCTACAGGACTTAACACTGGAAAATGGTGCATTTTACGGAGAAGTAAAAAGTGTCCTTTGAACGAACAGCTGCACTTCACATCTATGTTTAATTAAAAAACAGCTGGGACAAAGTGGCTGCTTATCAAGAGCTAATAACTACATTTCCTACTAATCTACAGAGTGGTCCATCCAGTGGGGCAATCATACGTATAAAAATATAGAGACATATATATATATATTAAAAAAATATATGGCATATATTGGCTTTGGAAAATTGCATATTCCAAGGAGGAGTCTGTCCCCATGAAGGGCTCTCAGTCGGGCATCTAAACAAGTCTTTAAATAAATGGCATTATCAGAAAATCTGTCCATCTCATACCAGCAACATCCAACCTGCGCAGTCTCCTGTAGCGTGCTGAAGCACCAGGCAGAGAGGGACTGAAAGCAGCATAAACCCCCTCCACCTGCTCCTGCTCTCTGAAGGCACTTGGGCGTCCTCCCACTGCCTTACAAAGCCCGACGGGCAATAAACCCCATGCTAGACCTGAAGAAATTAGGAGCAAAGGCTATAAATGCAGTGGGAGTAAGGCAGAAGCAAAGAGGCGGAATAACAGGCAGCATTTCAGGCAAAATCCAGTGCTGCACATCTCAGAGGACAGGGGAAATTCCCAGGGTCCACACAGCTTTGCACCCCACATTTGGCATTGCTGTGGGTGGCTGAGCAGAGGGGTTCAGGGCTCTGCCCCCGGCTCAGCGCAACCGCCGAGGGTTTCCTCCATAACCTCATTATTACCTTACATTTCTCTACACTTAACGGCTTAAGCCTCTTATCTTCCACATGCTCTGAGTCTATGCAAATAGCGCTAATAAAAGCAAAGGATTCTCATTATAGCACAAATCTCTTCTCAGAGTACGGTCGTGGCCTTTTTTTCTCTAAGCACCAGGAAACAGCCTGGGAAGACAAAGAAGCACAGCCTCAGAGGACAAAAAAAAATGCAAAGACTAGCTAAGATACAGCAAGTAGAGCCTTTTATTCACCTCCTCCAAGGCCAGCAGCTCCATCCCTCAGAGTTCAAGTTCATGTTCAGAGGGATTCCCAGAAGCCAACTAAACCTGCTGGGTATGTTTGAGTAAACGCATCCCCACTCCTATGATTTAACTTTCAGATCTGAACAGGGTGGGGGGGTGGGGGAGAGAAATCCAGCAAAAGCAGACTATACTGTCTTGGTATCCTAAGTCTCAAAGGGCAAGCAGTGAAGGAGTCCATTTTTTCTCCCTGTACTTCCTGCTACCAGCTGTGCATCGCAGCTACAAAACTTGTTATCCAACACGATGTTACCTCTGACGCTTCAGCTTTCCATCTGCTTTCTGCAGGTCTCTTTTTGGCCTTTAACCTGTGTACTATCTCTCCACCTTTGATCAAACATCTGGCGAGGTTTAAGGACAATTTATGTACTATGATTGTATTCCAGTGCTAAGCAGATGGAGAATAAAGAAATGTCAATGCGGAAAAGGGAGGGGATTGGGCAAACCCTGAATTATCTTCCCAGTTGTGAACCAGTGCATGAGACATCTTTTCTCAGTCTCCCCTTTTCCTATGTAGGTGCCTGTAATGCCAGTATCATGGGCCATGCGCACATGAGAGACAGTATGTCTTAAAATGCACCAAGATCTTCATAAAAGATAATGTCATGCCATGCCAAAAATGTTTTTCTTTTTTTCTTTTCCTACTAATTAGGTGCCTGCTACAAGAAATATCATCCCCAAACTTTTGACTTGCTTCTATTCTCCCAATATTTTCACAGCTCCTGCCCTGAACTTTGCTACCATAGACAAGCGGTAACTTAACACCATACCTGCTAACTTCAAACCCCACCAGAGAGGTTTTGCTCTACGTTTAGCACCAGCAACACAAGGTAGGGGAAAAAAGGGGGATAACAAGCACAGAGGAGTAAACCAAGCAAACAGTCTACAAGTATCCAGTTTCATCCTGAAAGCTGTTTCAGTAATACAGAGATACTTAACTGCTGGCTAAGATAGCCTAAAAGACACAAAACTGCCTTTTTCACAGGTTATCGATACACTGCGCTCTGCAGCGGCTTCAAGGGTCAGATGTTCACCACGTTCCCTGCCCATCAATCAGCATTGTGATAATCAGATAATGACAGACTACAAATAACTATCTAAGCTGGTTTGCAGGAAAGTTTTGCACAGATTAAAAAGGACATAACAGCTCCTCGCCAATTAAAGAGGCCAGCAGGGATTTGTGAGCTGTCGCTCCAGTCCCTTCCCTCACCACTGCAGCCTGAAGCTTCACGTGAACTCGGGGAACAAGGCAGGGCCTGTGCGTCCCTGTCTCCTTCGGCTCAGGGACTACGGGGAGATCACAGCACACCAGGGACCCTCCACATCCAAGCACTGCTGAGACCTGCTCCTCCACCACCAACCCGGGATGCTCAGGACAGCCGTGATGAAAGCTTGCAAACTCACGCAGAGCACTTCAGCACTGTTTGCAGAGGGTAGTCGCAGGCTGACACATAGTTTTGGCAAGTTGTAATGCAAAGTATTTCCTAATCCCTTGTTCACTTGCAGTAACCCTGTACAAATCTCAAAATAAAAGTTCTTGGCAATCACAAGACCTGCCCCGATCCTGCAGTGTCACTGTCTGGAAGTGGCCAGTGGGACCAGAGAGCCTGGGCAGAGAGCAGCCAGGTCAGCGCAGAGTCTGACATTTACATGTTGTCACAAAATCACTTTGCATTTCATTGAAACCAACAACATGCAGACCAGTGTCCAAGGGATACGCAAGTGCAGTTATATCAGAAAAGAAACCTGCATTTGGTAGATACTATTTTCCCCTTCTTCCCTCCTTCTCTGCGATGTTAGTGTTGTCAAGTGTCCCCATGTTCACATGAAACCTTCCAGAGAAACCAGCCTCAGCTATTTTATATCCTACCTCAGATGCAAACAGTATGAGCATCCAAATATTCCTGTTAACACCAACTTACATTAATATAGATCACACAAATATTTCAAAGTATGCCTGCATGCATATTCATCTTTATCTGGATAATGTGTAACACCAGCACAGCAAAGCCCATATCTAATCAGAAATGCTCTATTTGAAAGCACCGAGCTGCCCTTCACACCACACCAGCCAGCATTTGCTCTCCCTCTTTTTTACCTCCCCCCTTCTTTTTTTTTTAAACACTGTGACTCTTCAAAGAGAATTTTCCACACTTTGGACACATGCTGTGTTTAAAGGCTTGGGAAGCCTTTTTAATTTGAAAAAGGCACCACTGAAAACAGAAACACTTGAAAGGAAAAGCACTCAGGAAATATTAATACAAAAGAGGTGGGATCCATGTGTTTTCCTTTGAAAAGTTCTAATATCTGAAAGCTCAAACATACCTTGATAGACAACAGCAGGTCAGCCAGGATGTATGACACGACATTTCTGTTGCCCACAGGTTCTTTTTTCTTTCTTTTTAAATAACTACGCAATGGTTTAAACTCTAGAGACTACTTACAATCCATACTTAATAAGACTGTCATGTTTGAACAACTGATTATGCAGACTACAAATATGCAAGGATGTATTTAATTATCTGAAATTACAGGGTGGGGGGTTGCATTTTTTAACACATAGTTGGATGTTTTCTTTTTTGAAAGATCTAAAGCCAGTTTACAGTGTAAGAGGAGCTGGGACCAGCCTGGTGCCAGTGAAGACCCTGAAGTGGAGGGATGTAAGTATTTATGAAAAAACTTCACAAAAGTATTCACTTCAAAATTAAGTC
Organism: Haliaeetus albicilla; assembly: GCF_947461875.1. Classification (NCBI taxonomy): domain Eukaryota; kingdom Metazoa; phylum Chordata; class Aves; order Accipitriformes; family Accipitridae; genus Haliaeetus; species Haliaeetus albicilla. The sequence goes on along the minus strand of NC_091498.1, from coordinate 7,142,026 downwards.
TCTAAATCTAAGTCAAAAGCATCTACGTCAAAGCATGGGACACAGCCGTTTGTGCTCATCTAAAGCATTTTTGAGTTAAAAATGCAACTGCAATTAGGTTAAGTGGAGTGCACCCGGATGAGACAGTGGCCAGATCCTTGGGCTCACAACAAGGATTTTGCATAATGTTTAACTTTAATGACTCCAAAAAAACAGGTCTTCTCCTGGGCTCTTTTGCTGGCCAGGTCAACCAAAACTTGATGCCTTTGCTGGCAACAAGAGGCTGTTTCCCTCAGACCTCAATGCTTTGGAGATGCCTGGATGTCTCCTGCTCAAGGACCAGATCAAACCTAGCACTGCTCACTTTGTGAGATGCAACAAGATGATGGAGCCAAGGTACAGGCCATGTGGTTGCTCCACTATACGTGTGCCGACCTGCTTTGAGGAAAAGCTGGGGGAGAAGGCGGGGGGGGGGGGGGGGGGGGATGAAAATTCAGCCATTCACAGTTTCCTTCTAGATTCAAAATGCTATTCCAGCAAATGACAGGTCACGCAGGACTTTCAAGACTGAAATGCTTCCGTAACTCAAGTATCTCCCTACTGCCTTTCTCATGCATTTACACCCTGAAATGCTATTCCCAACAACATGTCAACAGCTTCTCAATATTGCTGAAACCACAAATTTACACCAGTTATTTTCTCAAATTTCTCCAGTGTCCTTCCAGACTAACACAAAACACCTACCGCCTGGTGAGTCTCACTCGGAGGAACAATGAAGGATTCCTCATCGGCACGCTGCAAAGGACAAATTCCACGTCTCACAGTGCCTCAAAAAGCCGCAATCATTCACATTGTCATCAGGAAATGTGGCATGCCTTCAGCTTCCGAAATCATGCCGCGCTCTTTGTATTGCACACCATTAGCTCTGAGATAATAAATAATGACAATGCACAGCACTGACATAACACTTCTATTCTTGGAGCACAAAACACTTTATGAACGCATGCAAACATCATTAATGCAATTTTGCAAGTGGGGAAACTGCATGGAGAGCTTCAGTTATTTTTTTTCCTGAAGTCCTACGGAGACTGAAGTGGTATAAGTTGTTCCTTTAACCCAGTCCTATGGTATATTTAGGTGCAGAAAAGCCAACAGTGTAGCTAACTGCTCAGTTGAGGTTGGCTGGCTAGAAGGTGTGAAAGTTTCTCTCTCTCCCATATTTCATTTGCCACTTCAGATCCAGCCAAAGCCAGCAGCGGATGCGGTTTGAAAGCTCCTGTGCAAGCATTTAATGCTTCTCAGAGCCGTCATCCACATCATGAGTATCCAAACAAAACAAACCCACCCAGTGGAGCTGCAGGGGCTGTGTTTCCTCCTCATGAGCCCAGACAACGGTCCCTTGACATGAAATACTGACAAGCAAAGATGCATGAGAAGTATTCCTGCCAGGGTCCATACTCCTTGGGTCCATACCCAGAGCTGGCTCCCCAACCAAAAATTAAACCCTTTGCTTCCCAGCACTGAGATCCAAGCAGCATCCCCAAGCAACAGCTCATCAAGCAGCTAAAAAATTATGGGCTTAAATGTCACCAGGATGTTTCTCCAGAAACGCACCCGGGTGAGAAAAGCGATGGACTATGTCAGGAGGCCGTCTCCTTGAAGCTTTAGACTAAGCAGCCTTTCTGCAGCTGAGCTCCCCCATCTCCATGGTGGAAAGGAGAGTAACACCAAAGCAAACAAACCAGAAGAATACACAGGATTAAAGAGGAAATAATATTCCCAAAACAAATGGGGATGTGTGATTTCTGGCAATGGAGACAGAGGGTATTTTGTTCCTACTCCATGAGAAACATCTAGATGCAAGTTGGTCTGTAGAAGATCAGGAAAACTCACTGTGCTCAGCACTGTGAGTGGACTTACTAGACATATCATGTGCTGGGCAATTATTAACTTTTATGTTAATTCAAGAAGAATACATAACACTTGCACACACATCAGCATGAAACAGGTATTAATGCATTAGCTTTGGCAGGAACGCCCATGGCAATTTAAGCAAGCACAAAGAATGCCTGTATGGCAGAGAAAATAACAACCAAAAATCACAGCAATACATACATTGGGGGGGGAAGGAGGAGGGGGAGACACGACACCACAGAATAAAGTAAAATCTGCAAGGCAAAGCACACCAGCTAAAACAGTTTCAATTAACAATACAGAACTGAAGAAGGGCTCTCCAGCGGTTGAGCAAGCAGCCTGGCTAGTGGCTTAAATAGTATAGGCTGCACAATTTATTTTTAAGCTAATAAAGAAAAACAAATCTGCTGCCCAAATAAACCAGAACACATTTATACACTTACAGCAGCATCTCAAGCTGACAAAATTGGAGCTAAATATTATGTACACCAGGCATGCAAACAACACCCCCCTGTTTCCTATCGTTTGGCCTCCCCACGTTGGTTGTCGAGATGAGGTGACACAGATGTGTCACCCCAGTCACACCCCAGGCCCTGTCCTGGCTCAGGACCATGCCACAAAAGGCTGCAGCCAAGCTCCTTGCAGCCTGTGCAGGGCAAGTTTTGAGCTGCAACACAGCACAGGGTCTTCTCCCACCGTGATGCACAGGAGCAACATTGCAGAAGCGGAGCTGGCCTTGGAGAGCTGCCTCCAGATGATCCAGCTGCTGAGTCGGACACCTCCCCGTGCAAGTGGGTGCTTCTCCACATCCAGTGAGACAGAAGGAAAACACAAGGATGCAGCAACGATTACATGGGTTACTTATTCCCTGTCAAATGCTAAGTGATAAAGAAATGAAGTCTATCTTAGCCAAAATGCAACAGCTCAGTTTGTTAACGCCAAAATGCATCCATCCTCCACACGCTGATTGCATTCAGACATCCACAGGCAGCCTATTGTAATTCTATTTTATATTTTTGCAAGAGTTGGGCAGAGTTTAATTAACCAACCAGGTGGAATATGGAATAAACAAGCCAAACTGCGAGAGAGCAACTCCAGGGCAGGCTGCAAGTATAGAGCTGCTGAGCTAGTGAGAAGCATCTGGCACCAAGACTTTACATAAAACTTTTAAAGGAGTGAGGCTTCAGCCAGAAAAGTTTCCTTCCTTAAAAAAAAAAAAAAAAAAAAAAGGTCAGAAGTAGATTAAGGGAAGGCCCAGAAAAAGCAGAATCTCTTGTAAAAAAAGCTTTGCAGAAATGGAAAAATCTGATAAATGCTTGCTGTATCCTTGGAACTTATTTTCAGTGGTTTAGTGAAAGGGATATTTTCCAGCCTTGAGAGGCTTGCAGTTTTTATTACCTCAAGACTAATTTTTGCTCTGTATAAAATGACAGGAATCTCTCAAATATTAGTGAAACTGCATTAAAGCTTCCCTTGTCACCTAAGGAAGTTGGTGCAGTTTTCTTTTTTTAAAAAAGGGCACTTCCACTTCTGGATTAAAAAAGAAATAATATCAACATGCAGTTTCCTTTATGCACTAATGCACTAGACATCCAAATGATCCACAGACTACCTCCATGGGTTCATTTCTTCTTCAGACAATGTTGGATACATGCAGGTGGGCATTCCCTGATACAAAAATCTTCCCATTTACCTGGGAGTGCTGCGGGTCCCACAGCCATCGTACATAGGCATTTTTCAGAAAAGGACCGTAAGCACAGCATGGCGGATAAAGCACTTCATGGAGCTGTTATCTCCTCCTCTGTTCATACACACTCCCATTACAGTGAAGAATTATTTTACTAGGCAGATGATTTTTCCATCTTGTCCTGAGCATTGGCAATCTGGGCAGAGCTAATTCTACCTGCAAGGTTTTTTGGTGCAAGGGACCTCATCTCCAACCTCTCAGATTTATGCTGCCCTTTGGTGCTTCGGCTGTTTCAAAAGACCACAAGCAGAGATTCAATTTCCAACATAGTTGCCTTTCAAGGACCCATACCAAGACTGTTACGTTGCAGTGGAGCTGGGGACAGAAACAGGGTGATGGGGTGATATTCCCTTTGCAGACTGACCTGCAGGAGACCTGCAAATTCTCCTTTGCATCAGCTAGAGCTTTTTCCCTTGTCCTGCCATTGCTTTCAGACAGGGAAAATTTAAATAATCCAGCTCTTTGGTGAAAAATGCAAGACTTCTGTCTTCTTCAATCTGTGTGGAAAAAGCCCCCAATTTGAATGAACCCAGCACTTGGAAGAGGCCTTTTTTCCTATTTACCCTCCTGAGAAATGCTGCTCAATGATATGTCAGGGGGACTGCTGGGGATTCCCGGTATTTTTGCAAACAGAAGGTGCATGAATTCAGTAAAGGGCGACTCCTTCAAAATTGTTTCCTCTCCACCCAGCTCCATTTCAAGCCCCACCTGTTGGACCTGGAGCCAGCTGTTCCTTGAACTGGGATTTCTGCAGACTTTGTGACTTTTTCATAGCAGAGAATTTGGGATAAACAGCATGCAAATGACTGCTCTCAGAAGACCAGTGACAGAAGAATTCATGACTTCTCACCTTTCCCCCATCTGCTACAAAAGGAAGGGGGAAAGGGAGAGAGGTCAAAACAGCAATTGTTCACCACCAGCCTCTCAATCCCGCTGGAAAGGAAGAGCGGAGCGGCTGCAGCCTGGCAGCCCTGAGGGCCAAGAGTGTCGATGTTGTCAAGGGCTGCACCACCATCCGAGCCATCTCCTCCTACAGCTTCTCTGCAGGTTGGTCTCAAGGCAAGGCAGGATGCTTTGCAGTGCTGGTAAAAGGCACCAGCTGATGGCTGCCGTCACCTCCTGTGCTGTAAAAACTCAGTATGGAAACGCAAGACTGAAGATGTGACGATACCACGGATATCTGCAGAGCTGACTGTTAGATTTTCTCTTTTTTTCTTAAGTAAGAAAACTAGGAAAATATTGAAAAGCATTGCATTTTCATTTGGCAAGGAATTGTTCTTATGGTCCATCAAGACACATAAAAGTTCTCCCATCGGCTTTCACAGAAAACCCCAAACCAGATCATTTAAACTCTTACAAAAAGGTTTCTGTTTAAGCAAGCAAACCGGAGGATGAAGCACACATGGAAAGGCTATCACTTTTATATTCAGAAGCTTCCACTGAAGGAGATAAAAAAACTCATTGTGAAGACACCTTAATAACAATCCCCACCACATGCAAGTCCAGTAGTTTCAATATAATTAAAACATCAGGGTTGCAGCATAACTAAAAGTTTTAAAGAAAAAAGTGTCTTTCAAATTGCTCACAAGATCCACAAAATCCAATTCCATGTAGTCATTCCTCTTACCAGGGTAGGCTTTAGCTTGCCCTATTTCATTAACACATTTAAATTACACAAGCTGTAATTTATATACAGGACATTCTGCTAGAATTTCAAGACATTACAACAGCAAATAACCTCCGCTATATTCACAGCTGCTCCATCTCTAAATCCACCCTGGTTGTGTGTATCTCTCACATACTATTACCTCTTAGTTAATATGAACTAACGAAGGCAACTCTAACATCAGGGAAGATAAAAGCCTTGCTGTTGGATGGGATGGGAGCAACTTCTTAGGGATCTGCTCTTCCTCTCCCCTGCCTCTTCCCCTGTTCCAGTCTGCACTAAAATGGCAAAAGATTTAGCCTGACTTCATTGACACTTTTTCCTTCGTATATACCACACTTTTTCATGGAGCAAAGCCGCTATATAGTGAAAGAAATGCCTTTAAAAGGAAGAGCCAGATGAACCTGAGTAATCAGCTCACCAGCAGACTCTCTAACAGTGCCTTTGCTTTTACTTTTCAAGGTATGCAACTTTTCAGGAGATACTAAAAATAAACCTCGAGCAGAAAAATAAATCACTAACATCTAAGTCAGCACTTAGAAGATGAAAAGAGCACTGACTCAACTCCCGTAGTACCCAGAGACCTGAGGATATTCAGACTGCACAGAGATCCCAGAGCAACGCCAAGGCGTGGAATCAGGAATTACACAGCAGGCAGTGGTATCCTCATAAAATCACGCTGCATCATGCAAATTGAGACACCTCAGGTAACATTTATGTCTCTCTCTCTTCCCAGTTCTTTATGCAAAATCCAAAAGATTAGCTTGAGCTTGTTGTGACAATTCACTTTTCCAAAAAAGTCAATACATAAATTCAAGGTATTTACTGCATTTGTTCTTTAAATGATGTACTTTGATCTCCACCCTGATAACAAGCAAGTAATTGAGGCTAGCCTAAAGCACAATGCCAGCATGTTATTCTGCAGCCCAGTACAGAAAGCCAGCAGCTTGGTGTATTTGGCATTCCTACATCCCTCACTACTGAACAGAGAACATAACATGACTCTTATGGGTTGGGGAGTCCAGAAAGTAGACGCTCCAGCATCCAGACTCTTGGCTCCAGTACGCAGCTCTCCCAAACTCTGCAAGTGCTGCATCTTTTCTCATTTTTCTAAAAAAGCAATTCTCACTCAATCTAATTATTTTTAAAAATGCAACTTGTTAAAATGCAAAGAAGCTGAGCTCAGCTTTCGACTTCAACACCTCTTGCAGCACTTGTAACAAGGATTGCATAGAAGGGGCATATCCCTGCAAAGACCCCAGGACCAGCTGGGACATAAGCATCACCATGGCTGGCTGGAAGAGAAACATGGTTTTGGCCTGTCCAGCAGGCAGATGCTCCTGGATGTCAGGAGCAGCCTTCACAGAGCAGGAGCTGGAAGGGAACTCAGTGTTACTCCCTAAGGCAAAAAAAAAAGGTAAAGAGGCACCAAATCATGAGTCTAAACCATTGAGTCTATAAGCTTGCCTCTTCCACTGGCCCAGGGCCTCACATGGCTGGGACAGAGAAGGCTTACGCCACTCTTGAGCTTTGCAAAGTCTTGGGGGCAAGCAAAGAACTGAACACAGCTCCCTAAAACAGCAGTCCCAGCTCCCACCCACCCAGCCGGGAGGAATGTCTCAAATTAGAGGCACCTATAGCTTACGATAAAAAAATGGCCACATGTCATCATTTAGCAGTTCATGGCCAGTATTTCATGAATTATGACCGGAACTGTGGGTACAACTTGGTTCTTGCAGCCAGGGATAAGGAAGCAAAACCCACACAACTCTTCTGAAGTTCAGAGACAAATCTGTTTGCTCCCACTCCTCTCTTCCCAGCTGAAAGATCGTGGTTATGCAGAGCTGCCTGTTTAGGAGCAAGGTGTGACAGACAAAAAGCTTGTCTGAGACCAAGCTTTGCTGAGACAAACTCCAACATCATCAGATCTTGATTAAGTATGTCTCTACAGAAAAGCAGCCTCCTTTTCCAAATAATATAATAGCCGTTTGGGGACTGCGTGCCCCAGGATACTCGCACTGTAGTCACTGGTCTGCATTCTGACTAGCTCTAAAGTCATCCATAATTATTTCTATTAAATGCACATTTGATCATTTATACAATGAATTTGGCAAGTCCCAAATTCAACCCCATCATTATAAATTCACTACTGTGCTTTACGCTGGACTATGAACTCTAAGACAAGACTGTCTCTCATTATGATGATGTAGATATGCCCTTAATCTCCTCTTGGTAAGGAAATTGCTCCATTCTCATCACTGTAATAGCTGGTCATCACATTTATCCTAATTTGAATTCATCTTCCTGGACGTAGGGAATGAGAACTTTGTACAAAAGCAGCCAAGATCCACCAGTGCTTCCTCTCCCATCACAATCCTCCCTTCCATCCACAAAGGCACCTAATGTACTGTCCGTGTATCTCCTCAGGGTATTCCTCATACTTGCTCCAATATCAACGTAACAGAGAAGCTCAGCCCGCAACTGATCTTCAGGGGACTCCTTTCGCAGCCTCTCCTACCTTGCTAGTTCTCTGTGAGCTAATCTCCATTCTCTTTGGTGTATAATTCTCCATGTGACACTGTGTCAAACAATTCCAGAAATCTGGAGTGTTGAGACCCAAAGTGCTTCCCTTGTCTGAAAAATCAGCTTTCTCAGCAATTGGGATAACCTAGTTTTACCTTGTGTTTAATTATGTAATAAAATAAGATAATAATCTTATAGACATCACTTAGACTTTCACCTTACCAGTAAACTGTGATGCAGTTTGGTTGACTCTGCTGAAGGTCTTAAGAAAGCCAGTGGATAGATAACATGATAAAAGTGAAAACCTCAAACATGCTCCAATGGTCACTTTGTCCTTACAAGTTGATGGCCAAATGCAAACTTTTGGGGAAAAGACAGACAGAAAAGAAGATTCTAAGAAATACGTCTGGGGAAGGGGCAGGTGATAGTGGGATTTCTCACGTCCCATATTAAAACTGTGCAGGAAATACAGGAAGGATAGTATCCCGTATGTTTTCAATACAATTCATAGTCTGAAATACAGGAAATCTCATGTTACACGGATGTCTAGCAACCCTACCTCATGGAACACCGTGGGAGCTGGACCAGAGCCTGAATTCCTCCTCTGCTTCCAGCTGATATTACACACATTGAGAGCACACTGGTCAGATCTCAGAGGGTACCAACGCTCAAGCCTCAGCCTGAAAATGGTGGATAAGATCTACTGCGGTACTGCATCCCTTCAGTTGCATCTAATACTTTATTAAGGCTCCAGGCAGGAGGAGGCTCCCAGGATCATATAACATGTGGGGGATGCTCTTTACAAGTCCAGCAACCGAGGAGAGGAAAAAAGTGGCAACAAACTCCAGGCCAGGCCATGCCAAGCACCTCCTTAGAGCCTCAAGCAGGTAGTTCACAACAACACGAATCAGCATGTTGAGAAAGGACAGGGAGTGTCATGCTGCCCAAACAGGGGATCTCTTCCAGCTGGCTGCATAAATCACCCTGGTCTAGTCCTTGATGCTGTGTGCTAATGCTCCCAGCCATTTCATCAACCTCCTTCGCTTGGATTGAACAAAATAACATTAGCACAGTGCAATGACATCATATCCAGGTGATGCATCTGCCCACAATTACCTCTGGTGAGGTTACTGGAGTCCCACTGGAGAGGTTTGTTCTGCTAGGATAACAGAGCTGTCTGGGCAAGCTGATGGTAGCTTGATCTTTACTGCAGATCCCTCTGTGTTTTCTTAGGATTCCTGCTATTAGCAAGAGCAGTACAGAGATGTTTTCATAAGGCAAGGAAAGCACATGATTAAAAGAAAAAAAAGTCTCTGATCTTCTCTGAGCAGAATGTTTGGCATTGCTTGCTCTTGCAAATTATTCAGCATAGCATTGAGTCCCTAGTAGCACATAGAGCTCCTTGTGACCACTTCAGCGAGCTGGTCTGCTAGGACACTGCATAGATTTAGGAGATTAAGAGATGTTAATATGATTAGGAAGCAAATACAGCTGTTACGGATGTGGACAGCTTCATGAGGAAGGGGGACAGTGATACTCTCAGTGCAAAATATTGCACTTGTAGTGTCAGCCATGGCTTGGGTCGCCCCTCCATGCAGTGCACCAAGCACCAGGACTAAGCACTGCCCATCCATCTTGCATGAGCCTGAAATGCAGGTGTTGAAGGGAGGGTGAAGTGGGCTTTCCTGGTGTCTGCTAATCTCTACCAAGAAACCAAAAGGATCAGAATTAATCACTGTTGGGATAAAGAGAGAGTGGGAGTCAAGGTGAAAGCCGCTCATGAGGTGCTCTACTTTAACACCTACAGGACCAATTTCATAGCTTTCTGGCCAAGAAAATGTAAAGCAAATGGACAGAGAATATTTAAAATATAGCTACTTCCCTTTTCTGAGATCTTTCAGGAAACAAGATACAAACTGAACTTCAAGAACATGAGTTTCCTCAAAGGGAAACAGGAGGGACCTTGAGAGCCCATCACGCAGCAGTATCCCCGGAGGGCAGGCTTCGAGGACAGCCTTGGGGCCAAACCCTTGCATCAGGGATGCCCTTTACTCTAACCAACCGAATTTCCTAGTGGACAGCAGGCATTAAAAGGAAAAGGCAGCACTGCTGAAGGTCCTGTCTCACAGCTGCAGCCATAAGGAAGAGCACGGGTGGGCTTGCCCTGTGCCTCACCGCCCCAGATGTGCAGAGAGCTGGGCGATAAGGATATCCAGACAGATGCAGTCTCAGCAGACATTGCCGACAGAAAGAAGCCGGTCCCACATGTGAAGGGATAAATGCTCATCACTGAAATGAAAGACACATGCAATCACTCAGGGACAAGCCCCCCACTTCTCAGCAGATTGCACAGCACATTAAAAACAGTGATCGCAAACAGATCTGGCTCCTAGTTACCACAGTGCAAGCTAAGGGTCAGCCTATGGCAGTTTAGTTTCTTAGGAGTTACCCCAACATAAGAAAGCAGGATTTGTGTTGTGCCCTGCCCCCACCCGATTAGGGTGTGAAGGGAGCCACAGAGCCAGAACACATCCACCCTGCAGGATGGATCATACAGGCGCTGCTCAGGCAGGGATGGGATGCTGCCAACTGAAAGCAAGGGACAGAAGGGGGAAAACGGCAGCAAGTTGCAGCGATCCAACAGCAATTCCAGGGAAAAGACACCTGAACCCAGCAAGCCTTGAGGGGAATTCTTGTCAGCGTGGGGAGGCATGCCCCGGTACCCCTCTCTTACGCTCAGGAGCCAAGAAAAACATGTGCTGTGAAAAGAGACGCTGTGACAGTCACACCTGCGAGCTCTCCTTTGCACAACCCAGCTCTCCCCGGGGAGCCCTGCCAGCCACCCAGCCCATCCCACTGCAGCACCCCGGTCTCGGCTCTCCTCCCTGGTGTCTCCAAAGAGCTTGGCCCCGGAGAATATTGTCCTTCAGCAGTCTGCAGCCGCTTGAAAACGTCAAGCCTCTTTCAGCAGTAATTTCCATCAATTATGGTTGTGCTACTCAGTCCCTTCTCTACCAAGATACCCTTAACGCCTCCTTTTCAGTGCTCTCCTCAGCTGTCCTGCCTGCAGAGTCCCCTGTAAGCTCTCCCCATGTGCTGTGTCCCACAGACACCCCAGGGCCCTGGGGCTCCTTGTCCTCTCTCTCCCTGGCCATACTGTTCCTCTCATTTCCAACCCTGCCATTTGACATCACCTTGAAGAGAATTCTCTGTTCCTAGCAAATCCACCCGTATCCCCATACCAATCCATCTTTCCCCATACCAACCATTTCATCACTTGATGACCGAAAGTTACTTCGACTAGAACCAAAACCAAGTCTAGCCAATACCTCCAAACAACCACTGTGACCTCCAGGCAGGTTATTTCAGCTTTATCAACTTTCTGTCTTGAAACAATGCTGGCAGCAAATCCTAGCTCTGATTTTTAAAGACAGCAAAGCTTCTTCAATGACTCAGCCACTTATTTTTCAGGTGATAAACCCTGAGCATCTACGCATGTCTCCCCATGTCCACATCCTGCAAACTGGAGTGCCCACCGCAAATGACGGCAAATCTACACCTAGCCACCACCACAAAAAACCCAAAGCAAGCCCTGCTGTGCTACTGCATAGCTGAGTTGGCAGCTGTAGAGAAGACCTCTGTAGAGAAGATGTGCAGAACTGCACCCTCCGAACTCCGCACCTGCCCAGCGCCCTGCTGTGCATGGCACAGCTGCATCAGTGCAGCAGTTGCATAAAGGAGCCACTTTTCGTCCTCTCAGTTTTTCTACCCTTGCAAGAAACCCTATTCATTTTTGCAGTCAGTCACCTGATGAACTGAGAGTGAAACTCCCGCATCAGGCAGGTTTCAACATCTCCATGTACCAGACATGGGTCTGGCTCTGTGGTGAGGAAACCAAAAGCAAGAAAATTTCTCACCCATTCAAGCTATCCTTAACTCTCCTATTAGGGCTTTTAGGCTTAATGGCAAAGGAGGAGGAAGAAAGAAAAAAGGAGACACCACCAGCAAGGCAGCCCCATCCTGGACAGCCCCGCAGAGGCAGGGAGCAGCCAGCAGTTGCTGCTGCTGCTGCTGCTGCTGCTGCTGTGCAATAGAGCCACGGCCAAGAGAAAGCCAAAGGCAGCACTGCTGCCCGTCACAGCCAGCGGTGTGGTTTGCAGGCACAGAGCCAGTCAAGGGGCTCTGCGAAGCAAAACAGGGAGGGAAAGTAGGAAGGAGGGAGAGAAAAACAAAAAACCCGAATTCTCCCCCTCTCCCCCCAACACCCCTGCGCTGGAACCTAGTAACAGCAGCAGTCTGCATGCACCTTTCATAGAAACCCCTCTTTATTACTAGTGGGCAACTGTATTTTTATCCTGTGGCTTTCTGTTTTTGCAGACACATTCCAGCATGAAACCAGAGACAATACGCACCACTAAGCAGCAGAGTTTATTTTAAGGGATGTAACATTTTCCTGAGAGGATGCTCTATTTGCATCTGCTGCAGGAAGCAGTAAAATGGCAGGTGTGTTTCCATGTAACCCAGAGACACAAAACAAAATGCACAATGCAAAGCAAACGCTTTTGTCTTGCAAATCTCTGCTCAGTGCACTGAAAAATAAAAAGAAAAAAGAAAAAGAGGGAGGAAGAGGGGTTTTCCCCGGGGCCTGTTTTCTAGCTTATTAGTCCTGCAGATGCTCAAGACCTGCTTTGCCAGGAAGGAGATTCATGCCCACCGGCAGGAGAAGGTAGCAGTCGCAGTCTGTAGGCTTAACCGCTGCTCCCCATTTGCATGCATGTAAAACTTGTAATTGCTGCCGTACATGCTGTACCTTGCAGGAAGTGTGCACTTCTTCCAGAAGCACCCTTCAGCAACGAGCTTTCGGTGAGGCCTCGCTCAGGAGCGCACACTCGGGGTAATTTGGAGGACAGAGCAAGTAATTGTATTTAAAATACATATATAACCCTACCTGGTTTGCATGCAGCTTCTTTAAGCCACAATGACTTCTTCAGCACACCACGTCAATTTGACTTGCCCTTGCAGCAAGCTTATTGCGGTTATTTCCTCTGAACAACTAGTACCTCCAGCACAAAAATACAGTGAACTTTCTGGATGTCACAGAAAGAAATACAAAATTTTAGCTCTCCCTCCTTTCTTCCAACCTTACACTTTGTGAAAAAAAATGGGGGGTTTTTGTACTTTGTATAAAAATATAGATACCATTCTGCTCTGGCAGGTTATTACCTCATTTTGCAAAGGTAAATGAGAAAAAGTGTGATATGATGGAGAGTAACACTCGAAGACAGCAGTAGGTATTTAAAAGAAAAGGCTTGCTTTTTTTTTTTTTTTAAAAAAAAAGTGCTATTACTCCACTCACGATCAGTGTCATAAAAGTAACAGCCAAGAGCTTAGTAAGATACTAGGAACAACTACAGCATTTGCAAGAATAAGCAACAGTATTTAGTGTTATATAGGATGATGTGCCACAATAGATGAAAAAGCAAGCATTAGCTGCTTGTGGGCTTAGAAGAAAGTTGCCCAGAAAAGACAAGTTTTCTACGGAACGTTGGTATTTCAATAAAAATCCAAGTTAAAAGCATATTTATTGGCACACTAACACAAAAGGGCAAAATGGGCAAAATCTTTTACTCAGAAGATACAGTTTTCAGGAAATGGAACTCTTTCTGACTTTTTCTATTCTCTAGAAAATTTTCTGAGATAACCCATGGGTCTTATTGCTGTTCTCACTTTTTTGTTCTACAGAGGACAATACTCCTCCACCTGCTCCATCCTTCTGCACAGTCATCTTTTCCTTAAGTGTCCTACTATTTGCTACCTTGCAACCCTTTCCTGTTTGTTTTTCTTTTCTACCCGTTATGGGTCATGGTTTAGGTTTTGTTTCACAGGAGTGAGGAGCTATCTGTGACCACACGCCTGGATGGGCTGCAAAGCCATTGGTCTGATCTGGCCTCCAGGCAGCACTGCCCTGTAAACCCTAAGAAAACAATAATGTCTGTGCATAATTCAGACTAGCATAACTCTCTTCTAACTCTGAAAACTTAAAAATAAATATTGCGCTTTCACTCTGACTCTCTTACACGTGTGCCACAAAGATGGGCAAAACCACTGGCATGCAAGGGTTTAGGAAACATACCTGAAAGTCTCCTGCTGCTGCCAGGGTGCCGTGGCCAGCACGCAGAGACACTAAACCCCACCGAACATACCCAACCCGCTGCCTGCAAACCATCCCCTGAAGCTCCCCACCCCCAGCACCAGGAGTGAGGTGTCCTCTCACACCTCGGCTCTATCAGCGCAGCACCCACGCGTGCTCCAGCCTCCTGCCAGGGACTCACTGCAAGGTGTCTCCTCCTGATTAACAGGATGAGCAGACGTATCATCTCCAAGGCTCAGTTCACACGCAAATGAACAGGCAACTCAGCTGCATGCTCAGGGACTCCTCTGATTTGTTTTCACAAAGCACAGGGACATGGACAACATCCACAACAACCACCCGTGCAGCCTTACAGCAGAAATGATACAGCCGAGCTTCATCAACGTAAATTCTCCTTACGAGGGAGGCTGTCTCATAGCAAAGTCACCCAGCAGAGGCGAGAGCTTCGTTTGCTAAATGTCGCTTAATTGCTCGCACTATGGGAGGGATGCAAGCACCGCGCAGGGGTATGGCAGGCTGTAAAGGAAAGGGCTGGTTGAACACAGCACTGCATGGGGTTCAATTTGCTTATTGGAAAATTAGAGAGAAAGGAGGGCAGCTCCTCTGGTATTGTATTACTGACAAATAATGTCATTCTGCCCTGCATTACACAGTCAATAATTAAAAGATTGTAGGTACCTCCCTAAGGAAAGCATGCAAAGACAGAAGCTTGGGGAAGACAAGCCATTTCCACTGTATCAAAAAAGACAGAATATCATTTTATTTCATGTACAGGGAGCTATTCCTACTATATAGTCTGCTGTTGCCGAACGGCAGAGAGCCCAGAGAGTATTAAATTCCCATTATAGAGACTAACAGCAAAAATAAAGGGACAGCTTGTGCCCTGCCTCCATGGAAAGGTCAAAAGTATCTTTGGGTTAAAAAAACTGGTTGCAAATCTGGGGTGCAAGTGCAGTCCCCAGCTCCGCAGCCCCCCTGCAGCACCAGCGTTTCACCTCTTGACACCCCAGTTCTCCAGATGTAAGATGGACGTAATCCCTCTCACCCTGTTCCCATAAGAACATGGGGGGTTTCTGAGGGGTTTCATGTATAAGCAGGGAAAAGGACACAAAAAACCCATCTCAGTTCTCCAGTGACCCCAGCACCATGTCACCTTCAGGGCTGGGAGAAGCAAAAGGGGACTCTGCGAGGTGATCTGACTTGTAAAACAGATAGGACAAAAACCTGACGTGTTATTTTACCAGCAAATAATGTATCTATTCCCTTTGTCCCCTGTTTTTTCATTCTTTTTGAGGTTTTTTGGACTCACTAAAGCACAGAAGTTTTTTCTAACTTGCAGCTGAGTGGCAGGTAGCCCCCTCAGGACTTCCCCCGTCATGTTGACAGTACCAATACACTTCCTTAGCACCAGCAGTGCTTTTCAATGTCATGACAAATTTTGCCTCGCACTGCCGCTCAGACATAAACCACAATGGCTGGGTGCTTGTGAGAGACTGCACCGCTTCTCCATGCCTACGGAGCTCTGCTTCCCGTCGCATCCTCAAATCCCACCACCAGCAAACAGGACAGCAAGCTTTGGCAGTGCCACTCAAGAGAGATGGGTTGAAGAAATCAAAGACCAGAACTACAAAGGCGATATAAGTTATGCAAGGTGAAAGAGCAACTCAAGCCTCCCAAATCTCTCAATTAGAGGATTTCATCATTGCAGCTTCATGCAATGGGCTCACGGGTGCGTAGCTGCCCTCCCTGCCTGCCTAATCCTATTCCTGATGCTAACACAGACCGCCGCTACTTGCCTATGTCCCTGCCTGCACTAACCAGTTCCCAGGACCTTTTTCGGGCCCCGTGCTGCCAAATGCATCCCTCAGCAGGGTTGCTGGTCTGGCTTTTGCAGTATGCGTGGGCCATGTATTCCTCCCTTGGCCAAAACTCACGGTTCACCTAAATCCTTCCTGGCTCAGAGCCTGCAGATCAAAGTCAGCTCCTGCATGTTGAGCTCCCAAATGGCTGTATGACTCACTGCAAGGGTGGCAATGGATGGACTGTGCTGACAGCAAATGAAACTGAGCGAGAGGAGCTGGGTGGGCTTGGAGCCTTCTGTGAGGTGCTGCAGTCCAGCCCAGCTGAAGAGCAGCAGGAGCATCCCGCAGGCAAAGGACAGCATCCATGGGATGGCCCCAACCCTAAGAGGCACCCACTGTACAACCAACATCATCACGGAGACGCCACACTGCCTAGCATGAAAGCATAGGTTTTAACATGAAGTTTCTTGGTTTGGGGTTGCGCATAACCTCACCTCACCTCAACAGAACTGAGGCTCATGTGAATGCTTTCAACCCAGACAAGAACCCAGAATGCAGCAGAAATTGGAAGAAGGTAAACAAGCCACACTCATATGCCCCCAACTAACACCCCCTGTCATCACTGGGAAAGCAGAAATGGAGGATTCAGGCTAACGGAGGTGATAAGGCACTGACCCACTGGCTCTGCGTCTCCTGGAGGCAGTGACAAATCCCCGAGGAAGGTGGAGCAGGGCCATATCCAACCACCATTCACTCCTATACACCCTCCAGGAGGAGGAAATTCCTCCCTGATGTTCACAGCAAGTCATTTAACCTCACTGATGAACAGGTGAATCTCTATTTTGCACAAACCGCATCGCAGGGAAGTGCCTGGGACCAGAGTTGACCTAGTACCAGTGGGAGCACCCCCCTCCAACGCTGGTGGTGCATCTCCCATCTCATCTTTTCTCCTCCTGCACTGCATCCTGCACGGCCGAGCTATTTCTTTTCACCCACTCTAAATGTGCTGCCCATTAGTGACTAAGTGACCTCTTTGTCCCCGTTTTATGACACAGCATAAAGAGGAGATGCGGCCAGTTTTCCTTAAGACTTCAAATATTCATGTACTAACCAAGTCCACTCCTTTCCAGAGTAAGGAATGCTCTTTCCCCTGACATCAAATGCAAATGGAGTGATTTTCCTCTTTGAAGTTATCAGCTGTAATCTTCAAGTTTGTCCTTACGTCCAAGCACTTTTAAAAATAATTTATATTAATTGTTCCCACTGCAATTTGGTTCACACACTAACCTCCCTGCATAAAAAAACTCCACCTAAATTCCTGACATGCCCAAACCTTCCATTAATTTGTGCCCACTCGTTCTTGTGCTCATCTCTGGCCCAGTAATGTTGGGAATTAATTAGCTCTAATTCCCCACATCCAAACGCCAGCAAGGCTAGTCCCCACTTTTGACACAAGGTTTTTGACAACCCTTCTGGTACGTTGACCAAACATATCTGGCCTCATAAAACCTGGCCAGCCATAAAATGCACCATTCTCCTCCGTACAGAGAGGAGGACAAGGCAACAAAGCTTTGACACATGCGGTCTTTGTGCATCATGGTGGCACAGCTTACTTTTTCAGCGCTCACCTCTTCTGGAGAGGGTGCCAGGGCTGCCACCTGGCCCACCTCTCACAAGCTTTGCAGCCCTGATGAAGCATTGAGTTTTGTTTAGCTTCAAAAAAAAAAAAAAAATTATGGGGTCAACAACAGGCATCCCAGAGAAACAGTGTGATGCTGTGACTCATACTAGGACCTGGAGGCACATCATGGCACCACCCCATGCAGAAGGAATTTTTTTGAGAGTATGATGCACAGCTCTGTTGCAGCATCAGCAGTTTTGGCATAAAGTTGCATTTGGGCTGCAAACAGCCTTCAGCAAAGCTGTCAGCAAGAGAAGGAAGGAGAGGGGGGATGTATCCTGCCAGGGTGCCTGGGGTACAGACACACAGGTGTTTTCAGCCCAGGCTGCCCAGCAGCTCTCTGGAACACCCTGCTGTTGCTCCTGGTACAGACCACACAACTCTGCAGGTTTTAATATCGAGAAAAAGGAGTTTAAGCTGACACTGGAAATATTCCCTTCACATTTACTGCTCTGCACAGATTTTTGCAATCGGTGCCCAGGCAGGTACAAGCCCTCAGCTCCACATCTCACACGTTTCTTTTGAAAAAACACACACACACTTCTCCACACATACGCTCTGGGCATACACAGATAACAATTCTCAGCTTTCTAAGAAGTCTGAAAGAAACCCTGAGCTGCTAAGTCCCCAAACGAACGAGGCTAAGGAGTTTCAGCAAGTCGCTGAGAGCTGAAAAGGCTCATTAATCCTTACCCAAATCTACCAACGTTACAAATCCTTTGCTGCTACAGACACCGTATATTTTATCACCCTCCTCAGCATACTGTATTCACCAATTCACCCCATTAAGTAACACAGATCTTTTCTTTGCTGGGGAGCTTCAAGCCTCCTTCCCTACACACTACTCATTTCCACAATGACAATAACTTGCCTAATGCCTGTCCACACCACATGGGGCTGGGATGCCGCATCCACCACCGGCAGCTCTCACATGGCAGTGCAACCCGCAGGATGCCAACACTGGCCTTGAATCAGGAAAACATTTAGGAACATGATTAAGTACAACATTATCCAGGATGGCAATTAAACACAAGCTTACAGGCAAGCACATGCTTAAACGCTGTCCTGGATGGCGATGCTTTCGGAAATCAGGGCCCCTTCCAAGGAAGATGCAGTTGCTGGGTGCATCAACACCGACTTGTTTGTACCACTACAGTTTGCATATGTGTGAACAAACTGGGGAGAAAGGAAAACTGGAAGCCTCTCACCTCGACTGCCTACATCAGGCTACAACCCCATATAGTCTGAATTATTCTCCACATCCCATTATGGTTGGCACAGAATTGAACAACACTTGTCATATACCTGGTCCATCTGCATTTGTTCCCAGGTTCAGGGTCCTGCCTGGCAGCACGACAGTGCCCAGCAAAGCAAAGGGGGGACGTAGGGGCTGCCAGAAGCCCGGGGGTGACACACACCAAGCGCCACACTGTCTGTATTAAATCCATTTAATTCTTGCTTTAGCACTGTTTGGTGGCTATTCCCATCTCCAGCTGTGAACAGCAGTGGAACAAACAGCTTATTTCTGTTTTATCTCTAGGATGCAGTGACAAGAAAGGTCCAAGCCCAGGGTGTCCTGCAGACCCCTCTGCCCAGGCTCTGTCCATTTGCATCCTCAGGTTTCTGTTACACGTTGCACAGTGGGGCTCCGCAACTGGGGTAGCAGCATGTGTGCCAGACCTAGTAACTGTGAGAGGGGACTGGAAACATGTCAGGGGGAAGAAAAAAAGCTCTTTCCCTTGTTTTTTCTATTAGTATTGGCTTTAGGAAATATTTTCTTTCGTATTTCTGTCAATAGCACAGATTTCAGGACTGGTACCCTTGAGAGTAAGCTGCTGCTATAGGGGTAACCTGCACCAGCTTCTTTATTTTTGCTCTGAGCTTCCAGTCAGAGGCACGCAGAGCTCAGAGCACTCTGGAGCTTGCAGCAAACCGAGGGTAAAAAAAGGTAAAAACACCTAAGATGAGTAAAAAAAGTCATTGCACCAAGTTGTCACTAGCAAGGAAACAGGCACTTTGTGGGTTTCCACAGGAGGGAACAAATGCACCAGTCCAGCTCCAAAACCAGTGTGCTCACTCCTGCCCAGCTCTGCAGCAAGAGGAGAAAGCCCAACAGCGACCAGCATGCCACATCTCACCTGAGCAGACACGGGCACCAACATTGTAGGTGCAAAGATGCATGGCTTTGCAGGATGGCTACAGAAGCAAACCCAGTCCTAGTCACCAGGTTATAGGTAGGGGAAGTCAGTCAGAAAGAAAAGAAAATCAGATTTAAAAGGCTGCTCTGCTCTCTGCCCTGATTCAGCTGCGGTTTACCCAGCTGTGATGTGTTTACATTTCTAGCAAACTTAATCCTGAACTCCTTGGGCCAGATATTCTAAGAAAGGAAAGGAACTTTATTAATTATGTACTGGAGAGCTGCACCAATGGTGAGCTGCTCAAGGATCCAGGCTTGGACTGAAATCTCCAGTACTGTGTAACCCCCAGGAATTTCTGGATGTATTTTATATTGTTTTTTGTTAATTTACTTTGTAAAAAAAAAATAGGTGTTTTGTAAAATCCCAGATTTTTCCACTAGATATTCTCACAGATACCAAGGTAGCATTCAGGCTTCTTGCTCTAAATATGAATGACACTATCTACAAGAGAATTCAGAGCTTGGCAGGCTGAAAGCAAGCAATTCACCTTCAAGCAAGCACTCACCTACTATTTCTATGAATAATAAATACATTAATTTATTAAGTGAATAAAAGGCAGGAGACCAGAACTTATTAGCAGCTGCACTGTGAATAACCTGCGTTAGGAATCTAACACCCGAGCCTGAAAAAACAGCCATGTATCTCAAAACGAAACTGAAACTTTTTCTTAGTTTTCTAAAGTTTCTTGCAAGTTAAAACAGTTTTCATATGTGAAAGTCCTAAAATCCTGTCTCCTTGTAAAGTCAGAGATCTGTGTGCATCTGTTTTACCGATACGTAGGACAGATTGAAAAGCAGATATTGCACATGGCAGAGGCCATGAGGCCGACGGGTGGAGATACCAGCTTTGCTCCAAGTTAGTCTTTCCTATGAACTGTCACATTTTCATCTCCAATTTATTTAGGTCTGTTCCAATACTACATTATACACAGTAACAGAGAAGAGAGCTTAAGGTTAACACTACTTTGCATGCACCACCACAAAAACCCACCTGTTTTCATACAAACTCTCTTTGCCACGGTGCTCACGATACAGAAAATTTCATCCCGCATGGCCAAAGCAGCAAGGGCACAAGTGGGATTGGAGCAATGTCATAGCCCAACCTGCCGAAAGGCTGGTTCGCTGCCCCAGGGACTGCAGCTCAGGTCAAGGGGGAGCGGAAACTACCCGGGTGTACAAATCGCATCCGAGAGTTCAGCAGGAGGGAAGCGCGTCGGCTCCTTTTCTCAGCTAAGGAGTTCAAGCGGAAAATTT
Source organism: Haliaeetus albicilla (assembly GCF_947461875.1). Lineage (NCBI taxonomy): Eukaryota > Metazoa > Chordata > Aves > Accipitriformes > Accipitridae > Haliaeetus > Haliaeetus albicilla. The sequence goes on along the minus strand of NC_091498.1, from coordinate 7,121,112 downwards.
CCCTGACAGTGTCTTCTTATGGTTCTAGTGTTATTATCAGTGTATCTGCTAAAGAAAATATTCCTGGGGCTGCTGCTCCTTCAGCTTTCAGAAGAGCTTCGGTGCCACTCTGCTTTAAGGGAAAACAAGTAACTCAGCCTTTCAGGGCTGACTGGTGTGGAAGTGAAACTCCATCTAATTTAATTTAGGAAAAAAACAAAAGCCCCCAACTCTTCAAGCCTGAATTACTTACGATTTTCCTTTGCAAAATGAAGGAAGAATTAGACCCTACATTAACACCATGAGGATGTGGTAGTGAGGAGCAGGCAGTAAGTAAAGAATGTCCAAATTAACCTAAGTCACAGTCTGGACTCATTCCTCTGTTTATGTACATTTTTAAAGAGGTTTAATTAAGCTACCACATCTGAAGATGGGATTTTCAAAGCTATATAAGCAATTTATAAGAATCCAGACTGCAAAGGGCAGTTGGGGTGCTCACGATTCTTTGAAAATCCTCAACCGGTGTAATAGAATTCATTTTTTCCTGCAAATTAGATACATATTTAGCCAAAATAACCTGGGGCCATGTACAGAACTTACACATGATCATAGCCTAAGCATAAGGGCAGAGTTAAGGTTACAGATTCAGATTTTATTGCCATGTTCACATGTCAAAGCGTCAAACATCCAAAGTGTAAAAATCACAAGGCAGACAAAATCAGGGCATCTTCCAGTCAGGAGTGGTTGGGCAGAGTCACCCAGTGGTGACCAGAGTACCTGTGAAATCAATCAAATAATCAACCAAATCTGAGACTGGCCAAATTCTTTCAGTAAAGCTTTAGATCTGTTTAAGGTATTTAAGATAATCTAAGTCCTTATATTGGCACAAGCTGTTTAAAATGATCTAAGGCTTTAGATTGGTTTAAGCTGCTTATGCAGCTTTAAGGTTTTAAAAAGGTTTAGACTGCTAAAAAACATTCCCCAAAAAGCAAGTGGGGTTGCTTGTTGGGAGCTGGTTGTACCATTTCATGGATCTTAGTATGGTGCAAATGCAGAAGTACGTATGCAGGAGTGAAATATTTTGTTAGCAACACTTAAAGTCAAAGTCAGTCAGTACCACGTCTATAAATACTGAGTTTACAGATGATTTCTATTGGCATAAGTTTGAAAGGAGCAGCATGCCATAGTTAAAGCACCAAGAACTCTGTCTTCTTTAAAAAAAAAAGGGGGGGGGGGGGAAGGTACCATAGGCAATTACACAAAAACTTAATGCAACAATTTCAGCCTGTTAAGAAAAAGTAGACAATATATAAACCCTACAAATTCAGCTTTCCTCTCCTCCTTTCTACTACTCTTATTTCCAGCTTTGTATCACCAAAATACAGTATCCCTTGTCATGCTCTTCTTAGGATTACACCTATTTGCAAGCCCACAGATGTCTCTGGGGATGTGAAATACAAGGTGCCCATGTGGTGCTGGAAAAGCTCAATAACAAGACCCCATTAGCCACACAGATACTTGCCTCGAACAATAATTCTGTATTGCAGGGTATGCTGGAACACACAAGAGCCAAGAAGGCTCTTCCAGGAGGCCAGGATGGGTTCCACTCTCATCTGCATCTTTGCAGCACAAAATTCTCCCCACTCAAGCAAATTTTTTTCAAGGAGGACACTCAAGCCCCAAGCTTCAAGTTAACTACCTATCTCGCTGAGGTGCACAGCTCTTAGCTGCAAGGAGCGCTTTTATTTTCTTAATTCCTCCTCAGCAGGTCCAGCTGGGCTAAAACATCCCCAAAGCTCCCTTCTCCATGAGATGCACGCTCCAGGTCTTGCTCCAACACTGCACCCTGGGCTCTGCAATTGCTAGCCCAGTGAGACCTTTTACTAGCCCCAGCTCTGCAGTGTCACCCTGCCAGCAGGGCATGGGAAGGCTGCAGGGGCAAAGTCTGCCCCAGACTTTGGGTTCTGCCCCAGACCTCAGGTTCAGTCCCACCCAGCCTGTGAGATGAGGAGCCCAGTGCAAAGCTCAGCCCCAACGCCTGGAGCACAGCACTCAGCTGCAAGGATGGAGTCACCACCCGTCCCTTGGGGAGCTTAATTTCCTTCCTGAAACACTGTCTGGAAAATCAGGGCAACTCTCCTGCTTGAGGGCACACCTTTTATAAACACATTGCAAAAACACATCTAGTCTCCTTTAGCAAGTTAGATCACCGCAATTTTTAGTTTCCCTTTCTGCCCTATGGAGGGGACGGTCCCATCCCTCCATACCATCTAGATGCAGAAAATGCAGTTAGACTGGGACAAAGAGCCATTTTTTTAAGCCACTTGAGCACAGCACTGTGGTACACAGCCACACTCTGCTCTCATTTACACAAACATAAAGGCAGAGCATCTGGCCATGTGTCAAAAGTCTTTAATTACATGATCGAGCTTATCTTAAATATCTATTTATTGAAAGTTGTAAATAACACAAGATTGCATTCTCCCTGATAAACATCAGACAGACAAAGGGAAGTTACAATTACATATTCAACCTAACACTTTCTTATTCCATCTTTTGATTGCTTAACTTTGCAACCTTTATGTGATGTTAATGTAGGCGTCCTCTCCCCCCTCCACCTTTGCAGTCCCCCCTCCACCTTTGCAGTTTGCTCTTGAGTACCAAGTTCTTTTTATGGTTATTCAGTCATGGAGAACCAAATAAGGGGTTTTTTTTTCCATAATGAAGATTTTTATCCTAATATGCATTTTTGACTTGGGACTACGCTTCTTCAGACAGCATCAGTCCCTGAGCAGCTTTTGCAATGGCAAATGCTGAGCAAAATCCAAATGACTGAGAAAAAAAATACACAAACACTGACAGAAATAGCAACAGAAGCAACAGAAACCTGTTATGTACAGTTAGCTGAGAAAATTAGCCTCTTGATTTTCAATTTACCCAACCTTTTCCACTGTAAGGAACAACAGAGTGCTCAGGGACAGGTTCATGCCTCAAAAGTGTACACAGCATCCCAAAACAAAGTGCAGAATAACTACGGATACAGACTAATTTCAGCTTCCTTAGAGTCCTCCCTATCTGAGGATTATCATATGATTTGCAAAATCTTCATAAGCAATAACATCACACCAGGAGACAGCATTGGGAAATGCAAGGCAACGCCAGAACCGATGAGCTGATTTACCCAGGAGAGAACATGCCCCCATTGCACTCCAAAATTTGAATGGCAAAAGGAATACAGGTCCTGCCAGCTGCAGGCATACAAATCACAGAGCTGTTGTATAGCTTTATCATACCTTGTCGCATTCCTGCATTCATCGATAAGCCAAATTCCAGCTAAACTAGCTATTCTGGGAGTTTGTTTACCTTCCTGGTTTTCCCCGTGCAAGTTTTCCAGAACACTTTTGAGTTCTGGTGTTATTTACATTCCTGCAATGCCTTGTTATTTGTATTATCGATCCCTGCCAGCTGACGAAGGGGTGTTGAAATTGGAGCATGGAAATATAGTAAGGGGTGAAACAAGCATGGAGCTCTTCCCCGCAGCATCCCCATGATCATGGCCCAGCCTTCTGCTTCATGGCCCATGGTCAACCAAGCACACTGCCCACGCTGGACTGCCCAAGTTCACTGTCTTTGCACAATTCACTGAAGGGAATCTCCTTTCTGATTTTATCATTTACTCTGTATGACGGAACACCCTGAAATCTCCACCAAGACCAGGGTTCCACAAAGCTGGACCCTATACAAACAGCAAGAGCACCTTCCTGCTCAACAGCACGCCAGCTACACCCATGCCACACAAATACCTGTAGCACTGGCATTTCCTGAGATGCCAACAAGAAATTGAAGTCAAGGAACAAATTTTTTGCCCTACAGGGTGATACATCTCTGTAAAAACAGAAACAAGGAGTCTTTCTTCTCTTAAACTGCCTGTAGTGTAGGGAAATACAAGAGACCTTCGGTAGCATCAACCCAACCATCAACCATCCCCCTGCACTGGGAGAGCACATACAGGCACCTCGTTTCACAGATGGAGGAAGACAAATAATTTCATATGCTATGCAGTTTAGAAGACAACATTCAACAGCACTTTTGCTTCCAGGTCCCCATGGCTTCACAAGGGGAAACTAAATCCCATAGATGCTTAATCCACAACATAGTTGAGGAGTAAAATAATATAATTTCTGCCCCAACTGAGAAGCACATCTTTTGCTCTCACTATAAACCAAACCAGGTATATAGTCAGCACTCCAAAAAAACAACTTACTTGGTTCTAACAGCAATATCTTCCATTCGTTACCTTATTTACTTATTTTAAGTCTGTGGTTCATGCTCTGCTGACTGCCCCCATGCACCTTGCAGCCCATGAGCCACACACACACTAGCACACGTTCTCATCGCTGTTGAAGCTGGCCCAAGATCAGTTTTCATCCCCTGTAGTGGGTGGTCTGACCCACACAGCCACCTTACTCACTGCTTTCTCTTGGCATGGCAACACATCTTGTTTGGAGACATGAAGCCACTCTAAATATTTTCTTTCAATCTGCCATGGGTGCACAGTACGTCCTTCACTTGCCAGGTAGAAGATTTTTTTTCCACTGCATAAAATTACTGTCCAATGAATTAATCAAATTTATAATCAAATGCAACTATCAGTAAGGTAGATGTTGCCTGCGCTTGCTAGAGACATCCCTGCTGCACAGGGTCATCTGGAGAATTCATTTCTAGCAACAGATTCACTGCAGCGAAGAGTTTTCAGAAGAAACCTGGCCAAACTGCTTCTGAACAGCCATTAAAAACAAAACAACCTGTTTGGCTCAGCAATTTTCACTCTCCCATAAAATTCACTATGATGCCAGGATGAAAAAAAAAAAAATTTAAAAATATGAGGTAAAGCAACGAAGAACAGGGTGAATGGGAACATGCCTGCAATATACTAGATTGCAATGACTTTGACAACCAACACAGAATGAGGTAAAGGCCTTAAGGAGAGAGATGAGGGATGATAAATTTCTTTTCATGGACTAAAACACACAGGCAAAGGGGAACTGGCTGGCAAGGATTGGAAATGCCTTTGAAACACAGATGACATAGGATGGATGTGGGTTAGAGGGACCAGGACTGGGGCACAATGGGATGATGCTTGCGCAGCTGAGCTGGTCCCAGGAGTCTGCTCTTTTGCACAGGAGCATTTATTTAAAAGACCATATGATCTCCAATCACACCTCTATCAATTTTTCCTTTGGTTATTTCAAACATACTAGACCTTTTGATTTCAAATCCATCATTTAGCCGTAACACCCACCGGGTTATACAAAATATGCTTAAACTCTAAAGGCAAATAAAAAAGGGGGGTTAGAAGTTTTGTTTGTAGCACAGGTGTATTTTGAAGGACTCCGAGATCATCCCTGACATCATCATGAGCAGCACTTGCCTTTCTCACTCACACTTTAACAGAATGATAAACTCTACGGTGACTTATTTTCAGCAGATCACTTGTTACATCAGGGTTTACTCATTTCTTTTTGCTGGCAGCCCCCAAACCAGGGCCGTGAGTCAGCAGCAGCCCTGGGCCCTTCCTCCAGAGACACAGGAGACGGTCCAGCCACCTGCGGTTGTCTCCTCCACCGGATTTTATTGACCAAGCTCCTTTCAAAGATGGCACACGGGAGGGGAAGCAAGCAAGAGACAATCTCTCCACTGCACTGAAAATCTGGGCTGTTTGAGGGGCAGACAACCCATCTGAAGGTCTCGAGTCCCATGGGATTCCCATGTAGGGAGCTTGCAAGTAGCCCTGGAGCAGCAGGGCTGTGAGATCCTCCTCTCCCAGCTGCAGGGAGAGGCAGATCAGCTAGGACCATTAGGGTCAGGGTCATTAGGCCATCCTGGGTCACAACAACCCATCCAGACCAGCCCCAGGCTGGGACCAGCAGCAGCTGGGCTCCTCCTGGGGACCATCCCAGGAGCTATTTCTGGGCCTCCCCCTCCCTCTGATCCCAGGGGATGCCAGCAGCATCCCATGTCCCTCAGCCATGAGGGCTTTCACATGCGGCCCCCTGAGAGCCCAAGCTGGCCACGCTGCATGCAACGTGCCTCTTTAAATTATTCAACTCATTGTTAACAGCAGCCGGTTGCGGCATTCACCTCCAAATGGCCCAGACCCCACCAGAGCATCCACGCCCCCAGGAGCTGGGGTTGCTCCTGCTTCTCACAGCAAGGATCATCGGTGCAACTACACACATCTAGCAACAGGGATTATCTATACAGTAAAATATGTTCCCCCATGCATTTCCCTACAGCACCGGTGTCTGCCCAGCAAATAATTATCTAAAAAAAAAAAGCGAGCCCTGCTGTCTGCAGTTGGAGCTTAGAGTCAAAACTTGTTACTTGTATTTTGAATCTGCCTGGGACTCACACTGAGATCTTGGCCAAATGGCTCCCCCTTCCTCCTCCCCATTTCCCACACAAAAGAAAAAGTAAGAGGCAGAAAGGTTAAACGGGAACAAAAAAGGCCATGCTGCTTCCCCCCCACCCCGCACCTCAGTTAACCACCAAGACCAGAGCTGAGCAAATCCATGACTTACGTAGCTGCTATGTTTCCATTCTTGGCATAAAAGTTTCTGAGCTTTTCAAAGAACTAAATGAAGAGATTTGGCCTACGAATTCTGACATCCCTTCTGCAGTAAGGTCAGTATTATGGTTAAATATGGGTAAGCAACAACCAGCCCTCTTAGGTATTTTTGAAGATCCTCTTCAGATAACAATGTACACCCTTAAACAGTCAAATAAATCAGCATGCTAGGATGTACTATTCTTTGATGCATCCATACTAACCCATGTTACACATCTGCCTTAACTGAGCCAGCTTCAGATATTTAACTTTACATGGAGAAAGCAGATATTTTTGAGCCCCAAACAAATCTAGAGTGGTTTTTGCTCCTACCAGCACAAAGCAGAAAGACTCACTTCCAGCTGGTCCAATTAAAAATGATAGGTTTAGGTCAATATTATGTTCCTGCTGTCCTGGCACTGATCCCTTCCCCACCAGCTCCACGTCCTGAACACAGATAGCTGAGATTTCTCATAATTGCTGGACCATCCCAGGGCCAGGTGGAAATCCAGAACTAAAGTGCAACTGAGGAGGAGGCCTTTAAAGCACTCTGAACCTGGGCTCCTCCAGGGGTCCACAAAATTTCTTGGCCCATCAACAGCATTCTCAATTCCCAGCACATACCCCCATATACACAACTCGATTGAACAGGCCAGCCACAATCCTTACCAGAAATGGGCCAAGATGCTGCAGAGCCATTTGAAAGCCACAACCTTGCACGTTATGTATGTTTATAGGAGATTTACAACTGTTTCAAGCAAAATAATGAACAGCACCCTTTGCAAGCACGATACCATCAGATGACCTGGGCTCTGGTGCCTTGGAAAAAACCAGTTTCATTTCCCTTTCTCAGGAGTTGGTGAAAGGTTAAAAGTCAGAGTGATGCAGGGCCACCAACTCCCACCAGTCCCAAGGTATTACAGAGACCTCGTAAAAGAGCAAGTCCTGGCAGGACTCAGATGTCACCATGCCTGCAGAGAAGCACGCTGGCTCTGGTACAGCACGAGACAAAATCTGCTGTGTCCTGCTCAAACTGCTGCGAGGAGGGTTTGGGCTGGGCAATGCACAAAGGGTTTTGTGGCCCCAGAGGCAGCGGAGCAGAAGCCTATTCCCTGTACAGGAGATGATTTGATAGGAAAAACACCACCTTCCCATCCTCCCCCTCCTTAGTTACCACCCGCTTGGGCTTTCTCAGGAGGTTTCTCATCCAAAACATTTCCTACCAGCCTGAGAGGAGCGAGAGCTCGGGACTGGAGACGAGCAGCGAGCTCCCACATGGCACTGCTTTGCAGAAATCCCGCCAAGCAAGCAGGCTGGCAGAAAGGAGAGAGAAATAAAGACCGACCCCCCCATGTTTTGCTGCAGCTGGGAGGATTTGCAATCTCCAAAAGAAGAAGACAAAAAAACCCAAAAAGTAGCATTGAGCATGCTCCTTCATTGGCACGGCGTGAAAACCAGAAAGTCCCATCCCTGCAGGACCACACAGCCCCAGCGCGAGCCGAGCATCACTGGCTCGGCACGAGGGAATGTGAGGTTTGGGGAAACATCCGTTTTCTGCGCATCCCAAAGCATGAGGCAGGGGGTTGCCAGCACCCGACAGCATTTGGATTTGCCATTTCTGGCAGAGCAGGAGGACAGGGGACGCAAGGTGCTCGCAGTCCCGCACCTGGCTAAAACCAGGCTTAGAGGAGTATTCCCCTACTGCTGGCTCCAAAGCATATTTTAATCATATTCGCCTGTATATACCCCATATCAAGCTCCTAATTAAAAATTATTTGCTTTTGGAAGGGGGGGACAGACAAGAGTGCATACTCAGTTTTGATTACTTTTTATCTGTCAGGTTAGATATTCACAAGTTCTCTTTCTAGGAAGCCTCAAGGGGTTGTTTATATAAAATAAGTATTTTATTTCATGTGCTGCTCGCACAATTAATTGGGCTAAACTTTTTGCAGATCCTTTCCTTGACAGTCAGGCAAAAAAACTACAATTAATCTTGCATGCACACAGAGAAAAGAAATATATTGCTCAAACACACTTAAACACACCAAAATATAAATGTAAACTTCCAGACAAAGGGCTAATTTCTGCCCTCAGAGGTTCATATGGCTGAAGGAGCTGGATGATCCCAGCGAGGGCTGGATTTGGCCCTTGGAGAGGCCACTGCAGTCCCTGCTGCAAGCCCAGGCTTGCAGCTGTGGGAACACGGCAGAAAACCCGGAACCCAAGTGAGAGCCATGGCCAGGTACTGCATGGGGCTGCCGTACAGCAGCTGCAGATGCCTTCACCTGCCTCTGCCACAGCAGCCCACCAGCATGGGGCAAAACTCAAGCTCCCCAGCAAAGAACAAACCTCTGAGGGTAATATCCCAGCGCTGCCCAAATGCTAGCCCCAAGCGTGCGCAAATAAAATTAGGCAGGGTGAAAAAGAAAAAACCAGTGCCCAGGCTTTGTACAGGCAAAAGGGGATTCAGCCATAGGCAGGGATCTAGCTGTTAAAATGAAGGTAGGAATAAATTTTTTTTTAATATGTTTATACATGCTGTAGCATCAGGTAACAGCTGCTTCCACTCCGCAGCGAGTATAAATGCAGGATGGGAAGCAGAGCAGGGCCTCGGCACTGGCACCCGGCATCGCCCCAGGAGGACAAGGCTCCCCACAGAGCAACATGTCCATTTTTCCACCGACGCAGCGGCCAGGGTGCCCGGCGGAGGCGCGTGCCCCTCTGCACGCCTGTGTTGATCTTGCATGTTGCTAACACATGCGGTGTTCACCTCCCACCGCCCCCCAGCCCTGCCTCCCACCAGCAAGGAAAAAAAAAATAATCTGTGCACATTGGGAGAAAATGAAGTTGCTGTCAAGCGACGGTAAATTCATGCGACAGCCAGGGCTAATTAAGCAGGAGCAAGCAGCAAAGTAGCTGCAAGCGTGGCGGGGACAGGGTTACAGGCTGGCTGTGGGCTGATTGACACCGCTAAGGTTACCTCGGGCTTGGGGAGCTCGCCCATCGCGCCATGCACGGCAGCCAGCGCTGGCCACCCAGGGGATACACACACACGCACATACATATATATATATATATACACACACACATGCACACTCGGTGTGCAGTGGGCGAGCGTCTCGGTGGCAACCTGACACCTTTTGGGAGGCAAAATGGAATCTCGCCGTCCGGTTGTGCACCCGCAGCAAGGGAGGGGGGAGAAAAATATACCATTTGCAAATATGCACGCAGAGAACAAAAAAAAACAACCAAACCCCCGGTGCCTACCTTTGCTGGGTGCCAGCAGGCAGATCCCGGACCGTTTTGGGTCGGTGGCTGTTCCCTTCTTTATGAAATGTTCAGCTCAGCCGGTGCTATTTGCATTCTTTCATTAGCACCTGTTTCAAGTAAGGAAGGAGAAAGCTCATTACGAGATCAGCTTCCTTTCAAAATAAATTATTAAAAAAAAAGAGATGCACGCTGCCAAATAATAATAACGCTAATAAAAAAAAACAAAAAAACCACATGTATATTAAAGCCCAAACTAGGCAGTTTAATAATGGGAGATCTTGTAGGTTGTGAGCATGCTCCAGCCGGAACAAATCCTTCCTCTGTTATTCCTCTGAATAAAAATAAACCACGATCAAGAAACCCAAACGGAAGCTTCCTCCTAGAATCCCTGCTGCTGAAAAATATGTAATAAATTCAGCCCGAAGACGCAGACTCTAATCAGCAGCTGTTTTCTGGATCCAAAGCCAGCCAAAGCCTCTCTTGTCTTTTCCCACTATGAGTCTAGGCCTTTTTGAAAAGGGTTTTAACCTTTTAAAGATACAGTGCACCAATTATCACTTCTGGAGGACTGTCACTCACGGCGCAAATAAATTAATAAAGCAGCAGCAGCAGCACAGTTGGAGCAGGGGGAGGTGTGGTTTGCACTAGCAGGCTTTCTTCGTGAGTATTATTACATATATTTTTTAACAGGATTCCCCCCCCCTTTGGGAGAATAATAATAAACGGAAAACTTGCCACCCAGCTCTTGGATAAATGCATAGTCATTATAAAAACGAACAGCTGCTGGATGCGATTCAGGGAGTTGTACGGTCGCTCCTTATCAGGGTTAAATTTGTTGCAACTGAATTTTAGGTATTAACAGTTTCTGTCCCAGCCGGTGGCGTGAGAGGGTTAATGACATGCAGAGAGGAGCTCTGTCAAGTGCTTCCCATCAAACTAAGGATCAGGCTGCAAAGTTTGAACTGAGCAGTCCTGGCACAGCAATAAAGCATTCTTCCAGGAGTGGGATTTTGGGTTTTTAGCAAACCGAACTAAAGCCCCCAAAAAGCTCAGCCCTCCACTAACAAGCACCGCAAAGCGCCAGCGGCCCCATGCGTGGCACAGCTCCCCGGAGGACAACGCAGAGCCAGCTCTCCCACAGGGGACCGGGGGGTGCTGGGCCCCCCAAAGCAGTGGGTCCCCAGGCCTGGCACCCCACGGCAGCGTCCCCCGGCAGCCTCGCGCCTCTCCTGGTGCCATCGGCGCCCGGCCCACCTGGGTGGCAATTGCATCCTCCTGGTCAGGGAGCAGGGAGCGAGGGGCCATACCCGGGGTGCTGCGGCTCTGCACCCCGCGCTCCTCTCTGGCCAGTCCTCTCTGCAGCCCCCGGCATGCAAACCATCGGGAGCAAGCGGTCCTCCCACCCTCTCCCCCCCAGCCCCCCCTTCCTCCTCCTCCTCTTCAGCAGAAAATCATCATATTTCATGTGTCGCTGCTCCAGCCTCGCCAATTGGCTGGGCACTCGCAGGCGGAAATGTCAGGAGCAGCCCAGCATCGGTGCCTGCCCGTGGCCGCCCGTTCCCCCCGGGACTGCCGGGTCCCCGCTGTTTGCAAACCGCAGCCCGGAGCAGGGGGCACAGGGCTGGCCATCAAAACTGGAAGAAAAGGGGGTTTTGTGGGTTTTGTTTTGTTTTGTTTTTTTCCTGCACGACTTTGGCTCAGCTCCGGAGGGATGCAGGCTGCCAGCAACTTGACCTTGACCCGCACGGTTGCGTTACGCTGCCAGCAAGAAGCATTTTCCGGATGACGGAGACCCAGCACATCTGCTCTGCTCCGCAGAGCCGCCTCCCTCCGTGCTGGGCCACGCCGAGGGGCCGCGCTAACCCACCCCAGCACCAGCTCCATGGGTGCAGCTCTAGTCACACTACAGGTACTGTAGCTGCTCGGAGGGATGATGCCTGACAAATCGATGCTTTCTTTTTTTTGCCCGTTTTCAAAGTCAGTGCATTTGTTTACAGCTTGCCCCCCACACCCAGATGGTGTAAACAAACAAGATGTATCAGCATGCTTCTTTATCATCTTAATAGCTGGGGAGGCTGGGATTTGGAAATAGGGGCTTGCCTGAAGCTAACCAGTGTGGAGCAACAGCTCAAGTAGGAAGACAGCCGAAGACTTATCATCATCTGATCATTTTCCTTCTCAAAGCAGGGGGAAAAAATCAAAAAATCTTCCTGGGAAATGGAGCAATGGAATAGCAGAATGGAATAATCATGATGAAAACTGTCATCTATCTCCCCTGCAAACACCCGACCTAGAAATGAGAGGTGAACACATCCAGTGACACTGAAAAATGTTCTCCTAAGAAGCAACTGAGCCATGCTTTCCTGCTGGGCTCCCTAGCCCAACAGGAGCATAAGGAACAGGGGAAATATGACAGCCAAAAGCTAACTTTTATTTTGTGGCTGCTTACACGAGGATAAAAAAATTGCATTGTCACAAAAAATAAAGAGGATTTGAGTGCGGCATTTATGGTACAAATCAGCTTATGAAACCCGCAGTTCTCTGCTGACTGTGAAAAAACTCAATACTAAATGGGCAATGTATTGGATGGAAGAGTAAAAAGCTCCAAAGCTTCCTTATTTGGCCATCTGATGAGCAGCCTGCAGCCCAAGTCACATCAGCAAGTGGATCCAGCCCAGGGTAGTGTGCTCCTGCAAGGGGAGGTTGGCAGTCACCATTTCCACCATCTACAATGTCCTCTACCTCCCTGTGTCAAGGCAAGTGCTTTGGCACAGCAGAAGCTCATCACCACTGTGTGTCACTGTAGGCATTAAAACAAGTGCAGTAAGAGGGAAGAAAGTGAGATAATCAGGCTATTAAGCAAAAAACCCCACTGTCTCAGTCCAGAGCAACAGGACACAGTTCTTCATGCTGTTCTTCCTCTTCCAGATTTCAAGAGGAAGCCACACAACAAGACGTTTCATGACCTACGCTAGCCTGGACTTTATGGGACAGGTGACCCAAGTCTGTCATGGTAGGTCTGCAAGGTGCCGTGCAGCACGTGCATGAGCACCTGAATGACTTAATGGAGCTATAGAAGTGGTGTCACCACCTTGTCATTGTGCTCCTACCAACACCACCACCCTCACTTGAGCCCAGACCTCCACATGCCACCACACTCTACCACATAGACCTTGAGAAGTGACTTGTCTTCATGGGCCTCACTTTCCACACCCCCAAGACACATGCAAAAATAACTGTGCTAAGAAAGCATGGCAGAGTTTACTGAAGTCTGTCAAGTCAACATCTAAACCCCTAAATGACTGGTAGCAAAATCAGATCAACCATCACCTCGTAACACAGTGCTGGGCAGCCAGTGCTTGAAAGCCTCATGCAAGCAGGAGCACATAGTCCAACCTCCCAAGGAAAACACCATACTGCCCAGAATGAAATCCTGTTTGAACAAGAGACTTTCTTTGGAAAAATGTACAATCAGCTTAAAAATTGCCTGTGGTGGCTATGTATCTCCACTGCTAAACGTGAGCCTCGTCAGCAGGCTGCCTTTAGCTGGCTTCGGTTCCTGATCTGGGGACCTAGTCACTCCTAACTGAGCTACACTGAGCAAAGCCACAGTCTTGGTTTTATTCCCTGTGAAACTTCAATGAGAAGGCCCCAAATGGGCAGGAGTTAGAAGAGATGACCTGTTACCAGTTTTACTCTCCATTTTTGCTCTTTTAGACCATTACCACATTACCCTTATATACATAAGGGAAGGATAAAAGGTGTCAAACAATTCTGCTTTGAGGCTGTTTTGGGTTCGTGTGGCGGGGTTTTGGTAGCGGGGGAGGGGCTGCAGGGGGGTCTCCTGTGAGAAGCTGCTGGAAGCTTCCCCGGCTCCAAGTCGGACCCGCCGCTGGCCCAGGCCGAGCCCCTCAGCGACGGCGGTCGCGCCTCTGGGAGAACAGGTTTAAGAAGGGGAACCTGCGGTGAGTAGTGGGAGTGGAATGTGAGAGGAACCCCTCTGCAGATCCCGAGGCCAGTGAGGAAGGAGGGGAGCCCACGCCGGAGCAGGTGGGTGCCCCCCAAGATGGCCGCCACTCCATGGGAAAGCCCGCGCTGGAGCAGGCTGGGACTGAAGATCGGCCCGCGGAAAGGACCCACGCCGGGGAAGTCTGTGAGGAACTGCAGCCCGCGGAAAGGACTCATGTTAGGGACGTTCGTGAAGGACTGTCTCCCGTGGGAGGGACCCCACGGTGGAGCAGGGGAAGAGCGAGGAGTCCTCCCCTGAGGAGGAAGGAGCGGCAGAGACAAGGTGTGAGGAACCGACCCCGACCCCCGTCCCCTGTTCCCCTGCGCCGCCGGGGGGAGGAGGGGGAGAGAACCGGGAGTGGGGCTGAGGCGGGAAGGAGGGAGGGGTGAGGGGAAGGTGTTCTAAGGTTTGGGTTTACTTCTCATTATCCTTGGTTTGATTTGATTGGCAGTAAGTTAAATTGATTTTGTTTCTTCCCCAAGTTGAGTCCATGTTTTGCCCATGACCATAAGTGGTGAGTGATCCCTTCCTGTCCTTGTCTCAACCCATGAGCTTTTCGTTATATTTTCTCCTCCCCATCCCACCGTGGGGGAGGAGTGTGCGAGCAGCTGCGTGGTGCTTTGTTACCGGCTGGGCTTCAAGCATGACAGAGGCACATTCTTCACTTGCAGTCATTCTAGCTTTCCTCTGACCCCACACAATTTTTAGGAGATCCTTCCAGAAAAACACATACTAGAAGGTGGCACAGAAGTTGCGGCAAGACCACAACCACCTGATTCACCCCTAGAAAAGGAAATCAATAAAATCATCCTGAAATCAATTAGCTAACTAAGTTTTAATCCTTTTCATATGTGCCATGTTGAAGTTGCATCACCTTTTCTCACAGAAAACAGCATGCATACAGCATCCATGCAAGTGCTTTGTACCAATTACCTTAGCACTTTGTTCACCCCCCCCTCCCTTTTTTTAAAGGCTATACAAATTCAACTTTCCTCCAGTATTCTGAAACTTTCCCAGCAGTCAAAAAATTGTTATAAATCAACATTAACAGCAGGGAGAACTCCCTGAATAGCAATGGAAAGACCTGCATTACAAATCATCCACGTCTTCACATGCAGAGCACTGTCTGAAACCTGGGAGACCCCACCCCCGATGGGTGCATTAGTTCACAGCTCCCTATGCAGTGAAGCACACCCTCATTAGAGGCGACACACTCTACAAAACCTGAGCTAATAAGTTCTGCAGGGCTTATTAGTTGGGCTCCATGCTGGAGCTGGTATTGCTGGGAGCTAGCATGACTCCAAAACCATCCTGCTGTGCGGCCAGGGAGGGGACCTGGTTGCAATGAGTGAAAAGAGGGGGCAGGAGTGGTGGAATGGGCCAAAAAAAGTGAAAGCTATTACTTTTTCCACTTTTTTTTTTTTTCAGGCAGGACTTGCTACTAGCACACCCAGCTACTGGCTGTATTTTAGAGGTCAAAGACATTCACTCCATAGCTCATTCCTCCTTCTTTTTCTCCCATGAAAATAATCACTGAAAAAATTAATATAATTTAAAACTTGCTTCAAAACTATTTGACACTACCTTGTGGATACTTTTCTCATGACAATACTAACCCGCTTAACCCTAAGCAAGTAGGCGGGGTAAGACACAGGTACAGGGACCAGCTTAGAGCTTGTCCAAAACTCTGGGAATATTTGCAAAAGGCAGACTGCCCCTTTCCCCCATGCACTGTACAGTGTACATCCATAATGCTGTGTACATACTGTGCACAGTACAGTGCACATCGCTCAGCAGGATGAGTCTGAGCTCCTTACATGGGAATTCATGGTTCTGACATTTAATGGGCATTCTCCTGTGAAAAATGACAGGGGGATGGAAGACCCCATTTTTTTTGCCTTTTTTTTTTTTTAATTACCTATCAAGCCTGCTCAACTAGAAGCAGAAAGTTGCATTTCCTTTTAATTGCTAGCTTCACTAATGCTCTTGGGATCAAAAAGGCAAGGTGTGGGGTTGTTCTGTTTCTCTTCTTGCACTTTTTAACAAGTAACAAAGATACAAAGGCAAAGCTTGGCTTTGGTTTCAAGTCCTTTGCAGCCACTGCCTTCCCGGGACCTAATACAGCAAAACAAATAGGATTCCTGGTGCCACTACATAATGCATTGCATTTGGATTACATACTGTGGTTTAGGAAGATGCAGAAGATAACAGCACATAGAGGGAGAAGGGACGAGTTGTAACCAGGGGAACAGACCACAGGGCTGCGAATGCTGTCAGAGCCCCGAGTGCCTGTGCCTTAACCAAGTGGCTGGATTTTGATCCATCTCCTCTCAGGGCCCACGTTGCTCACTGTAACTGGGGGATTTTGCACAAGAGCAGGGTGGGGAGCAGGATGGAAAGGATAAGATGCTGAGGACCGCCTGGTTGCTGTTCACAGCTGGCTTTTTATCTCAGGGCACTACTGCCTCCCGCATAACCCAGCATCTTGGTCCCAGAATGGGAAGTTCCATGTGCCATTTGACTTCTTCTTGGAACTTATTCAAAAAACCAAAATCTAATTCAACACACACACAAAAAATATGAGAGCATGTGGAGAAGGGGTTTATGGAGTTTGCATGGGGGTGAGAGCCTCTGTATCCCTTTCCCCATCACTAACCCCCTGCCCCGCAGCCGGTCCTAACGGGTGCCCCAGGGTTTGCCAGGAGCTCTGAAAGGGGCTGCGTGAAGAAGCCATGGGTGAGACACTGCATAGAGGAACCTTATGCAGTCTGGGTCATTTTGGGTTGAAGGGTGCACAGTCTATTAAGGGGAAATAAAGATCACTGAGTAAACCTGAGCCTATTTCATTACGAACCTCTCGATATTCGGTGGAGGTGTTTGGTTGGTTGTTTTTTGTTTGTTTTCCTTTCGTCCTGTTCCTACAAGAGGGTGGTAGTTCTCTGCCACAGCAAACTGTATCTCCTGAGAGTATTCACACGTTTGCCTGGGATTCCCATTACATCATCTGTCCTCATTTTAGGATATATATCTCTGAGCTTGTCTGTACACCCAGAATGAACACATTAACTATGACTGATAAAAGAACAAACATGCAAATATTTGGATTATTACTTCTAGCTAGTTCTGTGATCTGAAGTTACCATTCGATACCAAATGATGGGTGAATCCCAAAAGATTCAAGTTTCAGATTAGAAAGCTAGTTGATATTCAGGACAGTTTTTCCTGTCAACTTTTTACTGAGCTCACAACCTAGTACTTTTCAGATCAGACACATTTTGGCCCAATTAACTAAGCAATTGGTATTAAAAAAAATACAACCTGCCATTGTGCTATAAAGAATACCAAAGCACAGAAAGGACAGCCATAAAAGCTCATGAATGAGTAGTCTTGTTCTCTTATTTTTGTTTCTATCACTAAACAGCAATATCTTGCACCTCAGCATCTATCACCCAAAGTGACATTCAGGGACACAGGCATTAACTCCCCATCAGTGTCTGTGAGGTTGCTGCCGGCAGAGCCCCGCAGTAATTGATTCCTCGTCTGCTGTCTCACCACTGACTGCGATGCTTCTCAGGGCAAGTTATGGGGCTCTTTAGCCCTCCCAGTTGCACTAGAGGTTTCAATGACCTCAATTGTTGGGAGTAGAGGGATGAGAGGAACCAGATTCTTCAGAAGAAACTATTTATCTAGGTATAACACTACCAGTGAAATTTGAAGTTTGATGAATCACATCATGATTCAACTTCAGTTCTAGCCTGAATCCTATTAGACAAGAGCTATAAGAGTAGCTAAGCAGTAGGATGGGATTTGCTTATTGTTGGTTGGTTTTTTTTTCCCCTCCCTTTATTTTAAATCATTCCTTGTTCTCATCAAACAGAAAATATTATCTAATTCCTCTACAGCATGTACAGGATTGTGTGTTATCCCTCTACAAGGATCCATATTAAACCAACCACAGACAATAACCTCATACCATTCAGTACAGGAAGCATCATAATCTGCCATGCATTAAAGGTCTAAAAAAACCCTGCCTAATGTTAGAAGAGTCTCAAGCTGTTAAGCTACTACTTAACTACGGTAATTCACCATGAAGTCTCTCCCATGGCACAGCTACAGAGTTGTTTTCACTTTCTAATAATGAACACGTGACTTAGGCATTTAATGAGTTCCCGAAATAACTGAACCAAAAGGCAAAATCCAAGAGGTTTTACTGCCCAGGGAGAAAAAAATCATAATTAAAATAGTGAATGGGCAGAAGAATAAAATAAAGGCTGGGGGTGATTATAAAATCATTTAGGTGGAATAGCGAGTGTATTGCCTTCCTGTCCCAAAGGGGGTTTAAGCATGACAGAAGGCAGCCAGCCTTGCAGTACGTACCTGGGGCTCTACAACCCTCTCCCCCTTATCATCCTGTATCATTAGGAATACTGGTCCCTCATCTTGGATTCAACACAGTGACCATTAAAAAGAAGTACCAGCAAAATCATTCACTTTGGTAGCACTTTCCCTTATGAACATCAAAACACACTGCAGACGTTAATGATACCTCACTGAGTTATCACAGAATCATCTGTTCAAAAACACGCAAGCAGAGGGATGGAGAGAGTAGGCAATGTGGACAGTCATATTTTGAGTCAGCAGGAAAAGAGTCTACAGGTTCTGACTATGAACTCTCTGCTATAAGCACTGGGCTGGATAGCCCATGGTCCCAGTGTCTCAGCTGGGTCTGAAGTTATCATTGATCCCAAAGAGACATCACCAAGGTAAGTCTAGTTTTAAAAATTCTGAAAAAGTGTGGCCTTTAAATAGATTTTGTTTGTTTTGTTGTGTTTTTTGTTTTTTTTTTTTTAAATCCCCACAGGGGAGTGTGTTTATCTTCTGTTGCTGCACTGGAGCAAGAGCCAGCGCACAGACCTGCAAGTTGTGCAGTGTTTGCCTTTCCATCCTCCTGCACAGTTCAGTCTCCTGGTTTGTGCTGGTGTGCCTCTACAGAGAAATGGCTTGCCAAGCAGCAAAACCCTAGGGCAGAAACTTAATTTGGAGAAAAAGAGAGACCCAGCCACTACCAAAACTGCTCTGTGGGTATAGATGCTAATTCTGCTCTGCTTCAGAGGTAACATATTTCTGACACAGCAGCAAAGATGAGCTTCCTTACTCATTGGGTTTGGAAAACTGGGGTGCTGTGCATTTCTCCACACCTTGCACTTCTACATTTGCCCAGAGTGGGGATGTGATGCCAGCTCAGGGTTGCAATGTCTCAGAAGGACAAACACTGGCAGTGGTCAGATCCCGGTCTTGTGCAGACGCGGGTATATCCAGGTGCAACTGTGTGGTAGGATGGTTGGAGACTTCGGGGTTCCCTGGTAACCCCAAAACCAGAAACAGTTTGAAGATTGGGGCAGCCCAAGCTGCAGGTCTAAATTACATCCTAAGGATTGTCCCTGGCTCATGCTTTCCTCTGAACTCAGCCCAGGCTAGGTTTGCAGGAGAGACCTTGTCTGGACCAAAACCATGCTAGGGACAATTAAGCAGCAAAGATGCTCAGACACCCCTGGCAGGTCCACAGCCCAACACTGGTACCTGCACAGACACTGGGCCCTCATCTATAACCCACTGAAGGATTACGAGGTTTGCATCTCCCCTAAGCTAACTCCCCTCGGTGATAAACACCTGTCAAAGGCAGCCCTCTGCTTTACAACCAGGGGCATCAGTCCCCACCCTGATTTTAGAATTTGTCCATGCTTAATTTTCTTATTTAAACACTTATACACATTTAATTCATTGAGTTGTTTCATGAACAGTAGAAAATAAGAGCTAAGAAAACTTGTGAATTTTTAGATTAAAACCTGCAGTAAGATTTCATTTCAAATTGGGCTTAAGGAAAGTAAATTACATTTTGGCCAAAGGCCAAGCTCTGAATTTCTAATTAACTTAATCAAACTTTTTCATAGTCTAGCCCTTGATAATTTATATAACCAATTTCACTGAAAAGGCAGTTAGAGTGAGCCCTGCACCAAATCAGACAGAAATAACTAGTGAGTTCAAAGGATTTGTTCTCATTAACCCTAGAGAAAATGAGTTCAGCAATAAGCTGAATGGTAGTAGCAGGTAGTCTCTCAAAAAATGCATTTTAAAAGGTTGAGTAAACACTGGGTTGGTAGATTTTACCAGAGATAGGCAGGTAATGTTGATCATTCAAATAAAAAAAATATGCATTTTACATTAATACCAAGAAGTAACCAATGTATAAGAGAATTCAAACATGTAAGTATTTGTATCTTTTTATTAGACCAACTAAACTGACTGGAACTTAAATAAGTGGACCAGCATGCCTAAAACCTTGCCCATTTTTATCAGTCTTACCAGCTGGTCCGCTGAAAGATATGGCCAGTCCTTGTGAACTCCTTTAATACCTTTAGACTAACATGGCAATAACAACATGCCATGTCATTAATATATACAAAGAATCCACATCTAGGCTTTCAGAAAGCCTGTTATTACCGACCTTATCAGGGGATAACTGTTTTATTTCCAGCTAAATAGCCAGGCTGCCTGTAGAAGCAGTCACTGGGAAGAAATTAATGAAAACATCCATTGCAGAAACAATTAAGTTAAAGTTAAATAACTCAGGACCATCACACTCGGGGGAAATGGCATATGCTGGCCTGACTTGGTCCCAGAGGGCTGGAGTGGGAGATAAATTGTCTGCCCTGTCCTAGAGAGGTCATCTGCTGCTCATCCTGCTCCCAAACAATGACCCAGGGCATCTGCTCGGTCAGGTTTTGTGGCAGATTTCACTCTGCCACACGATCTGCCAGCTGAAACCTGTGTCCAGACTATTTATTGTTGTGCTACAGAATATTCTGCTTTCTTCTCTCTCTTTTTTTTTTTCCTTTTTTTTTATCAAGTGAGTAATCCTTACTATCAGCTTGCAGAAAGAGCCTTGCCCAGGCATGCTGATAGCCTTCACTTCCAGGCTGCAAAACTACCAAGTCCTGAACGACATGATGGAGAGAGGCTCAGCACCCAAGGGGGGGCTGGTGTGCACAACAGCAAGAGCAGGAAATTAGAAATTAGGGTCAATACATCCACAGAAGTGAATCTGGCTTGTTTAGCTGACAGCTAAGGAGTGCGATGCACCTATGAAACAGGGCTGTTCTGGTGACCCTTAGCAGCTACTAATTAAGTTTTAGTTCTGCGTAGGAACCAGAGCATGATTTACAGTATTAGCTACATGCACTCTGATGCACATACATGTTTCACTACATAAATATATTCAGTAATATATTGAACCTAATCGCTCCTCATACTCCTGTGAATCACTCTTGATGGTCTCAACAGGAGTTTTGCTTGCATTAGCTATGGGGACAGGGAGCAAGCAGAGCTACTGCAAGCAGGAAAGCATCTTACATACGAGAGCCCTCACAAATGAAACAAGCATCTTTTGGATCACTAGTAAGAGCAATGGTGCAGCATTAGCTGCATCAGTCCTCTCTGCCTGAAGATCCCCCCAGGGAAGCAATGGCCAGTTGCCACGGGCATTTCCAGTCCCAGGTGCCTAATGGAAGGGAACATGAACAGTGAAACTCGGCTAAATTTATCAAGTTAATTGCAAGGATATAACTATCAAAACTATAAATTACACCTTTGATTCAAGAAGAAAAACTCTTTTAAATGAAGGGAACTTAGCAAAATCAGTTTAGATAAGATAAGGGATGGGAACAGAGAGGATATTGGAATTTATTTAGCTATTGGGTACAAAATTAGTAGGAATTTGCATCCTGGACAAAGAAGGGGTGGTAAAAAATAATGAACAAAAGCTCCAGACTAACTGGGTAATTAAATCTCTCTCAAAGGATACTAGGAGTAAGCAGAGAGAATTCAAAGAAAGATTAAAAGAAACAATCCCAAAGAAAACTGCATCTTAAAAGTTGAGAAACTATGTTATAAGTGTAAAATAGCACAAGTCAAACTGAATTAGAGTCTGCAAAGGAAATTAAAGCAACTAGTTAAAATGACAAAATGTTTTCTCTATATAAATAACACAAAAAAGAAGAGGTCACTATGGGTGGCACCAGGATTAAAGATAATCCAAATATGCTCTGAACTGTACAATACTTTGCTTCAGATTTCAAGAGGAAAGGCAGGGTGACCAATGGGAACATGTGTATTATACTGGAGCGGATCACATCAAGGGCTGAAATAAAACTCAGAGATTGATAGCTGTACACAGGTCCAAGAAGTGTCCTGAATCCAAAAAATTGTGACATCTAAGACTTCATGTTATATTTTCCTTGCAGAAAGCATCAAGGTAAGCTGTCTCATCTTACTTTGTGGTACACAACATCAGGGTCTTTTGAAACTGGACTAGAATATTTGCTGTAATGCCACATAATCATGCATCCAGCCAGAAAGATGTTGATCAGAAGAATTGTAAAGGACATAAGAAATTGATCATCGGGAAGTCTCCCATAGTTTTCACCAATAATAGGACTATTAAACCAGGATCACCATTAGAACTGCTCCAGAATTCATCTCCAGACCAATTTCATGTAATATTTTCATTATGCAAAGGAGCAGGCTTCTGAGTAAAATCACTGGCAATATGAAGCAAGGAAGTATCATCAATGAAGGAAAATGAAATATCACACAGGGAAAGAGGAACCACTCTGAAGACCAGAGCACTAGGACCGTGATGGAGCTTCATGGTGCAGAGAATGAGCAAGTCCGTAAGAAAAGGAAAAAAAAATCCTCAGTTAGCTGGGGGCTCTTTAGTTAGAAAAGCGGAGGCTTTGGAAAGAAAGACTCAAGTGCACCAAAAGGTAAAGGTAACCAACAGGGAAAAAAAAAACCCAGAAACTTCAGTGTTAAATATATCCAGCAAGATACATTCAACAGAAGGAGATATCCAAGTCCCTGATGTGACGTCACCCAAAATCCTTTTAACCACTTCTGAGAGAAATTATTTCCAGCAAAGATGCAGGTAACTGTAATGATGTTCACTGAAGCGATGAAGAACATATAGTACAAGGGAAGACTAAAAGAGGACAGTTTGTTTGACCTAGCAAAATGCAAGCTGAGAGGAGAACAACTATTTCAAGGACAATATTGGCATAAGATCAAATGGGGATAACACAGCCAAGGATTGAATTTAGTCTGGAAGTCTGGCATCATCTTCAATGTTTCTCTCCTACAAGAGTAAAGGCAAGAAGTTACAAGACAAAACCTGGTCCCTTTGCAAGAAGCCTGCAGGAAAATCTTGGCACTGGGTCAGAGAGGGCTTTGACCAGCTGAGCCTTCGTTGCCCACCTGCACGCACCAGGGTTTGGTCTCACAGCAAAGCCCCATCATGAGCTACAGTCATCTGCAGCAAACCAGGAGCATGAGTGTGGTTCCTCCACAGCTTTGTAAATGTTTGTAGTAGAAGGCTTAAGTTAACCCTGAGAAACCGTATCCAGGTGAATAATATTTTAAAAACCCACAATGGAACAAGAAGGAAAGAAAATTTCAACAAGATTGTCAAGAATAAACATTGATGGTGGTGGGGGAAGCAACCGACCTGCTGTGAAAGCCAAAGTCAAGCCAAGCCAAAACTAAATCCAAACCTGAAGCTAAGACAAACCAATTGTACTATGCTGATCTGGAGCCCAGCAAAAAGCCTTTGTTTTCTTCAGTGAGTGTTTCAGAGGACACATTCTTGGTGTAAGCAAAAGATTTGGACCATATTTGGCATCTACTTTTCTTCTGCATGGCTCAAAGATAAACAATTCAACTGGTTTGTTTGATTTAGGAGGAACAAAATAACACTACTGTTAAATATTTTAGGTGAGATTTCACACAGTTTCCTTTGTGTCCAACACTTGTTATTCCAGATAACATCCTGCTTGGATCAAAAAAATATTCCAATTAAATGTATGAAGGATCCCACTATTCATCAAGATGAATATTTGCACAATATTGAGCTTGACATTCATTGGAGTTTGGCCACTAGAAACAGCAAACCAGCTTGCATTTTTTTCCCTTATCTCAATTTCTGATAACATTTTGCAGCTTCTCAGTCTAGTCAAACTCCATGTTCACTGTGAAAGTCACGTTCAACTAATCTGATAGCCAGCAGCCCTGGCCCCATAGCCTAGCAAACCAGCACAGCCCATTCAAACAGGATCTACCCCAGCACTGGCTGTGAGCAAGTGGTTTGTCAGAGGATGACATACTTCCTACTGTGCTCCCACTGAAGCACATCTGTGAGTCAAAAATAACATTACAGCATGGAAAATCTATGCTTCCTCCTGTCTGACCCTAATCCAGGTGAGCCCAGCTGTGGCTGAAGCAAAATTAAATCAAGTATCAGCTTGCAAGTATTCCATTAGTCCTATTAGAGGTGAAGTTAGCAGTATCATTTAGGAGACAAAAGGAAGAAAAGGTTAAAAAAAAAAAGCTAGTTTATGGGCTTGGGAGTAGATTTCACACTGAAGGCCTGAGTTTGGAATTAGAAGTTGCTGAAGCCAAACTTTGCACTTCTGGCCCTGCAAGGGTGCTTTCTTTTAATGTCTGAGGTCCCAGACTAAAATGCCTTTGCCTGACTGCATGCTCCAGTTCAAGTGCATGGCAGCCGTGCTCTGCTTCCTTCTCTAATGCAACAGGTCATTAAAAAAATCCCCAGAAAATTGATATTTATATTTGACATTGCTCTTTGCTCATCAGTTCTTTCAAAGCACAGTAACAGCAGCAGCAATGGCATGTTGGATCGCTGTACTCTGCTGAAGATTAACCCCTTGCTGATCCTCCACCCCAGAGAAGCTCATGATTAAATTAATAACCGTGCCATCAAAACAGAGTTTGAACAATAAGCAACAAATGATGAGTGATGACAAGGGGGCACAAAGAGAATTATAAACATAAAATACGGAAACTAGCCAACCAACCATCCTTCATGATTTCTACAGCAAGAGTCCAAAGCAACTTGCACACGAAAATGAATTTACAGACTGCATCATACCCTTAGTTCTGGCACAAATGTTTCATTTGCAAATGCTATATTCATTCCAGTCTTTTGTATGGGATATTTACAAATGATATGTGTTTGAAATGAGAGGAAATTATAATCTATTACCCATATTTTTATTTCCAACACTGCTGTGTTACTAAGTATTTTTAAATGCATCCAGCTATAAAATTTATTCAAGTACCTCTGACAGAAGTGAGATTTACTGAGAATAATCGTTAGTTCCACTGACATAATTCATGGATATAATTCAAAAGTGTCTACGAAGAATACTTAGGCATCTTTTAGTAAGAAAATGCTGAGGGTCATGGCTTGGTTCCTCTCTGCTGACTAAATTACTGTCAAAATTATGGGCACTTCTGAGGTCTGAGAAGATGAGAAAGCCAAAATTTCCTCCAAAATCAGAGCTCTTTGTTCGATTTCTCTAACAGTCCTGAGGAAGTTGAGGACTCACTTTTCAAAGAAAGAAAGGAAAATCAAGTTAATACTATTACAACTGCAACTGAGATACAAAATGTTCCTATTGCTTCTTCCATGGCATTTGTACTCCTGAAGAGAACTTTGTACAGGTCAGTGTCATCTACAGGAGGAAAAAATGGGACTGAGAAGCACAGAGGTCACAGTCTGTTGCCTAACAAGTCTGGGATGCTATTCTCATGTGAAGAGTTTTTAGCCCTGCTGTCCGTTCAGGGGTCTGCATCCCTTCGCGGAGATGCAGTGGGCTACGGCATTTTGCATCCTCCCTGTGCACATCCCTATGGAAACACACTTGCCTGCAGAAATCATGTATGTCATTTTGAAATAGGCAGCCTGTGGACTTTGTAAGAGTACTTTCTGTAAATTACTTCTAAAACATAGTCATTTTTTTCGGTTCATTTGCCATGTAATAATATTTATACAGTGGTGTTCATCGGAAGAGGTCAAATCACAGTTAACAAGAGACATTCAAATTGGCACTTCATCTCCCTCCACCTCAAAAACAGAAGGAAAACCACAAACCAAAAGAAAGGAAATCTAGCAGGAAAGCATGAAGAAACCCACATTTCTTTGCTGAGGGGTATAGGCTGTACAAAGGTGCTCTGGAGGCAGGACTGAGGACCGATGTCCCACTCCAGCTCCAGGTGGACCCTCACAGGTCAGTGTGCACAACTACTTGCCATTGTTCACACTCCAACATCTGGGTGAACCAAAGGCTCCTCATGCTCCAGACCAAAGCAGCCAACATGCAATAAATCAACTATCACCAGAGCTGGTGATGGCAGATAAAAATAGCCATCCCCATAACTGAGGTATGGCAGCAGGGTAGTAAAAAGCACCCTGCAAAGATACCTTCTTACATTGCCACTGGTCTTTGCAAAACTGACTTTTAAAGGCAGGCCAAATCTAATTTATTTACAACACAGTTAAAAGTTTTATCTAACAGTGCACACGTACCAGTGCAGAAGGTCTAAGCAGTCTGAAAGAAATCTGGTCACTGAAGACTGGCAGACTGCTAGGTCATTTTACCAACAGCTACGCGGGGACCCCGCGTATTAGCTGTAATCCGATGTTCCGACTGCCACAGTCAGTAGGAAAGCTGCTTTATGAAGCCTACAACCAGTCTGCCTGTATGCAGTACTTCCTGCACTCTAATGATTTAGTAATCCAAAGATTTTATATTTTTAAAATTATTTCTTTGCAATATGACGGTGCAAGTCTAATGATCCATCCTATCCACTCCTTTGCATTTAATGTCATAGGTATCGGAGATTCCCTTAGAGGTTTCCCATCCAAATATTGACCCAATCCTGTCTGAAATCCAAGATCAGCAGCCAAGGAAACTTTGAGTTTTAGTTAATAAAAGTGCACTGACACCATCTAACCTAACCTTCTGATCTTCCAAGACAGGAGGTTTTCATTCGCTTTGCTCCCTTCTTAAAGTACAGTAGCAGCTGGTTTAGGTTAGGAATAAGCTCTCTTGAAAGCGGAGGCTCTCACCAAGAAGACATTTTAAATTCTCACATACAGTCTCTGCACATACTTTCTCTGTCATCCCATCTTTCCCAGCTTGGATTAATAAAAACACAAAAAAATAAAAAATCAGAGCCCAACTATTAATCTGGAAATCAGTGAAAACTGATGGCTTTTTACCACTTAACACTGGATAAAGAATTAAGAGTAACAAGAAGAAATAGATAATTGCTTACAGTAGCTAAGCAGAGAGTCTTGTGTCAGCACCCTTGCTGCTGAGGTTTCCTGTGCCACTGGTCACTACCCCACTATAAACTGACCACTGACCTGATCCAGGTTGCAAAGAACCCTAAAATACACCAAAAGGCTGGAGGCAGAGGAAGAACTCAGGCAATTTTACACTGAAGCTGCAGGTTAAGCATGCGAACACCCAAGCATGCCTTGCACCTGCTGAACAAGTAATTTCAACAGCATTTCTGAAATGATTAACACACACTTAATAATTTGCAATATTGAGTCCTGAGAATGAGAAGTTTTCAAGACAGCAGCCTGGACACAGCCACAGGTGGGCTTGGCAGGAACAGTCTCCCACTAAAATAATGCCTTGTAATGCAATTAATCTCCCTAAGTAAATGTAATAAGGATAAAACAACAAGACTTTTCCCAGCTTCAAATGCAGTTCCCTGCAGGTTACCATCACACCTTTTGCTTCTCAACATTGGTAACAATAATGTTTAGTTTTTCTTTTTAATTGCATAAACTTCTCTAGAGCATCAGCTATACAAGAGGAAAACCAAACTGTATTTAGTGACCTTCTGCAAAAAGGGAAAAATGCCTCAGGGCAGGGGTTTTTTGTGGGTTTTTTTGTTTTGTTTTTTTTTTTTAAGAAAAACTTTTAACTGTTCGATAAATAAAGCAAGCAAAGGGCTTGGGTGCTGCCACACCAGCCATTTGTCTCGTCAATAAACTTACACCAGTGACTGTTAGCAAGTGACAAGTAAGCGTGAAAAATGAAAGCAATGGTTTGACAGGCATCTCATGCATTTTATCAAAGTAAATTGGATCCAGAAATATGAAGGATAGGTTTTGTAATACACACTGGCTTCAGGGAATTAAATGCTTGTTTCTATAGGGCAAGACAGCAGCGACTGGGCAAAAGATGACCTCGCAGGAAAGCCTGATGGACTGTTGTTCAAACTTCACATTACACTACCATCATGTCGACAAATCTTTTCCAGGCTCCTGCACCAGCTGCTTATAGTCTCTATTCAGATGCCAGCCTCCCCTTCCCAGCTCAAATCACTTTACTGTAGTTCCTCTGCTGGCAAACTGAAAATATAATCAAGTTTTAAAACCACTAAAGTTACAAGAGCTCGGTGACAAGTAAGGATCCATCATCAAGGCACTTCAAAGTTTGACTCCCTATACACTGGCACTGAAAGGTCCTCCTGCACGCACACACACTGTAATATTAATTTTTCCCCTACTATTCCTTTGAGTTTCATCTTTTCCAGTGCTGGCACAGCTGTGCCAGTGGTTTGCTACTCTCCAAACACCAAATACACATATCAGAAACTTTTAATTAGGCAGAAGCTCTGGTCTCTGTGTGCCCAAAGCTGCTGCATGTTGGCTTTGGGGAGCAAAGCACTCGCGCCTCTGTGGAAAGGCAGCAGCAACTGTGGGAAACAGGAGGAACTGGAGACCCAACAGCTCTGTCTGATGGGCAGCCACTTAACAAGTCCCACATTTTTTAAATGAACAATTGAATTTAAATTACTTCTAATACTGAAATTAATTTAACCTGTTTAAACTTAGTGTGTTGTCACACGCTGCAGGAGTATGGCTTGCCACTGCTCCAAGAGTATTAATAGCAATTCCTGAAACTATTAATAACTGGAGCCCAGCAGCTGATCCGTGTCATCTGCCCGGGGGTCCCCAAGCACCAGCAAATGCCCACGTCTCCTTCCAGGAGGAGGTACACAAGCACCAGCAGGTCCAGCTGGTGATGGGGAAGATGAGCAAAAAGGATGCAGAAAAGCCCAGCTGTGGTCAGCCAGGGAGGCTGTGATGATCCTGGGAGCAGAGCCCACAACCCCATCCTCTAATCTTTGATCTCGCAGAGACTGGAGGAAACTCTCCTTGAGGATGGGAAACTTTGTGATCTCCCTGGGGCAAGGACTACTCATCTCTTTTCTTTGTACATGGAAGCAAGCACAGTACTCAAAGTTGAAAAAACAAGAAAAATCTTTTAAAAATGAGCACTGGAAAGCCCCCCAATCATTTTGTACCGGTGGCAAGACCCAAAACTTTCTGTTGGTGGGTGGCAGGGTGGGATGAGAAAAAATTTCATTACAAGATGAAAGGTTTCACACTTCTCCCTCCAGCTAAAATCTGCATTACTCTGAGCATGCTAAAGGGGTGTCAGCTCCCTCTGTCCCACCTACCCCACGGCAAATGCTTTGAGCAGTTACAGCAAAAAAAGGAGGCGATGTCCCAATTTGGAAAGTATTTTTTTAAAGCATCTCCTCTGAATAAGTTTGTCATTTGAAAGGATAAAGAAATCAGAAGCCAACTTCACTTCTGCCATCCCTGCTGGAGACAGCAGATGGGAAGACCCTCAAAATACCATTACTGTAAGTGGTATGTTAAAACATGAAGTATGGCTTGGGACAATAAAACCAGATCACCCTGACAAAGCAAGCTGAATATCTTCAGCTGCACCGCATTTTTTGCTTGAGCAGGTAAGTACAAACACATCTCCTAAAGCAGAAATCCATTGCTATCAACATCATATACACACTTACTTTTTTTTTAAGTTACACAGCAGAAAGGAGTCAAAGATCAGTGGAATTTCTTTTTCAAAATACATGTCAAAAAAATTCATGGCACCATAGGCTTTCATGCTTTCTGCAGACTAAATCAGCTTCAGCCAACTAGTAGCAGAGTGGCAAAGAGCAGGAAGTCAGCCAAACATACCAACAGAGTCACAACTTCAAATTTTACCCGGAATGTCACAAAATTTGGTGGTTTACCAAAATCCACAACTCAGAGGCACAGCCAGCTACAGGAAAAAAATCACCTTTCACTTAACATTCAAAAGCCTGGTTTGCACCTTACTCTGCAGACAGGAGGGAAAAACATGTGCCCACTGGAGCCAGAGGGTGAATGAACCTTTCCCCTGTGAAATGCTCACTGGTCCCAAAGAATTAGAAATCTCCCCCGCTTTGGGACTGCAGCTGGAAGCACAGACCGACCCACAGCCCACCCCACCGGTGCTGGGGAAGCACCGCGTCTGCGAGGGCTGACGTGGGCTGCTCTGCAGAAAGACCCCCAGCCCAGGCTAGCACAGAGCCAGCAGCAGGGGAGCACCCCGCTCCCATGCCTGCACCCCTGGGGAATCTCTCCCAGCGCAGCTCACGAGCCATCCTCTGGCAGTTTAGAGCAGCAAGGCTGGAAACCACCTTTCTCAAAGGTTTTTGGGCACTTCGGAGAGTTTTTCTGTGCTCTGCAGGAAGAAACCAGAATCTCAAAGGAGCCTGAATGTGCAATACACTCTCTGCATATTGTATACACAGATATTTAAGACTCTGCTATATCCAAATAATTCCTTATTAATAGATCATCTAGATAGTATTATTAATTATGATATTAATTATATATTATTATAAAACTTTCCTATTGTGTCATGAACAACACATCACAGAGGAAAGCCCATTACAACCTCATCTATGTCCCAAGAAGTTTATAGTCTTATTCCAGCACCTGCTGCACAAGCGTCCACACACAAACCCAAAATCTGCCGCTGCTCTCCGGAGGCAGCTGAGGATGGCTCTCTGTCTGAGGGACCTGCCTGATTTTACAGACTGCCAGCGCTGCCTCTTGTGCAATGTCACCAGCCCCAAATGGAGCTCAAGTGGAAATGACCAAAGCATCAGGAAAATTGACCTTTTGGACATGTTCAAACTTCAGAAGTGTGCCCTCACCCCTTTTCTCCTAGTCCTGGCCCAGGTGGGACCAACATTAGAAAAAAGCAATGGTTGCATTTGTTTGATGCAAGGAAAAATGAGGGCTTACAAATTATTAATATAACAGTTTGCTCTAGCAACACGTTCAACCGCTTTTCATTTATTTCTGTCACCATCTGCAGAGGACAAGACTGTTCCCATTTCTCTTTCAGCCACTTCCCTCCCAGGGGAGCTTTGGCAAATTTTTATAAACGCCACGTGGACACTCACTCAGTACAAAAGGATAGTGGTTCTCCAACTCAGGCCATCCAGTAGCCCTTGGATAGCAGCAATTTGGGCTTCTTTCTCCTTCAGGCTTGATTTGAAGCACCAGCAGTAGTGTCAAAACCCTGCACAGGCTGCCTGTGAGCCCTGGGGCTTTGTGCTGATCATGCAAAGCCCGAGGGTCTGGCAGGAGCCATCTGCACTGCTGGCTGCCGGCTTGGGCTCACAGGCTGCTGCACACGGCGATTCCCGTCATCGGCAGCAGCATCCTGAGCGCAGCCTGCCATGCCCTGGCTCCTAACTCAATAGTATGTTGCAATTTCTCAAATATTATGTTTCATTGCAACACTTTTTTCAGCAGAGGCAGTTTTATATACATATATATGCTCACACATACAGGCGTGCATGTGTGTGTATATATATAGATATGCATATAGATATATATATGTATATAATGTCTGTTTATTCAGTGAAACAGCACGCAGCAGGTGGCTGGTTCATGATCAAGGCCACTAAACCATGCTTGCTGCTCCCAGCCCCATGTGCCAAGGCTGGGCTGCCATACCCAGAAACAATGAGCTATTTTGAGTACCAAGCTTCACTTTCCTTTCATCTGCCTTTTGGGCTTCTCAGATTCACATTTTAAAGACTTTTTGTGAAACATAAATATGTATTTTTTTCAGCCAGTCCGACCACGAGCACACACAGCCCGGCTGGGCTTTTGCTGGGATCAGTTAGGTATTTGTCACCTAATCAAATGACATGCTTTCATCTGAGGTTGCAGCTTCCAAACTGGTATAAATTGATTTACGTCTGCACATCTGAAATGGGCAGAGGCCAGCCTCACTCCCTACCCCAGGCCATTTGATCTCAATTTGTCCTGTGGGGCAGCATCAGCTTTTAACTTGGCCACTAATCTATGGGGGAAAAAGGTATTTATTGCAGAAATGCTCATGGATGCAAGTTCTTGTGTGGCTGTTTGTGTACAAGCATTGGTAGCTGATGGCACTACAGCTTAGAGGACAGGAGGGACAGAGAAAGAAAACTGCACCATCTCCTCTGAGGCCAGGTAAAGTCTTTAGTTCCAAGACGGAGCATCTGAGTGCCCCATAATGGCTTGTCATCTGCTGGACATCAGACTAGAGGATCTAATGGCCTCGATGATGACTTAAAACTCAACCTCTCACTGAATGATTTCTCTCCTCCCTAACCTGTACCTCCTCTCCATCACCATGGGGCACCACAAGAATGCCTGGTCTGGCCCCAGGTCTCTTGCAGAACCTTGTTTCTCCTCTTGGTCCCTCTTCTTCACACACTTGGACAGCCACCCAGTGTGTGAAAAAGTGAATGAGAACACCAATATGCTCATTAAATTGCATTTTGCTTCTATTCTGCAAAAGTTATGACTGGCAGCACATATGCAAGTCAAGACAATCAGCCCTCTATGTCTTCCAGCAGTACCATCTTCCTGTCCAAATCATCACTAAACTGATTTCCTATTGCAATTAAAGACGCTGCCAGCAAATATTAATGCAGACTCCAAAAGGTTTCAGGTATTTTAGAGGCTAGAGTTGGTTTGATGACTGTACTCTGAATCAGTACATTTTTCTGTAGTCATTTAAACCAGGACTTTACCCATCTTGGTTTCCTTTCCAACCCTCAGCCTCCTTAACTATTAATTTCTGGATGTTTCATATGATATTCATGTGTGTATTTCATCTGAGTTTAGTGATGCCCCAGAGTTTGGGGCAGAAATCTGACCCTCAAATTCCTGAATTTGAGGAGGAGGATTTAATTCTTTCCCTTGTTAAAAATACCTTTAACTGGAAACCCATCTTCCTTGTGTGCTAATGAGTCTACTAGCGACTCCTTCTTGGCTAAGACTCCTTCCAGTTTAACATTTTCTGCCAAACTAGCGCTCTCCTGACAGCTACTAATTTAGAACTGTTTTGTCTTAACTCGCATTTCTACTCAATTGACCTCATGGGCTTCTTTCTCGGTAATTCCACAGAAAATGTGCTCAGTGTGCAATTCCCAAGTTTGCTATTTTTTGTTGTTTATTTATTTATTTTTAACTTCTCAATGCTGCAGACTCTAGTCTGGAACATGAAAATTATTCCTGGACTTTTTTTTCTGTGTCTATTATCCAGGGTGTCATCACTGCAAATACTTTACCAACTGAAATATCACTCATAATTGGCATCAAAGTACAGGAGGAAAAAAAAAAAGGAATGAAAAAATATCTGTTTGCTCTCCCACAGGTGCCCTGCAATGACATCAGGCTGGAAGGGGTGCGCACCAAAAAAGTGAGAAATAGCTTTCAATGCACATATATTACAAATACATTACATAATACAACATATTAATTACACTTTCAGCTCTAGCCTTGCCAAGACATTCAAGTTACATTGCACAGATTTGAGATGGACTTAAGTACAGAGGGCTTCTGACCTGGCCATCACCCAGCTGCACCCCTAAGTAAAACATCCATATCTAACAATTTAGGAAGGGTCAAGCCTGAGGTACCTCTGGTAGGTTGCTCAGCCCTTCTCTATACAGAACACCTGAAAATCAGCTGAAAGAGCAATGCATGAGTGATCCTGCATGCCTCATGGTGATGTTTCACCTTGGGTTTGAGTTCCTCCTTCCTATAAGAGAGAGCTTAGCCTAAACCGGAGCTGAAGCCTGACTGTAAAAGGGGAATAATCCCCAGCTTGCAATAATGATGTATACCTACTTGTTTGTAAGGAACTTCAAAAGATGGTATATATCACAGGTATCACATCTCTAATTCCTCTTAGGTCCAAATACCATCAACTTTGTATTAACAAAACTGTTGTAGATGTTTTATTCCAGATGAGCGCAGAAGTGTTGTGCACAGTCTCTATACTGGCTTTAATTGTCTATCAGACTTTGCCTAATTACAGTCTCTCTTGTTAAACTACATAGTGTCTGACTTACCAAATTCAAACTTTTTTTGATAGAGAAACCAGGGTCAATTGCTCGGTGTGTATTCTCTCACTGCCCTCTTTTTGAATACAGACCTGATGGCTCAGTCTTACCATGAAGATGCCCTCAAGTCAGAGCATGGCCTCAGGAGACAAGTATTTTAGTGCCTAAACTATTATAGTACTACAGGGAGATTTTAACATAGCTGGGGTTTTGTGGCCTCAGTAAAGATCACATTCCAAATTGTGCATCCTGGCATGCTAGTTATGAAATTTATAGCATAAATTTTTGGAAGATGCTCAGCTGGGAGCTACAGAACCTTACATGGCAGGATCAAGTGGAGGAAATAACCAACCATTAATAGCCAGATTACTAATATCCTAGAAAAAAAAAATCCCAATTCCTTTTATTATACAGATGCAAACAGTGCCTGGCATGGTTCATCAACATATGATAACAAATGAAGGCTTGTCTCCTGTTCCTGAGCTGAAGCACAATGCCATGGGCATGGTTTGAAGCATCGCTTCTTCCTCAAACCCCAAACCAAGCACAGGATCTCCCGGGACAACCCACAAACTGGCCCAGGGAGGTTCTGTACCTGCGAAAACTGGTCTCTATCTTGCACTTCTCAAGAGAGATGAGAAGCTCTCCATTTAACAGAGTAATTTAGTTAAACTGCTCCATTTTTTAATAATGCTATTTAAATACAGTAACTAGAGCCTTCGTTTTTATGAATGTCAGGAGAAACATAAGCTACAAGTTATATGCAAACCACAGAGGAAGTATTTTAATTTCCAACATGCAGTGTTTCTCCTAACCTGAAATAACGATTTTAGCTTGTTTGGGCTCCCAGAAGCCATGAAGTCTGCAGGGCTCTGAAATGTTAATTTACCAGGAGGTGTGAGGGAAGTAACACAGCGTACCCTCTGTATCTGCTACGTCTCTGAAATTAAGAGGCTTTCCTCTAGGAAAGGTGCTTTAATGATCTCTCCATTTTTTTGTTAATGAATTTTAGGAGCATCAATTTATGCTGTATTTCAGGGCTTTTTAATCAGATTACTAAATAATGTCAAGCACCGCAAAATGTATTCATATTCTCAAGAGCAGAGAGTGGTGTTGTGAGGTTCTCCATTGAGTTTCTCCAATTAACAAGTGAAAGGATGTTAGCCATTAAGGAAAAACGTAGCCCTGAAAACATAGGCTAGTGTCTACGGCTCACGCTGGTTTCTCTCTGGCTCCCATACCATCAACCACAAATGTGCTAAGCTCTGGTTAGCAATTTGTTGGTGCACAAGCCTAAAACTAACCCAGATCTTCCTTCCGCATGTGCTGTCTCTGCAATACAGCAACACAAACATCAGCCCACAGAGGATGAATGTGTCATCCATAAGGTGGATTTTTTGTTTGGTTGTTTTTTTTACACTAGTGCCACACTTTAGAGAAGTTGCATTGGGAAGACAAAGACAAATGGAGTCTTTGCTCATCTTCCTTCAGTTATTGGTAACCCTTCATCCTGTCATCGGTTCAAGTTTTGGGAGGGGGTGATGGGGAGAAAAGTAGTATCTAATGGATGCTGATTCGATCAGCAGAGTTTGCTGGTCCTCAGTTCTCACACTCCCAGGAACCAAGACTGCTGCTAAATGACCCCACAGTGAACACATACAGGGAAAATACGTGTTTGCATGCAGTGAGGCCTCTTAGGGACACACTTGCTCCTCCAGACTAGAGATAAGGCACGTTAACTGGAGAGTGCACACAGGACTTCTCTCAGGCTATCTGGTACCTTTCACCAACACTTAAAATAATAAATTCCAGAGTTTTATGAATGTCACAGCTACTGTTTGATTTTTTTTCCCCCTCCCCTCACCATAACCATTCAGCTCTTAATTATACTCTGGCAGTTAGTCACCACCAAAACAGCAATAACAAAGATGCAAAGAGCACATAAACATGGGTGTACCTATAAAAATGGAAACGCAAATTGTGTTGCCTTGTAATGACTGCAGGCAGAAGATGTGGTGTGAAAAGCAGAGGAAAAGAGCCCAGCCATGCTCAGCTGCACAGTCACTTTGCTGGCCTTTCACCTGGGGAAATTTCAGTTTAATTTTCACTTACAGCCCAGGCAGGATGTAATTCAGTTTCCTTCTAGTCCCCACTGGACTTTTTTTCCTGCTCCATATCACAAAGCATACATTCACGTAGCCATTAATACAATTGAAATCCTCAGAAATGCCACATAAAATAAAAGGTAAGGATAGTCTAATATCTGCATTAGCAGGGGTTTATGAGGTGCAGAAGAACCATCCCAGAATTGTCCTGTATGGGCCAGTTCAGTGGTCTGGCAAAAGTACAAGGACTCCTGGCAGATGTCTTTATTTTAAATGTAGGATGGGAACAGCTTCAGAGCCCGTCACTGCAGTACAGCCAGATATTCACAGAAAACAGTATTCTAGCCATGCCCAAGAGTTAATTTTCAAAGGAGCAGGACTCGGCCTACAGTAAGGAAATGTGGTTTTCTATTCTCTGCTGTACAAGGCACAGGAAAGGACAAATCTGCATTTAATTTAACCCCCTAAATAAATAAATAAAAGCAACCCAGGATCTTTTGACCTCCCCTTTCCAAAGCTCTGCAGCGGCCACAGGGAAGATATCACAGGAGCAGAGAGGAATCAGCTGCAGCTGCTGCCAGCAAGACAAAAGAACAGCGGGGAAGGTTTTCCTGCATGCCCAACAGGGGAAAGGCACAGGGAAATCCTGTTCCCAGCTGGCTGTTGGATATGGCTGGGATGGAGGCAAGGTTTGCCCCACCATCACGAGGGAGGTGGATGTAGCACAGCAAGAACGTCTTGTGCTGGAGAATGGTGCGCGCTGGGTGCGACATCTCTCGTTCTTGCAGCAACGGGGATTTT
The DNA here is from genome assembly GCF_947461875.1 of Haliaeetus albicilla. Lineage (NCBI taxonomy): Eukaryota > Metazoa > Chordata > Aves > Accipitriformes > Accipitridae > Haliaeetus > Haliaeetus albicilla. The sequence goes on along the minus strand of NC_091498.1, from coordinate 7,084,205 downwards.
CTGCCTGCGGCATTGCAGCACCTTCCCTCTGCAAGGTTCTCCAAGTGCCCATTGGATCAGGAGCACAAGCACTGGAGCTGAAACAGTGCGCTGGGGCCAGATGAATCACAGACCCATCCCGCTTCCAGGACTTCAAGGAGGCATCTCTCCACCATGCTGTGTTTTCTGGTTCACCCACCCCAAGCATTTGCAATTCAGCACAGCAGCACTGAGGTCCTGCTGATCTGCGTTTTCACCACTTCTGAAAGCAGCATTTGTCCAGAACTGATTATTAAAGGGCCACGGGTCTGTGAGATGCTCTAGCAACAGTTTCTTGTCTGTAAAAAAGGGCTCCATCAGACTTGTATCACCGTTAAGTGTAAAGAAAGATGGGAAAACAGATCAGCCTTCAGCGTGACTGTGAAACCTTGCATCTTCTCTTGCAGGAGAGCCAAGTGCAGGCTGGAAGCAGCATCCTCACTAAGCACACTTCTGCTCTTGCCTTGCAACTGCCTTCAGGACTTTTTCCTGAGAGGTTTCCCTTATCTACACCAGCGATGTTGCCTTCTTACTAACTCTCCCACATCAAGACAATCCAAATTTCATAAAGCAATTGGAGCGAAGGGTGGTGACAAGCTTTGCATCCCCACCCAGCGCTGCCGGCAGCACAGGGCATGAAATGCAGGGGAGAGGGATGGGGCATCCCACGGCTGGACCCCAGGAGGCTGAACTTGAGTGACAGCCCAGAAACCTGACACAGAGATAATAACTATAACCCTGATGAAGTCCCATGAAGGATTTAATAAAATTTCTGCATTAGATTGTCGTTCCTGGATTGTCACGAATGCCCCTCCATGATGCACCCAAGTAGCCTTTAATTATTTTAAGTTTGCCAAAGCATGGGCTTCTACCACATCACTCAAACACACAGGTATCATCTGAAATGCTGAAATCTGGTGGAAAACAGGAACAAAAGCTCCATGCTGGCTGGCAAGTGCAAATTTCAAACCTGGATTTCTCCTTTACCCAGAGGCTGGCTACAAAGTCCAGTCTCCTCGGAAATGCAGAAATTAATTACCTGCATTGTAAGCACCCATATTATTATATTTGTTTACCTTGTTCTCTGGTCTTGTGTGACTGTTATGCTTTGTTAGCATAACACAAGTATTTTGTAATACAGAACTAAGATTTAGGCAAGAATTACCTTCCCTGCCCTTTAATTTATACCAAACTCAGAGTAAGTTTAATTAACACAACAATTTTGAGCACAATTTAAAACCACAAGAAACTTTAATTTAAAAAGTTGATTTTTATCTAGTTCTAGCTATTTTCCTGAAGACAGCCTGATGCTTGTTAACTGGTGTAGTGATGAGTACACAGTAATTTAGCCCTCATGTTAAATTTGGTACTTTTTTGCTACCTAGAGAACACAAAATACTCTCTAAGTGTTGTCAAGCAATTATAACCTAGATTCTTTTAGTCAGAAGCTATATTTGAAGTCCTAATTTATTTATTTTATATGCTTTATTATTCTAGGAAATACAGAATGGCATATATTTACTATTTAATAATTTTTGTCAAGCTGTCTGATTTGAAATTGGAATGCAGCTGAAATTATATAAACCCAGCATTTTTATTTGCTTGTCATTTAAGTAAATAAAAATAAAATATGCTGGAAAGACAGAAATAATGAATTATCAAAGCATATTTTGCATATAAAACTAAGCGCCTTCTGCAAGAGGTGTATTAACAGTAGTTAGTAAGCTGATTCTTTCAGGTTAACATGTGATTTTTCAAATACATTTATATGCCCTGAGATGCACATAAAATACCTAACAGCAGTTTTTAAAGTACCTTAAAAAAGTAAATAGCAAAGTACCACTGAAATGAGAAGTTCCCAGCCTCCACAGGTATCTACTGGGATTTTGAAAGACTTTTAGGTAACAAAATGGCTTTGAAAGTCTGACCACAAGACTCGGGAGGTAGCAGAGTCCATCCTTCCCTATGTGTTTTCAATTGTAGACTAGAACAAACTTTCTTGTTTTTGTAATTCCTACCCTTCAGCTCAGTTTTGCGTGAAGAAATCCAAATAAAACAAAAAACCCTCCCAAATATTCAATTGAAAACAAAAGTGACAGAAGCAAAAGGTTTAGAGCATGGACTCTGAAAAACTTCTATTGCAAATAAAATCAGAACTTCCCCCAGTACACCTCATTTACAGGGACTAAACCCCCCACATATTTAATAAATGCATGAAAGTATGTATGCAGTAAGCTTGAGCTGACTTCCAATGCTTAAGATAACTCTTATCGCTTGAGAAATAGTTTTAATGTCTTAAAACTCAAAGAGGTCCCATCCACAGATTCTTCCATAGCAGTTACTTAAAACAGTCTATGTAAACTATAACTTGAAACAGATTTTCAGAATTTCCAATTAAACAGTCATCCCCCCGTACTAATTTTTTCTTCTAAAATTTCTTTAAAATCTCATTTAAAACCCCAAAGCATCCAGAAATGTTTATGGAAAGTTTTTCACATGTCTAAGACAGCTGCAAGACTTCCAGCTTCACACATAATTCAGTGCTTCCTGCAGCAGCTCAGACCAGCGTGCCTCGGATTTCTTGGCGGCTTTTCTCACCAATTAACAAGGCTCCGAGGTACAAAATGCTGATAAGGGGGATGTCTAGGAAAAATTAACAGCAGGGTGGGACTAGGAGAGGCAGCTTCTCGCCTCCCCTCCTTCCTTCGAGCGCTCTGTGCTGGGCGGCTCAGGTATTTCAGCATCTTGGGGCTGGGGGCGGCTGGCGGCTGGTAATTGCAGCCGAGACGCAAATGCAGAACATCCCGGTGCAGAGTGGCCGAGCCAAGACAAACCCCAGCAACAGGCGGAGGGGAATATGCGAGGAGGAAATAATTGCCCAGCCTGGGGTTTCACCTGCGCCTCCCATCCCACGGGCCAGCAGCCCTCACCCCGAGCACCTGCGCCGGCGGAGGGGCAATGCCCCTGCCCCAGCACCGCAGATCTCCCCCTGGCACAGCATCCACAGGAGCCCCTTCCCTGCGATGGAGCAGGCACGGAGAGAATGACTGGCTTCTGCTCTGGCTTGTAGCCAGACTTGCCACTTTTCCCCTAACAAGACAGACAGTTGACTGTAAATTGGCATAAAAATATACATATTTGCATAAATCCTGGGGCAGACCATGCATAGCTCATGCCTTCCCTTTTTAAAACGCGGTGCCTCCTCCTATGCAGAGATGGCTACGTGCATGCAGTGAATAAATAAGAGATAACCTCATGACATGTTCCAATAGGAGCATCAACTTTCTTTAATAGCGATAAGATGAACAAAGAGGGAGGAAGGAGGAGGGCCCCTTAGTGCTATTTTCAGCCATTATTAACGAAGATCAAAAGGAACGGCAGAAAGTCAGACCCCTCCGAACAGTGCGGAGCTGCGAGCCCAGCCCCAGCGGATGCTGGCGGGACAAGGTCGCACGCCTGGGTTCCCAGTGCTCTGCTGGGAACACCCTGCAGGCTTCAGGAACTCATGGAGCAGACTTAAAATTTGGTAAGGACAAAACAAGAAATCCAGTAACAGATGTCTAAAGAGAGAGGGGAAGGGATCTGTTTGGACTTGTGAGAGCAAAGAAAATGAAGTATGCAAATCACTTCTCAATTTCATACAAAAACACCCCTTTTAAGGTTTGAGCCAAGGAATAGAGAAAAACAAGAGTTCGCTTCAATTTGCTCATAAACCTGGAGGAAAGGACAGCACAAGACTTGGCCCATGTCACCAGGCACATCGTGCATCTGCACGGGAGAGCTGCCTGACACACACCCCACTCTTCACAACCCAGGCAGGGGCTCCTCCTGATTTGGCTAAGTCCTGGAAAAGCCAAGTCATCCTGTGCAGGGTCAAGAAATAAAATTTCAGCTTCTGGCATTGCTACCACTACCGCTCCACAAAAGACAGCAAAGCTTTTTCCACAGCCTTCTGCAAGAATCGCCCAACACGTGGCACAGACTTGCTCAGGGCTGGGTGCCTTTATCAGATTCCCCAACCCTCTGCCACTCCGCAGGGTTTTCCTCTGGGAACACCTTGTGGGTAAGCAAGCGAGGCCAGAGGATGTAGTTATTGCTGAACGCCCCCCTCAGCATGGCGTGGTGGAAGGTGCGGAGGAGTTCCCGTGGGAAGCAGGTGAGCAGCAGCGTGCCTGACCACCTCTGGCAACCAAGGGCACCTCTCTTCCCTGTCCTGTTTATTCAGGCTATGCTTTCCTCAGCCTGAAGCTCACATTTATGGATTTTGATTGTCAACCTTAAAATGCTACCCCATGAAGTAAATTAACTGGAATACCAAGAGGTTTTTTCTTTCTGTTTAGAAAGATTTTGAATTCAGCAGAAAATCGCCAGCTTCTCTCCGTGCTAACATCACCCCAGCACACCCCACCTGAGCCACTTTAAAAGACCCCACTGAAGCCCTCCTCTGCCCATGTATTGCTAGGGACATTTAAACTCACTGTATCATTGCTAGATGTGGCACAAAGACATAAAAGAAAGAAGAGACTCAACGCTGGAGTTAATATAAAACTGTTAACAAACATCAGTCTCGCCATTGCATACTTCCACATGTGGAGAACCAAGTGTGGACTCAGTGCTTTTGGTTCGGTACCACACCGAGCTTCAAAGCACACCACTGAAACCAGAAATTTGCCTGCTGTTTCCTGGTGATGTCATTCCAGGGCACACAGCGGGATGCAATGTGGAGGCTGAAGGGTTAAGCGAATTCTCCTATTCAGCCACCATCTGATGTGTGCACATTCAAAGTGCTAATTATGTCTAACAAAGACAATGCACAAAGCCCTACATGATACTGTAGAAGATTTCAGTAAAGCCAGTATGGCTTATTAGGATCATTTTTTGGTGAGTTAAAATAGAGGACAAATATTCAAAACCTGCACGGATGTTTGTACACAATGTCCCTAAGCACAGTGAAATCTGAATTAAGAGCAATTATCAGAAAGACACTGCGTGTTCTGTACTGTAAGTCTATTACCTTGCTCAAAGGTCCTTCAAGTACTAATGGAGAAAGCTGCAAGGAAATTTAACCAACCATGACTTGGGGACATCTCAGTTGGAAACCAAGATGGACGTAGTTAAAGCAAAAGAACTGGAGAGACATTTTCAAAAGCAGTTTCAAGAGATCAGAGAAAAGGTTTGCATTGCTGAACAGCAAGGTTTCCCCACAGCAAAGGTGTCAACCTTGTCTAAAACAGGGAGAGGTGATGCACAGATGGGACACAACTCTCGCCTCCTCCACTCTTTTCCAGATTAACAAGGAAAATATAAGTCCACACGTGGAAAAAGATGTAACAGTGGAATTCAGCATGGCAAAATAACAAGAAGTGGCTGAGGTTAACACGAGGACAGCTGGGACCTGAGCCACAAGCCTTGTCTCTTCCGTGCAGGCAGTTGAGCATCAGCTGAGCAAGTCTGCAGCACTTGCACTGGGGTGGCTGAGGCAGAAAGGAGACAGGTGCTGAAAAAGGAAACAGTTGCTAGCAGTATATGTGTGTGTATATATATATGCACATGTATATATGCATATATACATGCATAATGGCAGCAACACAGAGAGCCAGGTCCAAGTCCAACCAGTAAGCAAGCACTAGATTAGTACTGTTTTAATTATAGAACTTTTGGCTTTTTGATTTTTTTGGACTGTGTCTGCATTTTTATGCTTATGGAGTATAGATACCCAGCAGGCGAATCTCAAAGTACCTGCGTTTCTTCTATTCATTATTACTTGGCATTACAGAACCTGGGAGCCCAAGGCACCATCGTGCCCCAACATGTGGGTGTGCATTGCGGCATCTGACTAAGTCCCTCCAACAGTGGTGAAAGGCAGAATTAAAATGTGAGTTTCTACTTGTGGTGGCTTTTTGAACTGCTATACATCGCAGTGCTAATTATTAGCAAGATTTCCTATGGAAACAAGGTTTATGCCATTACACTTCTGCATATCCAAATTGCAGATAAATTCAAACTATGGGTATAAACCTCAGGGAACTATGTCTCTGCAAAGGGGAGGCATAAAAACTGGTGAAAAGCAGCATTTGGGTAGATATAGGTGGACAAATGCTGCCCCAACGCATGGAAAAAGAAGCAAGAGTCAAGCCTTTATAGCTCAGTCTGGTTGTCATCAACAGCCCCACCAGCATGAAGCGACCATGCAGACAGTACATCAGGCTGCAGGTCACCCCCCAGCACATAGCACCAGGTAAGGGACACAAGGGACCCTACATGAGGGTTACTGCAATGGGAGCACCACGAATAGTTTCGAGACCAAAGGACTCAAAACCCTAGGAAAGCACACCTCATCTGGGCTGTTCACGCAATTATTTTCTCTCTCTAGAAAAGCAACGTTGCTGAACCAGAACAACTCTCACGTGGCAAATGCAATACAGTGCGAAATCAGCAGTACTGCTACAAGTCAGAAATTCATAGCTTCAGCTTCTGTCATGAACATGCTGGAACCACTATGCACCTCAATGATACAAATTACTAGCTGGGGATGGAGGAAATTTTGAAGAAGTAAAGCAAGGGAGAACTTAACCAACTCTGTAAATTTCAGTATGCAAGTGCTTTGTTTGGTCCTTAGAAAACAAGTTGCTAAAGCAAAATGTTAGCATTGTCACCATTTGAAATAAGTTTCTCTACTAGTGTTCAATGCCACGCTTGCTGCAGTCCCCGACATTGCAAGCTCATAATGTTAGCAATGTTACACGGTTGTTACGCACTAGGACAGAGCTTGTGCAAGCTATTGAATCACATAATGGGTAAGATTCTGAAAAAAGTTCCTATTTGTAGTGCTGAACCACAGCAGGGATGCAGGGCTCACCTCGACCAGTTTACCAGCATAGGAGGTAATTTAGTCTTCACTGCAGGATGGATTTTGGGATGGGGAAAGGATGGGCAAGGAAATGGTAGAAACATTCAAAGCTTATTCAAACTATTCCTAGAGACACAAATATGAAAGAGATTAACTTATGTCACTCTGACAATAATTAGTTTATGTTATCTGGATGCCCAAGACTTGTTCTATGGGTACTGTAATATTGGTGTAAACGTTATAGCTGGACTTTGCAAGGCACAAAAATTACCCAACACTTACCTGTCTATTCTGAACATATATGCTATCTTTCTAATTGTTGGAATGCATCACATCTTGCCTTCTACAGGTGATATTTTCTTTTAAAATCCAATGGAATATTTCATTTAACTTTACAGTCTCACTCCCACACTGGAGTCTACTTTACTGTGTGCTTTACGTGATTACCAGGATTGCAAAGTCAAGGTCTCCAAAGCTTGGAAATATGAAAACCAGGCTCTTCTGCCCAAACTTAAATAAACCTTGTTGTACATATGAATTTTGCCGCAACCTTTTCGAGATGATTCTTTCATTCACAGGCTCTCTGCCTCCCTCAGTGCACTGAGGAGATGCTGCAAGCAGAGATTCAACAGCCCATTCTGTTCTCGCTGTTCAGTGTGTGGCCTTGTGCCTTATTTACTATAATTATTTCAACATCTGCTCTGAAGACAGAAATTTGTTTATTTCCTCACAGGCTTTTCTATGGCACTCACTACTATAGTGTTTGAATGCTTTATAAAATATTAATGGATTTCTGTTCTTTTCCTTCTGTTACCATCTCCATTTTCCAGACGGGAAATTCTGGCCCGCATATTAAATTGTGAATTTGTTCACCAATTTGGGAGGAAGCAGCAGATCTCCCACACACATGCAAACCAACTACAGTGTGTTTGCAGAACAAGCTCCGGCCAAGGCTCACGTGCAGGGCTGCTGGATACAGCCCTCACTAGCCAGGATGAAGAAGATGACCTGTCCAACATCAGAAAGTGAGGTATTAAGTGATGCATTCAGAATCACACTGAAAATTTTGGATTAGACTTGAGTTTTCCAAATAAAAGCAATACAGAAATAAGGAGTACACATCTTTCTTTGGCATCCACTTCTTGCATTAGATGCCTTCCTACTTCTGCAACAGGAGTTACAGAAACAGTATATTCCTAAAGTCTAGCCACCATTTCCCACCATTTCAAACTCTGCCATGAGGGTCAGAGCATACCCAGCATATCCTTACCCTTTGCAGTAACATCTTCCAATCTGAAGATTGATGGCATGTACAAAAACTCTTTACTGTAGATTAAGTATTCTCCATCTTTCTTTGCAAGTCCCATTTCCCAGCCCTCTGATCCTTCCTGTTGTTTTTCTCTAAGCACTCTCTCCACCTGGCCTACATTTAATTTATTTCCATTGTGGGGTACCAAAAACTGCCCCTGATGATGAGCAGAGCAAGTTGACTTCATGTATCACACAACCCTGTGCTGCACCATGCACACCACAACAGCCCGATGCTGATGCAGGTTACAGCCCACCGTGGCTCCTGGGCCCCGGTGCGCCATGCTGCAACCTGGCCAGCCGTGCTGCAACCTTGCACGTGTGCAGTTGATGGTTCCTGTCTATATTTAGAAGTTTATTTGTGCCCTTATTGAATTACATTCTGATTTGTCCACTTTGTTGTCATCAGTTTGAATTCTGATCCTGTCCTTTAGCATCCTCGTAGCCCATCTCAGCTTTGTGCCATCTGCAAATTTAATAGGTGTATTCTCATTAATTAAAATAATTGATGTCACCAGAGCCAGGACAGGCCCTCGTAGAGCCCTACTCCATACACTCTTCCATTTCAACAGGAAATTGTAATTAGTTTGCAGATATAGCTGTCTAACCAACTTTGTGCCCATTCTGTAATTGCTTCATCAAGATGCAGACAGAAGACACTAAGTTAGGAAAACTGTAACATTCCCACATGCATCTGCAGCTACATTAAGCATAAATAAAAAACCTAAATACATCCCATTACCACTTCTCCCCTGCCTGCAAAACTTGCTACCCAGCAACTGTCCCCCATATTATCTCAGAAATAACCACTGGCAGGGGAGATTGCTTGAGCTTCTTTTTATATTTAAATACACCAAGAAGTTCATGAGCCCAAGGTAACCAGAAAAAAACCCCACACTTATCTAATATATTCTAGACTGTTCTTTCTCTATTCAAGCCAGAGACCCTCTCCTGCTGATGCTGTTAATTAATAGTGATAGACACTGGACTGCAACTGATCCTTTCAATAGTGGCAGATGCAGAAAAAAAAAAAAAAAAAAAAGACATTTACTGCTGGATAATGCTGTCTTTGGTTTCTCTATTAAATACAGCATAGCCAACTAACTACTCATTACCTTTCATAAGCCTGCATTCCTAGTCTTGTTTTCCTTTGGTATCTGTGCAGTAGGTTCGTGTTAGCCATCTGAAGCATGGCTGCAGCCATCTCAAAGTAGATCAACAAATAACTGGCTAGAGGAATACCGCTCATCCAAAGAAGCATGGATAAAGGCCATTCTGGCAAGGGATACTGAAAATTTTTAGTCTACAAAAGATAGCTTTTCTGAAAATAAATACCTCAGGAGAAAACACCACTCTGCTCTAGAAAATGTATCAAACAGGTTTCTACGTACCAGCATGTCTGCACTGAACTTTGTTTTATTCTTTGCCTCAGCAAGGTTTGGACCTATGGCTTAAAGTGACTTCAACTCTTGCAGTTTTGATTCTTTAAGCACTAATTCATATGCTGTATAACTGCTACATTTGTGACATGCCTAAACTGTCTAACTAAGGGACATATTAACTTAGAATTGTGCTAAGCATTCAACTTCACCACAAATGAGCCAGCTCAGTCACATTTCCTAGCCCATTCCTGACTTCCCATTGTATTTAGCTGTACTAGAGAGCCAAACCTGTCCTGTCACCTCTAGCACTAAGCAAGAAAGGCTCAACAAAAAGCTGAAATGCAGCTGTACTTTGAAAAGACACTTGATTAAAAGCAGAAATATGATTTTTTAAATTATTATTATTTAGCTCTTGACACACTGGACAGGATAATCTCTCAGTCTGCAAGGAAAAGGTTCAGTTGTTCTCCCTTCCAGCCTTGCAAGCTCAAAGAGAGGCAAATATAAACCGGCTAAGGATCATCAACAGCACGAAGTTCTGCAGCTGGCGTGTGTAACAATGCTAGTGATGATTCAGGAGTCGAGAGACATCCAGCTCTCTGCATCAAGCGTTAGCTCTTTAGGAGAAGGGAGGAAAAAAGAAAGCAAAACTGTGTTTTAAGCAGTAGAATCAGCAGGCTCTAGCTGTCAGCATTTTTGTTTGTTTTTAGTGCAAATTTAGTAGTCGTGAATATCTCAAGAAGTTGCTGGCATCTGGGAATTTCAGGCTAAGACGGAGCCGACGCGGCTGTTTTCGCTTCCTGCCATAGCAGCAGCAGCAGCGCGGCTGCAAGCCCTGGGCTCGCTGCGCTCCCGCCCAGACCACGGCGGCTCCTGCTCCCCGGCCCCCAGCAGGGCTGGGTTCACTCAGGGCTTCACTCGCACGGCACCCTCCCATTCCTATAAGCTCCGTAAAGCTCACTGGAGCTCTATATGGGGAAAAATCATGCACAAGCTGGGAAATAGAAGGATGCCCCCCTCCCACCAGGCCCTCAGCTGACGGGATGCTCCGTGGGTCCGGAGAAGGGCCCGGAACGGCACAGGAAACGAGGAGAGGAGATGGAGGTGGGAATGGTGCGCTGGGACTGCCGAGCCCAAGCAGGCAGGAAATACAAACCTTCAGAAAGCATTTGCTTCTTTTTTCTCACAGCTTCGGAGCCCTGAGGGTAACCTGAGGCAGGTCAGTAAGCTCTTGCCCTCGAGGTTATGGTGAAAACCAAGTACTGCTTTTCTGCAAGCTGATACTCCCCACAGTCGCATGCTTGCAGGAGCTGAGAATTTCAGAAAAAGTTGCACCAAGTCACAAAAAAGTTGCAAGAGCTGGTACCTTTCGTATCTTGAAAAAGGGCAGGAGCGAGCAGCAGGAGGGACAGCACTGTAAGCAAGAAGAGGCGGAAAGCACAGGGCAGATCAGGGTACAAAGAGGTTCGGACATCTGCAGGTCCACACTATATAATGAACTACGGCCCAGGCACAGCCAAACTAGAGGAAAGCTCAGTCCATAAACACTGTTCAAAGCATTTCATAGACTTAATGCACCAGGGCCCGTACAGGAGTAAAACCAGAGGGATTACACACCTTCCAGGTCTGGACCAGCTGGTTCCACACCACAGTCCCCTCCACTCCCAGTCCAAGCCTCCACACAGGCAAAACCAGCTCAAGTCTTTCTGCTACCCTAACATAGGCATGCCCCTACAGCAGTAATGAGAAACACACTTTCCTCCTGAGTCAGAAAGAGATTTAAAGAGGTTTCTTCAATGTGCACAGATTTTTTAGGGTCAAGTAATTCTCTTGGTTAGCAGGTGGAGGAATGCATTAAATCATTCAATGTAAGCTAAGCTGTCAGCATTGATCTGAACAGGCATGAAAATTTGAAATGCAGTTTTTACCCATTTAAAATGTATCATCTTTCATATAAACAAAAAGTGTTCCAAATCTTCTGGCACTAGAGCATACGGAGTAAAAACGAATTATGGCACTGCACACTGCAAAGTTAAAAAGGCAATCTTCCTAACATCCAATTTTCAGCACTCTGCAACCATGTTTAAATGCAGAGGGGTATATTGCTGTGAACTAAAGCCCAACAGTGTCTACATATTAGTCAAAGGAAAGATTTAAATTGCACAAAATAAATAATAATGATTGCCAAACTCTTCAGGTTTTGCAGTTTACTAAACAGATACACCAGGTAATTCAATTTAGTGGCTACAAAGAGTATAATAGCTTAATGCAGTTTCATACTTAGCACAGTGGGTTAACCATAAAAATACAATTTATACTAATGGATATTCTAATCAGGGCAGCTTCCAAAGGGGAGCTGACAATTTAGCCACTTCACTTTCTTACCAGTGCTATTTATTAATGATGCTGGATTGCAGCTCAAGCAGCAGGAAAACTGTTCTCTTGATTCAAACAGCAAGTAATAGAACTATGAGAAAAATAAATCACTCAGGATTTTCTCAATACATTCACTGTTTCTACAAAGCTGCCAAGAAAATCCTCCCTTTAAGGAGTATGGTTTCTTTCTGACGATAAGACTTGAGGGGACTTTCCTGGGCTATGAGGTCTAGTACTTTGCTATCCTGGGCAACTACAATGGCAGCCATAGGTTTCTCCCTTCCCTTGCTCCTGTTAGAGGATCACTCTAAAAAGTCACTGATGATGTTTTAAAAAAAAAAAAAAAAGTAAAAGCCTAATTTCCTACCCAAAGTTTATTTTTGACCTGTTAAAATTAGGCCTGGCTTTACTTTGAGGCATTTTTACCTGAAAACACACAGAGCTGGCATTCCTCCACTTTATATCACTTTTGTAACTTCACCAAACTTCCAGTGAAGATGCAAACAGAAGAGACACAGGTAGGAATACCTGCAGCTAATGAGACCTGTTGGTATCTGATTGGGTGCTAGAGCTTTCTGTAAAAGGGTGCTTTTCTGTGCTTCGAGCGTTGGGTGGTTTGGGGCAGCTGAAGGACCAGGAAAAAAAAAAGGATGGCAATAGTCACTGCTTGCCAGAATCCCAAGAAAAACAGTGAAAATCTTCACTCATGACCTGGGACTGCCACTGACTAACATCACACAGGAACAAGCAGTTTATAAATAACTGAGTGCCGCATTCACCAAAAAACTTGTAAATCCTGATGGTTATGCTGAGAACCAGAAAGTTTTCCTACAGTGCGTTATCTCCATTGCTTGGTCTCCAGATGACCAGCTCACACCATATCACTGAAAGCTTTGGAAAACAATGTCTTGTGCCTTTCTTAAAGCCCTGGAATAGTCTGTGTTAAAAAACAGGGTTTTGTGTGCGTTTTTTGTTGTTTTTTTTTTTAAGTAGCAAAGGCTCAGCCTTTATTAGTTTTCAGAGTCCCTATCCTGGTGGGACAGGTGCGTGCACATCTGTCCTGGTTATGCAGTGGGACAAGAAATGGATGTAGTTGTAGGAAACGAGTACTCATGGTGACCCCAAAAATCCGAAAACCCCAAAGTCCTGTAAAAAGACTTTTTTTTTTAACATAAATCTGCTGGGTTTTTTCTAAGCCAGGCTCATGGTCTGCAGGCTCAGTTCATTTGTTAATGTTTTGGGTTCTGTAGCCCCCAGAAAGACTAGAACAAGGGCACGGTGCCTTTGGTGCAGGTGGTGTAAGACCCCAGAGGAGCGGTACGTCCCCGACGTGCAGGAGCACAAAACAGGGTGACAGCACACGAGTCTCACATGACAGTGTCAGGGAGGGTTTGAAAGGAACCAGAATGACCCTGTGCATCTCTCAGGTTTTTCATAAGACACCACCCCTTCCAAGCACTAGAATTAAGTTCTGATCCCTAATATTTTTAGACAAAACATGTCCATATGACCAATTCCTTGAATTCAAGGACAATGAACCAGACCATAAAAATAATCACATTACCATTAAAATCTTAAGGTCTTATTTACTTATTTATTTATTTAGAAAAAATAATTTAGTGTTCTCTTTACCTGCCCTTCTAATTAATTAACTTGTTATCTGCAGCAGGCTTGTGTCCCTCCTTTTCAGAAAGAAAAGAGCAAGGCTTTTCAGGTACAGGGTGCCCCTGAAAACTGCTCAAGGGGGCTAAAAATAACGAGGTGTCAATGCTGGATTTCAAGGTTAACATATGATATGTATGTAGTACTTCATTCAAAAATCAATCAGGAAAGTGTTAGTGCCTTGTACGAGAGATTTATTAACTTCTTGCAGCAGTGCTGACCTGGGGTGGTAAAGCGATACCTAGAAGAAGAGGAAAGGGAGAAGCTCATACACAAGATCTACAAGATTGAGCAGGAACTTTTAATTCCCAAATTAGCAGATGTTTGATTTTGAAGCACTATTAAGACCTTATGCAGCATGTGTATTTAATGAATCTGTAACATTATATTTTAAAAGAAAGAAGAATATCAAGTGACTGCAGTGATAACATTTGGTCATTTGATCCCATTAGCAACAAAATTAGAGGTTCCCCACCAAGGGGTAATGTGTAAGGCCTAAATAATATTAAGTGAGAGTCAAGGTATTGCTTCTTAGAGCTTCTCAATGCCTGTCTCACTCTTTCAGAGGTTGCCAGTCAGGGCATACAGAGATTCCTTCTTACACTGACCACATCTTCAACTAATAATGAAAGTTTTCTGTAATGTATTTAAAAAAATAAAAAAAGAACCAACCCAAAACAATCCAAAAAAAACAAACAAAAAAATAAAACCAACTAAGATTTACACACTGGTGATAAAACTAACTTTAAAATAATCTTTGCATTACGTCTCAGTGATTTTTATTTTTTTTTGTGGTAACAGTATTTTAGCATAATGGCAGAAAATGATTCTTAAGGGAGCAACAAGTAGATGCTCAGTGAGTTGGTGTGATCATTCATCTGCACAGCTCTCCTTTCCTTATGTCTTTTAAACTGATTGACTGATTCAAACAAAGTTGACTGGAGGGTAAAGGGAATTGTGTTTCTCCTCCTCCAGTGCAATGGGCAAATACCTGGGGGGGGAGAGATCTTGTACGGCAAAGGGGTGAACTCACATCCCATCAGGCACTGGGGGATTCACATGGGAAATGGCTCTTACAGACCTCCAGCAGCTAGACTCCGTGATATGTCAGGCAGATTTGAAATATATTCCTTAAAATTACAGAAAACAGACCTTCCTGCCCCAGCAGCTTGCTCTCGATGGAACCGAACATATTCAGCCTGTCCCTCCATATAAGAGATATTTTGCTCTACGGTTCAGGAAGATCAGCCTGAAGATTAAGCCTTTATTATGTGGTGGCCATTCAATAAGAAAAAGAAGCCCAAAGGGTGCAGGTGCATCCAAAATGATTTTCAGTTTAATTTACATGAACTAAAGACCATTTGGTTAAAGATTCTCACCCAAAACCTCAGGTAGTTTGCACAAGTGGTATTTAGTAGTTTCTCAAACGCTGCTTCGTAATCACGTGTTGGCAAGGTGGAAGAAATTACAAACAGTGTTTTAAGCAACTGTGAAGTCTAGCAATTGTTTTAGATTTTCTATGAGTTATTCAGAGATTATGACATCCATTAATAAAATATGCCACCTGTGACTTATAAAATTAACTCGTGTTTTTTCCATGGGAGTTTCCAATAACACTTCATATCCTTTTTCAATATGCACACTATGCTGCCGTATGATCTTGCCCTAAGTTTCTGTACGTAACTACACTTAAATAAAATTACTTTACAGTTTGCATTAAAAAAAAAGAGAGAGAGAGGAGTCCTTGAGGACTTTAGTGGGAGTCTGCATGACCACAGGAAGGGAAATCCAAGCATCAGTTATCACTTCCTCAATTGTTCAAAAGCATTTTAGAAAGAAGTCAATAAATGAACGCGATAAGCCAGACCTGTGAGCATTTCAGTAACATTCGTAGCTAGCTACAGGGAAGGTTTCATCCTGCGTCTCCTACAGGTACATCTCTATTCTGACCTTCAAAGCTGGTCTCTGGGGGAAAGAGCTGGGGAAATGGGGGTACTGTTCATTTCAGATCATTCAGCCCAAGTTTGTTCTCACAGACAGCAAGAACCACCCAGTTTGGGGTTTTTTTTCTGATAAGGAACATCAGAGCCCCTTAGGGAATACAGCCACATTCAACACGTACCACCGAAATTTGCTGTCAGCTGATGGCTCCTTAGTCATTTCATGACAGAAGTGCCCTGAGAGAAGAAAAGGTGATAGAGAAAAGCTCAAAGACACCTCTCCTGTGGGGACAGACCTACAGGGACCATTGCATGCATCCATCACTTGGTCACGTAAGTCACACTTTGGACAGAGGGAGCTGAGAGCACATCAGAGGAAAAACACATCTCACCAGCCTTCAGCTGAGACCTGAACAAGGACAGTGGTCCAGCCCTCCAGTCACCGTGCCCCAGGACCAAGTCACTGCAGCTGATGGCAGATCAGGGCTGAATATATGAAATAACTTCCTTGCAGGTGCAGTTATTTAAAAAAAAAGGTGATAAATACATATTAAAGTGCAAAGTCTGTTATAGCTGCAGTGCTGATGGGTGGATAAGGCAGAGCAGGCTGCTTCCCTCAGCCATATGATGCTGACTGACCCCATAGCCTGGCTTTGCAAAACCTCCCTGTTAAACCAACGAGCACCTTCAAGTGGCTGTAACAGTAGATGCCCCATGCTGTTTATATAGGGAGGAGGTTCTTAATATCCAGGAATAACTTGGGTGTCACTGTCTTCTTGTTCCTCACACCCCTATTTTCCCATAGAAGAGTCCGAACCTAAATCAGAAATAATCTGTTCACCCAGACCAGTGGCTGAGCTGCATTTCCATGTCCCCCAAACCAGCATAAAATTCAGGCCAGCAAGAAAACCTGACCCTCTCAATATACACCTGCATTTGCAGACCTTTCTGGAAAAAGTGCAGGGTCCACCTTTGCTTTCAGCAGGTTTTACTGACACTGGACCCACTTTTACATCCTTTGGCTCTGATGCCAGTGGTGCTGATGTCTCTTCCCTCTTTCAAGCCCAGACGGTACCAGAATAATCACAGACTCCTGCCTCAGAGGCTACATTGACACCTGATGTCCGGACAGCCAAACCACATGGTTTTGGACACTGCAGCCTGTGAGTCAGCGTGTATTTATAGACGGAGAGAGGCTTATTTGGTGTATCATGAAGTTCCTTCCATAGCCAGGGACGCTGCAAGAGGTTAATTGTCAGCAGCAGTGAAAGCCCATTTGGTACTTGACTCCCCAATCTGACTTTATTGCTATTTATAGACCATTCAGCGCTTTAGCTACTGGTTTTATTCTCTTTTCTCCCTTACGGTTTTTTGCCTTCTTATTCTAAGAAGGTTTTGGTTTTCCTGGCACCCTTTTTATCACCCCACCACCTTCTACCCTTTCATTCAAGTGAGTTTATTTAAAACCAAAACACCACATAACTATAAGGGTTCCTACTTAACAAAATGAAGTTATTCAAGATGTTTACTGAACAAAAAATAGATAGTGAGCTCATGTTGCTGTTGTAGGTCACAGCTAACTACCAAGTTTACTGCACGTAGCCACAAGGCAAAACCTCTTTGTGCTCAGGTCCTGTCGCTCAGGGACCCACTGCATAGATATGGGTCTGTAACAGGGGCAGGATCTGTGCTGAAATGATACTGCAAAAGCCAAATAAGTTCCTATACATCAGTCATTATCAGCTCCCCAGCTGAAGCACAGTCTGAAAGCAAGGTATCAGGTGGAGGCTGAGCCTTTCCTCTTAAAAAGAGATTTCATGTAATTAAGTCTCCATAAAACATAGCCTGAAGTGACCGTGTGACAAGGGGAGATTTGCACTGAGCATCTGTCTGCAGGGCAGCTTGCTCCTGCTGTTTTCCTCTGTAAGAGGCAGGACAATTTTTTTCCTCCTACAAAGCCCAGCCAAAAAAAAAAAAACCCCAAAAACACCCAAAACCTGCTAAGAAGTGAAATAGGGACACCATCAGCCTACCAGCGGCTTCACTATTTCTTGCAACATGTCATTTTCTTGTCTGATTTGTCAGAGAGTTTCCTCTTAAATGCAGAAACATAAAATTTAACAGTCTGGCTTCTACCTTCCTTCCCAGGCTCCCAGCAACCTCTGATAGAGAAATGTCCACTGACAGTGAGCTGCCGCAGCGCCCACCAACCCTTGGTGAGCATCGCTCTGCTTTCCTCTACAAGAAATGCCTTACAACATTGGGAACCATCAGCCTCATCCTTATAAAGATGGTGGAAGTGAAAGACCAGACATAATGTCCTGAAGGTCTCCCCAAAGGTTAGCAAGAGCCAGCATGGTGGTCTCATTCTCACTTTGAAATGGATACCAAAAATTAAATAACTTTTATGTCTATGCTAATAGAAAGCCAACAGCACCATTAGCAAAGCACAATCTAACACTAGGTTGAAGCTGGATGGCTGGCATTCAAAAAGTTCAGCTAAGGAAATAGATGACAAGAGTGAAAACTGTGCTTCAGTTTTCTCATCTAAACAACCATAGCAAATATTTAATGGGCTATTTTTCCTTGCATAGTTTTCCTTTTAGAACGGGACAGACAGTATCCTAGGAATTGGAGCCAGAGAAGGCTGTGTTATCAAGGAGGACAGCAGCAATGCATCAGGAGGTATATTTTTAAATCACAAGTCCTTTGGGACCAGGATTATCCAGTATAAGTTAAAATACACTCCCAGCATTTTCCCAATAACACACGGCCAGATACAAGGGAATTTGCAAACAGATTAACATGTGCATTTGATTGATACTGTTGCCATGGCTATTAGCAGTATGATAGACTAGGACCGCAAATTTTGCCCAAGGTTCAAGAGAGATTTTATAATATGTCTATAAATATGCATTTTTCACACACACAAACACCGCCCTCTGCTGCATGCAGAGATTGATGCTAGTAAGCAGATTTATGAGCGTTGCCCCTGGCAACACAGTTGTTGAAGGTGATAAAAATTCTTATGTCTCTTTGCTTTAGAAAATGCCAGTGCATCAAAATGCAAATGATTCAGCCTCCTGCAAAGGTCATTTGAGGTAAGGGATATGTTTAACTTCTGTATCTCTGGAAAGAAAATGGTGAAAATTGAACTACAGCATGTTTCAATACTTCAGGCATATGTTGTGTTGTCACCTCACTGGTTTCTAGGAGCATGTTAAGGTGGCTGCTGCCCACTCCTATAACATTTGTGATTTCTTTTATTTAAGAAGGAGATAAAACTCACACTAAAACAGTATTTTTTATTCCTCCATAATACAACACCTTTTTGTATAGTGAATCCCACTGTGCGCATATACTCTTTTCCCTGGAGGTACATGCTGTTTCCACGCAGGGAAAGACTTCTTATAAGAAGATACAATTGCCCCAATCCAGCAGAGGAGAAGCAAAGCTGATCTGATTGCTTTTATTTGCATTTACATCTAGACACTCTCTCCTTCAGGCCAGAGCTGCTCAATCTTGGCCAGAGCAGTTCCCAAGCAGCTGCAAAAATTCAGCTTGCCCACAGCAAAAATACTTATTTCATCTATCCAGACTGGGGCTCCCAACAAGTAATACCCAAGCTTGAACCAGAACGAAGTATTTTGATTGGGAACAGCCCTTCCAAAACATGATTAATGGAAGAGCAGTAGTAGATTACAGCTTGCACTTCCCTAGGTAGACCTGGTGTCCCTTGGGTGGCCAGTCTAGCTCAGCACAAGGCCCTGTGGACTTGCAAAGTCAGGAAATTAATCCTTTACATTTCCTTGAGAGAAATTATTGATTTCTGTTTGTCTTGGTTTGCCTCAAAATGGATTTAGAGGAAAGCACCTGAGCCGTGCTAACATTAGGAATTGCATGTTTCATAATGTTCACTTATGAGAAAAATGCAAAACTAGCTCCACAAAGAGCACGAGCAGGCACTGAGGTTTCCTACAAGTAGCTCAACTGATTTGCCAAAAGGTCTAACAAACTCATTGAACTGCTGCTGTTGCTGCTGTGTCTTCACTCAGGAGTCCAAAGTGGTGCTGCATACAACCAGAGCCCTTCACTGGAGTGGGGAAACAGTGGTAACCTCAGCAGCAGAACACTCTCTGCCAAGCTGTGGATGCAAAAAACAAAAACACAGACTTGTTCCGCTTCCCAGCCAGAGAACAGATTCAATAAATATACAGCAAAAGCAAGATCTACCTCCTAGGAAACTAGCTAAGAAGCATTTCACTTCTAGGTTACCAAGACACATCAGATCCAGGGACTAAAAGTCATTGGAACAGACAGCATTTGCTGGGCAGTGTGAGCAGGTCTGATGTCTTCACGCTGCCTCCAAGATGGCAGTTGTTTATTTTGCACTCCGAGTGCCACAACACGCAGCAATCTCGCCAAAGAAAAGTGGCTTGGTCATGAAAAAAATGCCATTTTCTTTGTTGTTATTGATATTTCCTGGTAAGTGAGAAACAGCTCAAAATTACTGCTACCCATGGTAGTATATTACTTCAATATCCAGGACTATTCATCCCACACTAAAATCAGAAAATAAGGAATCAACTGGCTCAAGTCTGATTCCTTTGAAATTACCATTTTGATAAAAGAGCAAAATGGCCTTTAAAAATTAACAGATTATTTCATGAGAGGAAAGTTCTAATTTCAGTTTATAAGGCAACAGGAAAAAAAAGCAGCCCAATACTTAAGCAATACTTATCCCTTAGCATTTATTCCTCAATGGTGGCTAGTGACCTAAAGGGAATTACATTTGTATTTGAAGTAGTAGAATCCATATTCCAAGAAATGGAGGAAAAAACTTTGCAAAGATAAACTTCACAAAATGAATTGCGATATTGGTTTAATCTTCCCAGCACCCTGGGATGAGCCTGAGACTCCCAGCCAGGCACTGCAATCACATCGAGGAGAACAGGTTAGAGGGGAGAAAGGGGAGGAGTCAACATATGTCAATTTGTTTGACTTCCTAAGAGACAAACTGGCATTGTATTTAAACAGACATGAGCAGAAAGCAAAGAGCATGACCAATGGCATTGAAAAGTTACTCTGACTTGAAAAAAGAACAATGAAGAGAGGAAATCTTGGGACAGATGCTCAATGGGGAAAAGAAAATTTATTTTCAACGAATATTTTTAGTTATTTGACATGCCCAGGAAAGGTAGTTTTATCTCTTCCCTTGACACAAGTTTGGGATGGGGTGAGGACATAGGAGATTGAAATGGTCTTGCAAATCTCTGAGCAAAAGAGCAAAGCACTGCATGATGGCTGCTGCAATACAGCCCCGCGGGGTGTGCGGGGTCCTGGCCCCCACACCGGTGCAGGCACCACATCTCAGCCCCACACTTCTGTGCAGAGCGATGCTGCCTTTCCTGTATGGGAGCACGGCAGGGCCGGCAAGGGAAGAAACCCAGCTGAAACCAACTCGCATGAAAATGCGTACACCCCAGTAACTTCTGTGGACTGGAGTTTCCTTTTCCAAATTAGCTCTCACTGAAGAGAATGAAAGTGGCAGAAGCTGCATGGCAGAGCAAACACCCTTCCCCAAGTGAGCCCGGCCCTTTGCCAAGCTCAACACAAAATTTCTCCAAGAAGCTCTGCAGGTTGATCCCCGCTCCCTGGGCCAGATGTGTCTGAGCAGCCCATGTCCACACTGCTGTGGGTGAGCCCCATCATGGGTGGCCCCATGGCAGCAATGCAGGGTGCTCCCCGTGCATCCAGGGACCACTCCAGCAGGCTGGACATGCTGATACCACACTTGTCCACTTCATACCAGCACAAGAGCATATTACTTCTCATCATACCATTGACATCAACTGCATGGCCCAACTCTTCTGGCACGAAACCATCTGCCATGTCTTTAAGTTCATCCTGGGAGACACCTGCTGTATCCATGGGACAGGGTGAAGCATGTTTCCTCAAGGACCCTCCTTGGCCTGAGACATTTTAAGAATTGATTGAGGTTCTTCATGTCTAGGTTTCAACAAGGTGTATGATGCATATTCAAAGTTCACCTCTCTGCCTTCAGTACAAATGGTCTTGGACCACGTGGGGAAAGGGAACTTCAGGACCTAGAAAGCATATTAGGCCAAAAGGCATCGTAACCACTTGCTGGGAAAAACCAACATGATACCTGCTAAACTGAATCCCACCCTAGAGATGCATCAGCAGCTCAGCTGCTGCGACAGGGAGAGGCAGGATCATATTGGGCTGCAGGAATGGGCCAATGAGGCGAGGGTTTGACCAAAGAGGAGGCTGAAGAATATCTAATTAACTTGGAAAGTTAAATTAAACTTCCTGCATCTCATATCTCATGCCAGGTTAGGCACAGAAGAGAAACCAAGTAAAACAGAGGTACTGCAGAAAGTCATGCTGATGATTCACAAGACTGACAGCCCTTGCAGCAGGACCAAACCTGCACTTCTGGGTGATATTGGGGCATCCTAAGCCATATGTGCCTATTTTTTAGAGATTATATCCTACTTAACCATTAAAGAGCACCTGTTCTTGCCTGGTGATGACTGTTGAGCTAAAGTCCTTATTTAAAGTGACCAAATTCCAGTGTCCAGTCTGTCCCAGCACATTAGCTAGGAGTCCATCTCCTGGACTCCATTTCTGAAACTTGCAGGGGGAGCACACATTATGGCATGAATCCCAGGAAAAGAAAACTCTCCTACAGCTTTTCCCTCTCTACTTCTGCAACCCCTCCCCAGCAACCCTTTTCCAGCGTAAATACAGAGACTGGAGCCAAAGAGGATAGCAACAAATGAGGGCAAAGGCTGCAGCTGCAGGGCTGGCACAGGCAGGTCTGGGAGAACACACATACACGTAGGCAAAGACAGGCACCCCAAGAAGGGTCCATCTGATACAGTAAGTGTGAGAATACCAGCCCTAAGAGGGGGAAAAATCCCGTGCTCACACATAGTCAAAATACTTTCTGATCACAGTATTGCTGGAATGAAATAGCACACGGAGTTCCCAAGAATCAGGTTTTAACACTTCCATTACAGTTTCACTTTAATAGCAGTTTTAAAGAGCAGTAGGCAATAAATGCAAAAAAGTGTTAATGAAACATTAAGGTCACATAGTTAGGATAGTCACAAGTCAAAAAGTGTAAAAGTTAAAAGCTTGATTAACCTTAAGTGTTTCGTACACAAATAACTCCCCATTTTTTGCATACAATGTTTGCATTTGAAGTAATATCCAGTGTCGGTTATCTAGTCAGAGTACTATGAGATTTAAAAATTAAAAAAAAAAAATTAAAAGAGAATGATTAATAGAACACTACAGATTATTAGATGTAAAAGTATTTAACTCCACCTACTGTCTTTAACGTTGGCAACAGGAGCCAGATAGGTTTCATTTTTGTTTATACTGTTTAGAAACATCCCTCTTTTCCATTTCTTTTTTTTTTTTTTTGTACAGAGGAGCTAACTTTACAAGAGTTAAAATTTGAATTATCTTGTTGAGAAGAGTCAAGTTAATGTTTTGTTCCTGTTGGCCCTGGATCATGAAAAGTGTGTGCACCACAATTTAAATATATGGTTTTCTTTTTTTTCCTTATTTTGAGGAAAAGAAGGGTTTTATTTGACAAAAAAAGATCATTTGAAAGCTGCCTCTGCTGCACCTCCTGCCCTGCAGTTGGTTTGTTTATTAATGCATTGCTTGGGCAGAAAGAGTGTTTATTAAAGAAAAAAAAAGAAAAAAAAAAAAAAAAAGTTTGGCTGGCAGAAAACGCCTCCCTCAGCCTCCAAAACTCCACAACAACAAAAATTATCATGATGAACCTTCGTGAACACCCCCACAGCAAAGAAACCAGCAAAACCAACTTTCCAGCAGACTTCTCAAGTGCTAACCCTGTGAGATCAAACCAAGAGCGCCTGCCCTTGCCGGGCATCCGAGCGGAGCCTCTGCTCCACCTCCCGCTCCTTGAGACGTGCCCTAGCAAAGTACCCTTGGAAGTGCTTCCTAACTTATCTCAGCCCAGTGATAAATGGCTCCAAGAGTTGTTGAGGGGAGAGGTAACAGTGAAAGCTTTGTTTTCTTGGAAAAGGGTTGTGAAAACGCCCTCGCACCCATTTCTCCCACAAGAAAATGCAAACGCTTGGCTTACAGAGACAGCTGAAGACAGGCACGATGAGAGCAAAGCTCTTCCACTGCTGCGAAAGCAGCTAAAGCTTTGGCTCAGGACCCCGAGACCTCCCTCGCCACCCTAAATGCAACACAACTTCGAGTCTCCGGGGACGTCCAGCAGCTCCACTGCAACCCACCATGGCTTCAATGAGTCCCACAAGGGCAGAAAGCTGCCCCCAGAAACCTTTCCAGCTTCAACGCTGGGGTCACAATCGTGTTTGGATAAGCTTCTTGGCATCATTCAACCTTTAAAGCTCAGGGCTAGGTGATGCATAAGGGGCTGGGGCAAGAGTATAGCAGCAAAGTCCTCCTCACCCATTCAGCAGTGGTCGGAAAGCCGTAGGGGACAGGCAGCAGCACCTCCCTTTTTGCAGCCCCCTTGCTGTGAGACAGCCAGGAAATGAAGTTGGTTTTGCTCGCCGGGACCTAGGTTTGGGAAGAAAGGCTCTGAAGGACGTAGATGTCTCAGTGTGAACACCCACTGTGGGCGAGGATGCAATCTGAAGCACCAGCCGTTTCCAGGAAGGGCCCCCAGGAGCGAGAAGCACCTGTGCATTTGCCTACAGGCCCTGGCAGCCCACGCTTGTCTTTTATAGCTCCCTCTGACTAATGCAGAAATGGCCCCTCGGTCGCCTGGGGCAGGAGGCGTTGGAGCTGCTGCAGCCCCACCACAGCACAGGGCTGTAGGTCCTGCTCCATGCAGGGACAGGGATGGGTTTGGTCTCAGGCAAAAGCCACAGGTATAATTCAGCCCACAGACCATAAAGGACCAGGTAGAGAGCCAGAACAGTAAGTTTGGGGGTTTTTTAATTTTTTTTTTTTTTTTTTTAGACCGAGGTACAGGTGTGTCTTCTTCCACATCTGCACCTTTTCTCCAAGTTGTTCCTTTGTCCAGCATTTCCCCAGTTCCTGTCATCCAAATACAAATCAGGGGAAAAAAAACCCACGAGCACTGAGCACATGGCTTTAATGTGTTTTTCCTGAAGTGATGAAGCTCCTGATAAAAGATTCCAATATCTCTGGAAAACTGTCTCTAAAGCAAAGTAACATTTTACTAAGATATACCCCCCAAAAATAATAATTCCAATACACTCTTCCTTACAGTGGTTAAATTCTGATTGTGTTTTACCCTCTAGTACACTATAAGATTATCTTTTCACTTAACATTAATCTTTAACAGGAATTTGTATAAAAACAATCTCACTGTATTTAAATGTTTAGTCTGGTACAGGGAAAAAGTATTCTCCACACAAGTCTATCTTGTTTAACACGTAGCGTTTTCAGCTAGAATAACCAACCTATTTTGGGGAATACAGAGACGTAGCATATTTTGGCTGGAATTTTATCTTCAACTCCCTATTTAAATTGGCATAAAAGCACCTTTCATTTTGAACAAGCTTTAAAAAAAAAAACAACCCTGATAGCCGCCTGAGCTGCTAGCACAGTAAGACTTCAAAATTCTTGTGGTCTGAAACCCATTCAAAGATGAACTTATTCTGGATTGTTTTATGATGTTAGTCTGCCCTATAAATTTGTGGTGGTGCTACAAGTGCTACAGTAACTCCTCGAGACTGAAGGTGAACAGAACAGCAAAAAGTTCTGTATCTATTTTAGAGAAATGGATGCAGTAGTGGCTCAGCCTCCTTCAAACAACTGTTGGGGGGATTAAAGAAGTTGAAGGTCCTTTCACAGTAAATATCCTTAGGTAAAGGGGTTGGGCATCTCTGTTAGGACATCACTTCCAAATAAATTGCTGCTGCAAAAATTATTATTAATAATAATTAAAATAAAAGAACGGCTGCTATACTCTACAAAGACATTGGGAATACTATGGACAGGGAGGAAAGACACTTCTGAAACCAGCAGGGATGGGAGTCACCAGGGCAGAGTTGCCTCATGCTTCTCCTCAATACCGCGGCTGAAATATGATTTTGTTGTGCTCTGCAACAGGATTTCATTAGTCTGTGCATGTTTTTTTGCGAAACGCAAGTTTGGTATGCTCCTCCGAGGGGCTGTGCCAAGATTTTCGGAAATGGCATTTTGCTGTGTTTATGGGATACATGTAATGTTACAAAGGTTTATTGAACTTTTGTCAGGGATAATACCTATTCATCAGCAAAAAGGGCAAATAATCAAAAACATTTATTGAATGCAAATCTTTACCGTCTGTAACATAACCCGAAACATTAATGAACCCATCAGCAAGATGTTCTGCCCTGCCCTGGCAGATGTTGAGCAAATCACAGCAACAGTGTGCAACACCCACCGCATTGCAGCTGGAGGAATGTGCCCAGCAGTCCCGAGCACATTTGTGCTGTCCTGGTCACACATGTAGCAGTGCAGGAGCTCTGCCAGGGCTCTGCCCTGGGCTGTCCCAGGGGATTTGGTGATTGGGTGAAGTGAGGATAACCCTGTTCCTCTGTCTCGTGCGAAGACGCTATGTGGGGAGCATGAGCTGTGCTTGCCTGCTCCCCTGAGAGCAGCAAACTCTGGCTACAGGGCTAAATCCAATGAGATCCATCAGGGCGAGAGCTGTGGTACATGGATGCAGGGAAGCGAGGCAAATTCAAAGCTGGTGTGAAATTTTTCTTCCCTGACTGCATGTTTCACAGACCCTGGCCAGGCTGGTGCAGTGGCTTTTCTCATGCCTTTTCTCACTTCTGCTGGAGCACCTCACCATTGCTTCCTTGTGCTTGACCTGCAGACCACTGCAGTGGTTTTATTGTGTGCTGCTTTTAAATTAATGTGCTGTTCACAGAGCACCAGCAACACTTAGAAAGTGCCCCTGCAGAGATGCTTGCCCAAGACGCATGGCATGGAAGGTACCACCCAGGGCACCAGAGAGCTGCTGCAACAAGGCCTGTGGGAGCAGGAGCAAGAGAATGAACCAAATCCAGTTTGCTTTCATCTCTTGCATATTTGTTAGCCCTGCCTGACTCTAGTTCAGGGAACCTCCATTTTTTTCGTCACACCACAAGTGGGGAAATTCCATGCAGCTCCCTTTGTTAAAGTTTGCAGCTTCACACCCCTCTCCAGTTACAGCCGATGTCTGCAAAAAATCCCCGTGTCATTTCATCTATGTTCACATGTATTTGTTCATACATAAAGGTTAGATGGGAAAATGTTTTTTAGGAAACACTATGAAATATGCCACATAATGTTCAGTTTTAAGATGCCAGTAATTGATTTTATCAGACAATCATTTCTGAAATATTAGTCCAGACCACACATCCTCCACCCAGTTCAGGCTCCACAGGAGCCATCGAAACTTGAGTATACTCATCCTGAAACTCTGCGAAGGGACAGAGTCATGGCTGTATGCTCCGGCTTCATCTTCCCCTTCCTTCTCTTTCATGTGTTGAAGGTTCAATTTTGCAGCGGAATCTGTCCTCCCCACTTGCTCATGGCCCAGAAATCTCAGGGGCCGTCTGCCACACAGCGAACTGCATGGTCTTTATTCCCTCTGGGAGAAAGGAGGGACGACCCAGCCATCTGGGATTCAGGATGGAGCTTCCCCATGCAGCAGGATCACTCACGTGAAGCTGTGTCTTAGACGGCGCAGGCAGCTCTGCCCACAGCTATCCTCTCCGTGGAGGTACCAGCTGGTACGGTGTTCCCAAAGCACAGAAACTCCTGTGTCCCATATGCACTTTTAGGCAGCTCTCTATTTTCTCCAGCTGGGAGATGGGTTACACGTAATCCACGCATTAAGAAACGTCAATACTGTTACCTTAAAATCTTGCAATCTTAGGCCACAAGTCATTGCTGTTGGACAATCACTGGGTGGAGGGGAAATCAGTGGAACCAGTATTTCACCTGCAATCTTTTCCTCTGCCTTTTTACGTGCTGGCATTCATTTGCCATTGTTAATTACATGCTGGAGTGTATGTGCAGAGCCCCTGAAATGGAGGAAGACATCATTTCCCGAAGGAAATACCACATTTACACTGGCATCGCTGAATGGAAATGTTTTCCAATTGTGCGGAATTAACATAATTTTTTTTTACAAGGCAGCTTTCCCCAGCCCCCCTGGAGTCAGCAGGGCTGAGCAAGCCTGACACAACCATAAGCTTGAGCATTTTGCATCTTATCCTTGCCCTACAGAGAGTTCACCTACCCCTCCCTCCACCTCATTTTTGGGGACTGATTCTAATCCTCCTCCTGCTGCTGAAGATCAGTAGTAATCCCCTACAATTACTGCTGACTTGAGGGTGTAAGGGTGAGAAGAATTGAGCCATTCTCTGAAAAGGTGGCCTGCTAATACCCTCCTTGCTGGGAGTTTTGGGAGGGTTAGTCACTCAGCGCCTGCTAAGTGCTCTTTGAGTGTTCAATATAGTGAGGATGTGCCCAGCCTCCTCCGCGCTGGATGTTTTCAAGATCTCTCTAAGGTACATTTGCTTTGCCTCCTCCCAACTGGTGCATTATCTTTAATAAGAATATTTTTGCCAATTTTTTAGCATATATAGTATGCAATTGTAGTTTAATATTGTAGACTGAAGTGTTGCAGGAGAGAAAACATACATCTTCCTAACAGTTGTACTCCTGTACAGTAATCATACTGTACAAATACACAACCACGGAGTGTATTAAAAATGTATGTTTTGTTATGCATTTACCTTTTTGGAAGGAGAGATAGAGCCAAAAATGTTGTGGTAGTATTTTATTATGTGAAGTTTTGCATTTATTTCACTTGCACTTGTATGAACAACACAGGGACCAAAATGTCTTTGCTCCTAAAATGGCACTGTCAAATCCATGGTGCCTGAATTATCTATTTAATGAATACTTTAACCTACAACAGATCTTATATGATGGGAAATTATGTCATCTGAGTCATTAATCTGTTTGCTTCTATTCCAGGATAGTAACAAGAAGTCAGAGACAGCACTAAAAAAAAAAAAAAAATCCCTTTCTGATCTTAGGGGAGCTCTGCTTTCCTCTATGTGAAAGATTTACGGAAAAACAGTTTTTATGTAATTTCACATGGCCAACTTTTGAGCCCCGTGAGTCCTCAACCTCACTTCGCTGCACTCAACCCTTAAAATGATGCAAAGGAAATTTCAGGCTGAAGTGGTACCTTAACCTGTAAGGACACACACAGACTAGAAAATCAGTCTGGTCATTGATCAAGGTCACTTAAAGTTAATTAGGAGGGCAGCTCCAAATAATCCTGCAGTGCCACTGAGGGTGTAAAGCAAAGTTTTACTATCTGAATTAGGGTGCTACAGCCCCACTGTGCTGGGATGAAAAGGCCCTTAATCGTCTCTGCTAATGGGTTTCAGAATGATGAGTGGCTTGCACTTACTTTTCAAGCAGGAAGATGTCTATAATTTTGAGACTTATTAATTTTATTTAAAGTGCTAAGGCTGACATCCTGGAACTGTGGTCTCTTAAAATCTCTCTCTTAATTGTTGTAAAGCAGCTTTAAGAGCACTTTAAGATGTCTCTATTCACAAGTTTAAAAAAAATAACCCTATAACATCTTAAATCTTCTAGCAGAATTTCCATTCATTTGGGTATTTACCAGAGAACGGGTTATACTTCCCCCTGGATGAAAATGCATATACAGTCCAGACCCTATTCCCTACAGTATCCAGCAGAAGTCATAAGTCCAATTTTGAACAATAGAAATCAACTTCTTTGTTTCTGTGATTCCATGTGGTGAAGAGAACGAGGTGTTTGTTGTTAAGCAAAGAAGCAGCAGGGCTTTAACTTAGATATTAATAGGTTACATTATATTTATTTAATCTCTCTTTTATTTTTTCAGATTGTGAAAACCTAAGTGGTTTTCACTCTTCTGGCTTCAGTTGACTTAAATATTTGAGCATTTCCTACATTTCCCTCCTGAGGAATCCACCTCAGTATCTCCAAAGGTGGCTTTTGAGGCACCAGCAAACCCAGGGTCATTGCTGTGGGGACAAAAGGGAGACAGTGCCTTAACCTGGTCTCTACCTTCCTGCTCCTTGTCATCAAGGTCCTTCCCAAATCTCATCCCTTCACTTCCATGGAATTTGTCCTGCTCAGAAAATGTGCCTCCAGCTCAACAGGGGAAGAAAGACAGGTGCACCAGATGCCCATCCACCCATCAGTTCCCTGGATCATTGCCCTCTTAGTGTTTTTCTGCCTGAAAAAATTAATATACCTCCAACAGGAAAAAAAACCCCAAAAAACCAAAAAACCAGCAAAACCCACCTCTAACAAAGGAGGCAAGGGCAGTTTCCCAGTCCAACAGCCAGTTTGCCCAAAGACTTGCACATCTTTCTCACGTTTGCAACGGTCTGTTTTGTCTATCAAAGATGCCTGTTTGGTGCAAATCGCTTGCTGCTGCTCTTGGGGTTCCACTGCAGGTCCATGGGAGCTTTATTTAGCCCAAGCTGTTGAGTGGACTCTGTGCCATTCCTTGCTTAGGCACCAGCCCCAGTCAGGAAGAACAGGGATACAAAGCCACACCAACTAACAAATAAACTTCCATGACCTTAAAAGCTTTACAGACCCAAAATGTATTAATGAAATGAGGGGAGGGCGCTGAGGATGCAGGCCCCAAATCTTTGGGAGATGATTGTTCGAACATGGATCAAAGGGGACTTTTTTTCTGTCTCCCTTTAGGATCTGCACCATGGGACAGAGGCTGCAAAATTGATTTGTGAAAGCCACACATTTGCAAAGAGGGCTCTAAAAATGTTATTGAAAAATGTCTTCATTCCCCAAAGCCTCGCTATTATTTTAAAGTGTAAATAAAAATAGCAGTATTTTCTTACACTGGAGAGCTCTAAAACTTTAGTTGGGAAGTATGAAATCCTATTCTCCAACTCTCAAATTATGATTCACGGGTCTCTTTCCAACCTCGAAGCAGTTCTGTGACATAAAATGTGAAACTAAGTGTTTGCTTTTCATTTAAAAGGACTCATTAAGACCAAAACCAAGCTTCTTCAGCCCCATAACATCTCTAACATGTCAAACCTAATAGAACCTCTCCACCATGGGGTGCCTTTGGAGGACATAGAGACATCAAAAGGAGCCTGCTGTTTTGCAAGACCAGCATACTTCTTTCTCCCAGAAGCATCATCCCAAGGCCCCAGTTTAGCAGAGGACTTAAGCCTATACTTACATCCATTTATGTGCTGCAGAGACACTTAAACATGTGCTAATGTCCCACTGAAGTTGACAGCACTTAAACCTGTTCATAAAATTAAGCGCTTCCTCAGTGTGTTGCTGAGGTGAGTTGCAGGATCAGCGTCCCCATCCACTGTCCTTAATTAAGAGTTTCTCTCAGTTTTAATAGGTGCTGCATCAGGCTCTGGCATGCTGTGCTTGATTTTGATTTCATGGGCATTTTGTTATTTAATAGCACTGTGGAGATCCCTTATGCCTCTCTGTGCAACACTGCTCTTCCTATAGACGCAACCCATTATACTGCATAAAAACACTGTACTTATGCCCAGCCTCGTACAATTATTAGTGACAGAGCTGGTGGCATCCTCATGGCTAAAATTGCTGAGAGCTCATGATCGTAAAGCTCTGCCTATTATAACTTTACCAAAATGTAGCTGTTCTGCCTGAAATTTCAAACAGGATTTATGTTAGGAGGTAGGATGCCATTTATTTTATAAAATATTTAATTACACATAGAAATTATTAACAAGACAAAGAGGATGAAAAAGTGAGCAGTGAACAGCACATGCTATATCTAATGATGCCTCTGCATTAAGAGTCATCTGTAGAAAGACACATTTAGCGATGTCTATATTTCATTGGGAAAATAGCCTTGTCTGGAAAGCAAAATTGTGAATTTTTGACTTAGTTTTGACCCTGGCTCAACACCACTAAAATAACTGTGATAAAGGAGAGAGTGCTGAGTGGCATATTTGGTTAGGATAACATAGCAAATATTATCCTTGTCTTCAGCAGTGAAGCTTTTGCACATTTCTCTATTTGGAAATGTTTCACTTTTTCTTTTCTGGCCAGTCTTTCTGCAGCAGATCTTGGTTGGATTTCCTATTTGTCATTTGTCCCATTTTTGGCTGCAAGAGCTCTGAGGTTTCAAGCTGAAGATGGGAAACTTGCACTTTTGTGGTTTGGGGTGTATGAATGTGAAAACCAGGGGATTTTCACTCTGACCCTGAGTCCCGCAGCGTTCCAGCACGTCTGCCTGATCCCAGCAGTGTTTATGTCGGAACTGAGCCACTGAATACCAGGACACCTCCTCTTTTCTTGCTTTTATTTTTATTTTTCTGGCTGGTCCTGCTGCCCGCGAGATCTTGCAGAATAACAGTTGAAGACAGCAATGCCCGAGAGCAAAAACAAGGTAATTATACAGTAAGTTGGCCTTCATATAACTTGTAAACTTTATGATCTGGCACTTTTATGACGTATTTATAACCCAGGGAAAATGCCTAACTAGAAAGAAAAACCCAGCAATTCTGCAATGGGCAATTACGGGTATCAGTAAAATAAGAGATTTCCAAGAAATGTCTTTTGTTTTCCTTCTTCTTGTTATCCACTGCAGAGCATTACATTGGTGGAGTTGTATTTCTTACGCTCCCTTTGTCTGTTCTATTGAAGGAAAAGGTCATTTTTTGACAACAGGCTGTAAAACGAAAGTTGATGAAGCCTGGCCCGAACAACCCACTTGCCATTCAACACCTTGCTCTGGCCTGCTGCCTTATGGAGTTGCTCAGTGCTGAATTCCTCCTTTCCCAGATACCCAGGGCGTAATTACCCTGTTTCTTTGATGCCAATAACCCGACATTTGAAATACGTGAAAATGAATCAGGCAGAAGATGGGTGAAGTTATTTTCTAGAAGCTGCTCGGGCTGTATTCCCATCCAAAATAAGTGCTAACGATGGTCTTGGTGACCACAACCGTCATCTTGCACTAATTACTCCTAATTGCTCCCACATCACGCATGGGATTTTCAAAGTGAGTAAAGAAAGAAGGGCCAGATCCAAAGGGGCACAGCCTGGGCCACTTTCCTCAGAGGAGTAAACCTGCTCTGTTTAATCCCCCCCGCACAGTGATGATATTTTAAGGCATCTTGTTCTGACATCACAGATCCGTGTCCTAAGTCACGGAGTCCAGGTAGAGCTTTTGCCATCGGTATGGTTAATTGCTCCACAACCTGTGCTCGCATCCCACTGTGCTGGTTGGTCAGAGTCACTTCCATGGGTGGGATTTTTCTGTAACCCAGGTGGTTGGGACCTAGATTTTTGGCAGGGCGGGTTCTGGTTTCCATATTCAATGATAAGGTTTTTTCGTGTGTGTGTGTATACAGCAATATCCACTGACGAAATGAGATTTTTTTGTGCTTGTACATGTTGCTGGGATTAATCGCGCCGACACATTGGGCTCCAGTCGTGTCTGGAAGAAGCCTGCATACACCGTGTCGGTGTGCCGACTGTCACGCTGAAGGTGGTGACCCAATTCACACGCTTAAAACAAGCTGAGGTTTTTCAGGGACGGACCTGGCGCTGCCTGGTGCCACGTGCCATCTTCTCTGTTGAAGCCAGCAGGGAGCCAGGATGCTCTGCATCACTCAAGAAGCTTTCAGCATCTCACAGGGCTTATATTGCAGGCCAAAGCTCTCCGGCTGCAGCCTGCAGAGCTGCTGCTGTCAGGATGATGGACCATCTGCCGGTTCCCAACTGGTTACGCTTCCTGCTGCAGTAACCGTAGCCCAGTCTGGGCTTGTTTCAAGGTTTCCAGATGCTTTTTTTGCATTACCACAGCAATAAAGCCCTTCTCTGTGCTTCAACTCTGTGCTCCTGAGCATTGTCAGGTGCATGTCGCGTTGGTTCAGCCTTGATCCGATGCGTAGATGACTCCAAAAACCTTGAAGGAGTAAGTCTCCAAGATGAGCATCCTGGAGCAGTTAATGGAAAAAGGGCTGCCCTCAAAGCAGGGGGAGCCTCACTGAGTGATGAAGGGCCCAGATAGAAAATAGGAAGGAGGTTACCTGGCAACATTCCTGTCCAATTAAAGCAGATTTATTGTCAAGTTTTTTCCTTACTGCTGCTCTGTTATTAATTGTTAATGTAGCGGTGCACTCTGGCTGCTGTGCGAGGAAGGGGTGCTGGAAATGGCTGAGATGAGGAGAGAAGCTGGGTCTGAAAAGGCAGTTTCTGTGCAAAAACTCAGACGTGCTTGTTGCTGGCTCTGCTCTGCAGGCGCTGGCAGGAAATTCCTGCACTTGGAACAACGGGGCAAAACGATGGCAAAGCAAAATAAAATGCGTAGGGTCAAGGGGTTTCTAAATTATAGTGATGTACACATGTGAAATGCTTGCAGGAAAGGAGACACCATGGGAATGTAAATTCGCAAAACACTGTTTAGGAATCGTGCGCTATTTTCTCTATAAATAGAAGCAATTCTCTGCTTCATACTGAAACACAAAAATGCTGTATCTTTGGATAATCACCGGACGCTTTTCTGTCCACAACCTGATCGTATCAATCCCCAAGATAATTTTTAAGAAAACCCACCACTGAATACATGCAACTAGTGAGTCTGAACTATCAGGAGATGGACAGAACTGAACTAAGAAAGACAAAGGGAAAAAAAGAGGGTAAACATTTGAATTGGAGCAGAGATAAGCATCTGGCACATTATTTTCCAATGAGATGGTATTTGTCCTGTGGATCAGCCTCTCTTACCTGTTTTCCAGAGGAATAACCTGTTAAAATCACAGTGGTTTGGGAAGAGAAAATCAGCCTCTTTTCGAAGCCTCACTGAACACAGCCCAGTGCTGCCTGCATGCTTGCACTCATGAGAGGGCTCCCAGCTGGGATTTCAAGGGAAGTGAGAGGAGCTGAAGTATTCAGCTCCTATGGAGCTGAGCATTCCCACAGCTCCCAAATATCTCCCAGGCCACAGAGCTCAGACCTTTGCAGGCTCAAGCTTGACTGTTAAGGAAATGCCAACCGCAAGAGATGAAGCCTGACATGCAATTCGGTGGTTGCATAACTTGGGCTCAGCTTACAAAGCTATTACAGCTCTCTCGTATTTTCGGTAATCAACTTGGAGCTAAATCCTGCAGGCCCAGCTCAGGCAGGGCTCCCACTCCAGTCCTGGGGAGAGCCTGCCCTGTGTGAGGGTAAAGCTCCAAGGTAAAGAGTTGAAGACAGTGCGTGCATTCAAACCCAGCAACAGTGAGGGTGCTGAGCAAAGAAGGTTTTTGCTATTTTATTATATTCTCCTTTCAGTGTGGAAGAAGAAAACCTTGGTTTCCAAACCCTCTCCTGCAAAACAAAATATTTTCAAATTCAGAAAGAAAGCAGCATTCATCAAGCCTTGTGCTACATATCAGAGAAAACCCAGAGCTGCCCTGACAACATCTGGCCCCATGCCACAGACTTGCAAACACCACTGCCAACGTTTGCAGAAGTGACTGGGACTTTGAATGCCTTTTTATTTAGGTGGCTGCTCTGGGCCATACTATATAATAAGGTTCCATTTATAGATATTTTACAAAGTGTTAATAAATTTACAAAGTGTTAATAAACATGGATAATTATTTGTTAGTGTTTTTGATAGAATCCAACAGGGCAAAAACTTGCTATAAATGACCTCTAATGCCATTCGCAGATGAGACATGTCTGTAATGTGGTCAGAACATCTTTTAATCATTAACCCTTTACAACCCATTTAAAAACAGGACTTAAATATTAAACGTCTCTTGAATCTGAGCAGCCTGGTGTTCACTGGGTATTTGCACTGCTTGAAAATCAAGGCTCTCAGGAGATTGTAGGACCCCCAGCATAGTAAGTGGGGCTGCAGGAGTCACAGGGGGCCACTGGGATTTTGGTAGGAGGTGCCCAAGGAGGGGACTCAGACATGACTGCCTTATTTAGAGCACGTCCAGATCCAGGGGTGTCTTTTCACTACACGTTGTCTCACCCCCACTTTACTCCTGGGACCCCAGTTGTGCATCCTGCTCCACTCTTAGCTCTCTAGAGCCAACCAGCCTGTTCCTTACAAGAGGAAATCCAGGAGTGGCTGACAGGATAGTTTTCCCCTTGAGCTGCTCCATACTGGCAGCGTAAATGGCACAAAACCATCTCCAAGAATATTCCCAAAGGACTTGTAACCCCATATGGCCTTGTGTCACACCCCAGTGCAGGCATGGACCACTGGGGCCACGTCGGGCAGAGGCAGTTCCAGCAAGCTCCACAGTACCTCTCCCATTATTCCAGCCCAAAATTGAAAAAACAGACAAAGAAATCACAGCTAAAAGTATAGGACTCCAACGAGACAGGGGTGTCAGGTCCTACACATGAAGGTGGCCGAGCACCTGGGGAGGCAACGCATTGGGTACTGCAGGACATCTACTGCGATGTGTCCCACCAGTGGCCCCAACTGAGAAGATGTGAGACCATCACATCTCTGGGGTGATTCAAGGCTCTCTCCCAAGTCAGTATATGAGAGGCAAGCCTATTCCTGCCTTTCCTCCGTTCCCTTCAGAGGAAATGAGTTTGTCCATCTGCATTCACACACCTCAAGCATCTTGGATCCCAGAATCTCACTGTCCATTTGCAAGCATTGGTTACAGCTAGTAATACCTGTAAAGCAGCCATTATTTGGAGAGAGGAGGATGCTGAAAGGTGGAAGAGAAGTGAAATAGCTTTTCCAAGTCACTCGTAGCAGAACTGGGGATGCATCCATCCTGCCGTTCCTACACATTTATTAACAAACTTTGTTTTTCTGAAGCTTGCTTTCCTATCAGATAACTGTATTTCCTCCTGATTTCACTCATGTGTAACAAGACTCCTTCCCTGGGGAAAGCTGACCTTCCTTTCAGCTTTCCAAGAAGTGTGGTTTTCTAATTTTGTGCTCCATGCATATGGTAAGAATTCGGTTTTAAGGAATCTTGTCTTTTTTTTTAACTTTTGAAGATGAATGGTCTTCACTGCCCAAAAGAGACTCATTTGTGCCAGTCATTGAATGCCTTCCCCTAAATGCAAGTGACATCTTGGATTATAATGATCCCTTTGCAATGGGACAGATTTTGGTTTTAATGTATCCTTCATTTCCGTGTTTGTTGTACATGGCTCAGTGCCTCTATGGTAAGAAGGGTCGTATGTGAACAAGAGAATTTATAAAATTTTCCTGTGCAAAATCCACATGGCTTTGTGAAAGGTGATGATGCAAAGTTTCTCCATGATGAATGGGACCTTAGAAATTCTTCAGGAGCAATAGGCATTTCACAGCTACAAGTTGATGGCGTCTGAAGGGCTGGATGTCAGATTCCTCTGCCCTCCCAGCTTGTGGCATCTCCCATGTGATGCACAAGCCAGCAGCTCTGCTTGTGCAGCAGGAAGTACCTATAGCAAACTCCACTGCTGGAAGAGGATGAAAAATATTTAGCAGGTATCCCCTACTCCTTTTTCTTGAGACCAGTGCAATCTTACTCCCGCCTAAGTATTTTCTTCTGGTTTATGCTGTCTCATCTAAAAATTGACACTAGGATCCCTGCACAACATTTCTGAAGCCCCTCTCTAGCAACTGAGAATGTAATTAATTACTTAAACAGGGCAACATGGTGAACTAGATTTAGGAACAAGAGTTGGCAGTCTCAGATCTCCAGCCCTGCATTGAGTACATCAATTTTACACATGCCAGGAGAGGATCTAGGAGACCAGCTATTCTCTTGCTGCAAGAAGACTACTGTATTTCTGCCTCTGGGAGCACAGAGACCAGCAGAGCCCTGACAGCACAGCGACTGACTCCCAGCCCATCAGCACTGCACCTCCCTGAACCCAGAGCCTCAGTAGCAGAGGTGTGGGAAGAGACTGTTTTCAGCCTGGGAGAGGCTGCAAATCTCCTGTGAGACTGACGAAAAACCATCAGGGCTCTGAACCTTTGTACCCACAGCAGGGAAGCAACTGCAAAATTTCTTGGGGTGAAATCTTGGCCCCCTATGGAAACAAGGGGAAACTCCCTTTGATTTACATGGGGCTTGGCTTGCTGCCCTCAGCCCTGAGCTTTACTAGATTGCAAAACTTATATCATCTTTCCATGGTGGGGAAGAAAATCTTCCCAGCTGTTAAGATAATCTCCTGCCTTTATGCCATTCCCCCCGGAGGCAGGAGCCAGAGCTGCTCACGAGGGGGTTCCACTCCACTTGGCAAAGGGAGGACAAAAAGAAGGGAGGAAGGAAGGAAAGAAGAAAGGACTTTCACAGTTGCAAAAACCAGCTTGAAAATACGAAATGGACCCTAGTGACGCAGGAGAGCAGCTCCTCAGTGTGAATGAACTGAAGAATTCAGCATGCATCCATGTAAAAGAACAGTCCAAACCCTTTCCCCAGCTCATATGACTTTTTAAGGCAATCCCCAACTCCCATAAAGGAGTGCTGTTTGTGTGCCTGTTGCACTTGGGAGGGCTGTGACCATGCCCCACGATGCCAGCCATGCCACATGCCCGCACAGCGGCTGGCTGCACTCCTTGAGGACAACAGCAGGCATCGTGTCTTTTTTCAGACCGGTCCCAAGCTGCTGCTTAGAAATCCTGACAGCTCCAAAACTACAAACAGCTCCAGCAGTTTGTGGACAGAGCACCAAACCTGACAGACCGCCGCAACCCAAACGGCATCCCCCTTGCAGCGCTGTCCCCCCTGCCCCAGAGAAACATGACCCCAGGAAAAAAAAAAAATCTCCCTTCAACAGCAGGGGTGAGGACAGCCAAAGTTCAAGAAATCCCCGTGGGTCTCTGTGCTGCTGCTCAGTCGCGGCACGCACTCGGCCGCGGCAGCTTGGGGTGCCAGCAGCAAGGCTGCTGCTTGTGCTGACACGAAGCAGCTGGGTGCTGTTCTGCTGCCAACTGCCTGTGCCCGCGCTGGGAAGGAAACCGTCAGGGGGGACACGTTGTATTGCTCTGTCCTCTGCCATCCGGTTATGAACTTGTTAAAGTTATGAACTTTTTGCAGCATGGATGAAAGGCATCACAACCTCTCCGAACCATCGGAGTTAGTGGATCTGTGCACATCGCCAGCACACAGCGCATTTGTGAAAAGTAATGAGGTTTTTTTTGGAAATGGGCTGTCGCCGACCTCCTTGCACAAACAGAAATCGCCTCCCAGGGCCCGGCATTTCCCCAGGCGTCGTTGCAGATAACTGCATGGCCGTCCTGCCCCCTTCCTGCCCTGCACAGAGTGTTTCCTCCAAACTGGTGATGTCATGGTAGCTAATGGGCTTTAATTGTGCCTTTCCATTTAGTAACAATAAGCTGGAAGCTCATTATACACCGGCCTTGCGGCTATTGAGAACACCTGTGGCTCCTTAAAAACTCTCTGATTGGTATTATTTTTCTTAAGAGAGCAAGAAAAGAAATGCGGGGTCGCACCAAGGGTATGCATGCAACGGGAGGCAGGTGTGGGTGGGTGCCTGGGGGGCGAACAGGGAGAAGAGGGAGATGGTTGCCCAGATTAATTTCCCCACTGGTTTGTGCCTCTGGGATTTGCTGAGTTAGAGGTGGGCTCTTTGCAGTTAGTGACCCTAAATGCATTTCCTTTTGTGATTTTTTCCAGTTGCCTTCTGAACCCATGTAAACTTTCAGCACTCGCAGCATCCCAGTTGTGCTTGGAGTTTTTCCAGCAGCTCCTCACTCATGCTGGGAGCCGTTCACCTCCGTTTCCCTCTGCTGCCATCGCCTGAAGGATCCTCTTTGAGCTGCTGATGAGGGAGAGGGTCAGAGGAAGGACTGCAAAGACACTGGAACAAGGCAGTGAAATGGGGAGCATCTGGTGAAAACATAGAAATTGCTAAACCCACTAGCAAAGGTGGGGGTGTCCATTTGGAGCTTACACAGGATCACAGGCGATCTGGGGAGCGGCAAGAAAGCCCTGTGTAATGTTAAAAATAATAAACCCAGATAGGGAAAAATACCTTGTGCTGCTTCTTTTTCACCCTCCAGTGTCTGGGGTTGTCTCTGGGGGAAGGTCCCTGGAAAAGGCCCTGGGAAATGCCTCTCCTTCTCATGGGTGAGATGGGCCTCGTGCCAGCTTCCCGGAGCAGCCCCACGGCAGGGCTGGGCTGTGCCGTGCTGGGTGCTGAAGTGGATCTGGCATTTATGGACTGCAGGGTATTTTCCTTAGCCTGGAATTTGGCCCAGGCTAACACTTCCCTTGCTGAAGGCTGCAGGGGCATTCATAGGCTCAGAAAAGGGCTCGGTATCCACCACCTGACGCTGGGCCAGCCTTCGGATGTGTTTCTGCTTCATCTTGGGGTAGCACAAGTAGATATGCACTAACAAGCATGGTAGAGGCACTGCTGCAGCATCGCAGCCTGCCTGGGCCCTGGGGTACCCCTTGTATCGCACCCCATGCAGTCGGACCTCCCTGCTGGCAAGGCTGCACTGGGTGGATGGAGAAAACCCCGTGTTATGTCTTCACTCTGCAGTCCCAGCTTGGTTACGACGGAGACACAGCAGCAGCGGTCCATCAAGCCGCACTCACAGTTCGGCTGATTTCCAGCCAGAGCTATGGGCTTTGGCTCCCCTCTCACAAGCATCTGGGCACACATGCTGGCACACGCGTTCCACGCTGATAGCACTGCCCTGCTGAGAGCACGAGGTGCAGACACCTTTCAAGCCGGACAAAAGAGCAGTGTTTTCCTCTTAACCAGAAGATGAAGGAGAAAGACCCTTTGAAATGGAGAAAGCATGGAAATGGTTACAAAACGCCTGAGTCTTTAAGATACTGCATGTTGCAGCTGACCATATAGCCATGCTATGCCATCAACAACTTACTGTCTGCCTGCATTTACCTAAGCAGGCTGCCTGCCAGTCACTCCAAAGCTAATGCTCTGGACATTAGTAAATGAATACGGAGCTGCCTGCTTAAATACCCAATAGGAGAAAGTAGAATGGATTGTTCTGTGCGTATGTGACTAATTGGATTAGAGAGAAATAATTTAATGATTTGGAAGTAATGAGTTACTGGATGGCTGATTCCAGCAGAAAGTCCGATGGCGGCATTATGCCAATGAGAGCACGCTCTGCAAGTGAGATCTCACTTGAAGTTTGACAGGGAACCAGGGATAGGTCTTGGGCATGGGAGAAAGCTCCAGGGCTCATTCTGATCTCATTTTATGCTTTCATAGCTCCATAGCCCCGATTTGCACTGATATCACTGAGACTCTGATCAGGCCTTGGAAATTTAATTGTGTATACAGCCTTTCCTAAAGCTGTGGAGCACTTCTGTGGACTGTGCCCATTCCACCAATGAAGAAGGATGAGATATCTAGGCACTGATAGCATCTTTTGGCTGCCTTGATTGCTTCTTTGCGTAAAGTGTATTCTGAGGTTTTTTTGAACCAAAGGTCCTAAGTTTGATGTGATATGCTGAGGTGTGGGGGCTTTTGGGGGGTGAAAAGGGGATGTCTAGTCCATCTAGTCCATGCTTATGAGAGATGGGCTTGGATGCCTCATGTGGTTCTTTCTCTCCTAT
The DNA here is from genome assembly GCF_947461875.1 of Haliaeetus albicilla. Taxonomy (NCBI): domain Eukaryota; kingdom Metazoa; phylum Chordata; class Aves; order Accipitriformes; family Accipitridae; genus Haliaeetus; species Haliaeetus albicilla. The sequence goes on along the minus strand of NC_091498.1, from coordinate 7,043,059 downwards.
GTTGCAGCCACCTTCCTACTGCTTTGCAGTGAGAACAAGGGTTTCCTGGTGTGCAGGGTTCTCCCTGTCTGCAAACCCACTCATTTCTTTTGTATTTCTGCATCTGCTGCTCAAGGGTCTTGAGGTAGTTTAAAAATACTAATTTCTAATGTGAAATTCAAGCTGGTGGATGTCCATTTTTGCATAGAAAGAGACACCCTGGCTCACTGAGATGAAATGTGTGGCTGAGGTCATGCAGCAAAAAAACCCTGTAAAGACCAAGAATTAGGGAATGACACCTCTGGCTTTAACTGCAGTTCCCATACAGGAAGACACAGAGAACCAGGGAGGGAATGAGGATCCCCAGTCTGGGATCTTGCCTGAATCAGCAAATGCAGACACACTCTGAGCCCCTTGTGCTCCTAAACGAGGTTTCTTCCTTGTCACAAAGAAAGATTTGCTGTTATCCACTAGGTAAGGTAAAACAACAAAAAAAAATCTCTCCAGTGCTATTATTAACTATGTTCTTTGAGTTTTGCCAAACACAGGGATTAATAAGACAATTAAAGAAAATAAATCTGATTAAGATCTTGAAATGTCATTTCATTCATCTGTCAGAGGAGGACTTATCTGTAACTACCTGTTTTTGAGAGATCTTTGTCTATGCTGTCCTCCAAAATCCTTGGAGGGGGGCCTTCCACAGCCACCCCAGGAAATTCCCCTTGCCCAGAAATCCTCACCATTAGATACTTTTCCTAAACTTTAACTTCCAGCCTCATCTCTGCAGTTTACTCCTTTTACATCTTGTCCTATCTCCCCTGCACACAGGGCGTACGTTCCACCCTTTCTCTTTCTGGTAGTCCTTTGTGTGTGGGAAATTGTTACTGTGTCTTCCCTCAACTTCCCTTCATTAGACACCTCAGCCCATAGTCCTTCTTGTTCTCTTCTGTGCTCTTTCTGATCAGCCTGTATCTTTGCTGAACAGCAGAACTACCTTTTTTTGCAGCAGTATAACATCACTGCCAGATGTTCAGTTTGCAAACCAGTATCTTCTCGTGTTTTGTAGAACCACCCAGATGTTCTCCTTCCTGTATCTATATGATTATTCTTACCCTATATGCCAAACTTTGCATTAAGCTTTATCAGACAGCATTACATTTCTTTGGGATATTTTTCCAACTGACCAAGGTAATTTTGAGTCTTAACCCTCAGCTCAACATGCTTGCAGCTTCTTCCAGGTGCCATTGCATGTGCAGCAGGTTTATTCCCTTCTTCTCTCCTCTCCTCTCCTTGCGTCTCCTCTCCTCCAGCTATTAAGGACAACAGTGAACAGTGTTGAGCTGCTCCATGTACAGTGCCAGTAATACCAGTCTAGCAGTGAATCTCTCCCTCCAACATGGTTTTCCAACCAATTTTTACCTTGCAGTATTTATCCTTAGACCTTATTTTCAGAGGTGACTTAGGAAAATGCTGTATAAGGCAATACAAAAGCCTTCCTAAGTTCAAGATAAATTACTTTTTACTGCTCCTCCTTATCTCTTTACTTTCTCTTGCTCTGTCAAAGAGCAAATTAGATCAGTTTGGTATGATCTAACAAATTTGTGTCAGCTATGAGTCACCATACATCTCAGGACTATCCTTCGTTATCAGACTAGTAGTTACACAACAACAAAGGTTAATACCTTCAAACTTAATTTCAGTAATACTAGCCACTGTTTATTACCCAGAAAATTGGTAAATCTCACAGAAAGCTAGAGATTCCTCCATGGTCAGAGTAGCCTGGTAAAAGCCTTTGGACCCCAGACACCTTGAGTTGTGATCTTGGTGTCTACAATCAAAGCTGTCTTTCAAATACATTGTAGATTGGAAGTTAGTAGTTGGTAATTTACCAGTCACACAATCAGTGCTAATTGCTATGCTTCCCTTGTGGAACAAAGAGACTGAAAAAAAAAATGGACAAAAAGACTTCTTTAGGAGAACAGTAGCTAATTCACAGATTTCTGTTATTAGCATTTTCCTTATTTGGAAATGTAAATGTTCCAAAAATACGTTCTTATCAGCAGAGAACAAGAAATTTTGAAGTCCTTAATTCCTTGTGTGTCCTTAACTGGGATATATGTTAATACTGATGTACACAGCTCAAGGATTTTTCACAAGTTAATAAAATTCATCTGACTGCGTAGGATGGACTTTTTTTGGTTTCATTCATGGAGAAGCTGTACTGTCTAGTATTTTTTTATATCTCATAGGATCTATTTATGAATGTATTCAGGCAAGTAAAATATTTCCCAGAAACTTCTGGTGGCCATTTAAGTCCAATAAGCAGAAGATATTCATTTGAGTCAGCAACCCTCATAAAGGAAAATCTGTTGAGTTTTTGGAACGTCTGCAAAGAATTTCTGCCAAGACTTTACATAAAATGAACATAAAAGACCTTGAAAGTTGGGTGTTTCTTCACCTTTTCCTTAGCACTTCAAAGAATTTGTAATGGCAGAAAGCTTGGTATTGGGAACGGAGGTGGTGATCCTTGGTTTCCATTTCCAGAGATTCAATGTCAAAATGCTGCCTGAAAACATCTGTTTGTTTGGGTTTTTTTCATCAGACACAAAAGTTGTGGTTTAATGTAATGAAAAATGATGCCTTTGTTCACTCGTTTTGAGTGCTCTTCTTGCATGATGGAAGCTTCACTGCAAGTATTTGTAAAGCTAAATCACCATCCACATCAAACCAACAGTGTGGGGTTTGGCAGCTTTGTTTTTTCTTGTAGGGTAGCCTCTTGCCTGTGGACATGTGGAACTATTGTTCAGAACTGGATTTACGTCCATCGCAGATTGGTTACAGACTGAACAGCAGTGATGACATCCTTGAAATTTCCATACATTCCCAGTATCATTAATCATCTCCAGACAATCTGAAACAATTGAGTTGACAAGTCATTGGGAAATGCCCTTTGCTGGCTAATCATGGATGGGGCTAAGATGCTGCCCTGCTACTTGCCAAATTCTCTTTCCTTTCCTAGATGCATGCAGGAAGACGCAGGTGTATTTAGCTTTGGGGGCTGACAGAAGGCTTGGGAGCATCTTCACCCAGTGTATCAATAACATGTCACCCAGCTACCTGCCTGATGATAGTTTCAAGACACAAATCTCATATTTAAGATCTCATAGTCTTTAAAGTGGCTGAAAATACTAGAGTTCGGTCATGTTGATAATCCAGCCCTTCACTCACAGCATCTGTGCCTGGCTGGGACACTTTAGGTAGGGACTTCCTCACCCTCAGGACAAAGAGTTATCAGTCAAGCAGCTGTTGTGTCCTCAGGTTCTTCCTTGTAACTGGAAGAAAATCAAACCCTATTGCCTTTAAAAAATAAGATAAGGATCAGCTTTCTGGACTGTCATTTTCCTAAGAATGAGAACAGCTAAATTTTGAAACTTTCTTGCATCCTCAGCATTGCCATATTAAATTCAGTCATCTTCACTCATGGTTTAAAAATATCTACAAGGAACTGCAAGAAAGCTGCAGAGGAGTTAGAGAGCCAAGTTCTCTTTAGAGGTACTTTCTCCCAAGTGACAAGACCGCCTTGTGTCTGGCTCATTCCTGAGTCAATCCTTCCCATAACCACCACTCTTGATGGTTTTCACAGCTAATAGAAGATAACAATGCCAGCGGATAAATTAAGAGGTGCAGTGAGGGAGAAATTTTTAGATTTAGAAAGGCAAACTGGTGAGTCAGATGGAAAGTCACAGAGAAGCTGACCCATGAAGCAAAGGCTGTGTGTGAGAAAGATCTCAAAACAGTATCAACAGGAGAGCAAAGATGTAGGAGCTACATGGACATGAAGAAGAGGAAGAGGAACAGAATGGGACAAAGTCCTGCATCTTTACAGCAACAAGCCCAGCAAGATGGGCTTTTCTGACGAAAAGGAAAGCAATGGACACACCATTGACATATGCAACCTATGAGTTACAGCCCAGGTTCAAATGGTGAGTGCTCCCAAGTGACCACCAAACTTAGGTCATCTGCCTTCTTTCTTTCCACTATTACCATCTGCTGATGATGGGCCTGGATCTGAGAAAAAATTTGCCACATCATCCAAAATCCCAAAGAAAGGAGATGGAGCTGTGTTGGTTGCACGGATGGGACACAGCACCAAGGGTAGTCCAAGAAGATCTGATCTTTGACTGGGGATCTGGGCCTTCTGGGAAACATCAGTGGCCCCAAACATAGGCTAAAGTAGGAAATGAAAGGCACGGAGCTGGCAAAATCAGAAAACCAAGCTTTACCTGTGTCACACTGTCTCTCTGATGAGTTGTACAGTGTTTATGGATTTATTGTTGTTCCCCATTCCTGTCATTCACACTCTGTGGGCTGAGCAGCCACTCCATAAGATTACACTGTTGCAAGCAACATTAGAAATAAATAAATACAAAACAGTAATTCACATTAACATGGACAATTACTGTTCTAATTTTATCCCTGTGTCCCTAGGCCTGCAAGGAGATGGGAGATCTGTTTTTCTATGTACTAACCAGGCCAGGCTGTAAAGTTTTGGTGTCCCAGAACAAAGAGAAGCAATGTAGCAACTGGGCAGAGTAATTAAAAAAATTTGCTTAATTTGTTCATTTTACATGACAGTCTTAGTTAGCAGCTTTGCAAAATTCAGTCAAAACAGCTTCTAGCAAATACAGATCAGGAATAGACCTCAAGTAGTTACCGGCTCAGCTCTTTTTTGGGGGAAGGTAAACAGAAAAAATTACATCATTCTCTCTTTTAGAAGACAAAACATTCATCCTGTTGGATGAAGCTCTTGCAAATACAAGGATATAAAAAATTAGAGTTTCCCTTGCTGCAGCCGCCATTACACTCACAAGTAAGAGGTAGCCCTTCAGTGGAGTTATTCTGCTTTACACCAGCACAGACTCTGGCTTCACATAAGGAAAGCCCTTCTTCTCCTGCCAGCTTACTGGTTTGGGTCCAGGTCTCAGAGAACAATCTTGGCACCTTCACTTAGTCCTCATGTGAAAAACCAGTGTATTTTTCTGCTCCTACAACAGCCGCACACACAGGTATGTGGAGCTTGCCTCGAGGAGCACAGAGAACATGCTTGTGCAGAGCTCTGTTCCTGAAGTGTGTGTACAAAGCCTTTCCAAGAGGACTGCCAAAGCACATTTTCTTTTCCCAATTTAGAGGCTGAGCATTCAGCAAGGCATCTCAGATAAATGTGTCAGCATCACCCCAGCCAGGAGATTGCCCTCCTGGGACTGAGGACAGCAGGGCAAGAAAATTATTCTTCATTAATTCTTGTACTAGGAAGTTGCACCATGATGTGCATGAGGCCACGGAGGACATCCAACATGCACAGAGCTCCTGACTCTGCTTTCTTCCCTGGAAATCACAGCGACAGACAAAAAGCAAACGGGAAGTCCTGCCAACCCTCTACACCCAATGCAAGAGGAACTTGAGTCTTGAGATAACAAGAAGGGTCTTCTGAAGTCACAACAAGTTTCTATTTGCAACCTGGGAAATGGCATTCCCAAAAAATAAAGCAGTTCCCAAAAGGTAAAACAGGAAGACACTGAGTTCTGGAAGTGTCCTCCACTAACCGCTTTAGGCTCCTTCCTCTGCACTCACCAGTGCCTGGGCCCAAGGGCACGTGCTTTCATTTATTGTCTTTGCACTCTTGTTGCCCTGCCCTTGCTCCTCTCCATTCCTTTTCTTTCTGATTGGTTTGCTTGGCTTTTCTACAAATTGGATGTGCAGGGCCATTATGCAGAAGCTGATAATTTCTTAAATTGACCCATCCTGCCTGGCTCACTCTAAACATATCACATGCAAGTTCAGTGGTGTTTGGCTTGTCTGTGTCTCTCAGGGTTATCCCAGGGCTGTCTTATGCCTATGTCATGTCTAGGCCACACTACTGCAGCAAAGCTTTACTTTGTCTCACTATGATGGCCTTACCAGCCACGGTGTTCTGTAAATCGTACAGATTAATAGTCTCATGGAAATCATATGGTTCCTACTGTACAAAGAAACAAACATTGTGTACACATACAACAGGGCATGGACTTAACACCCCTTGGGCAGCTCTGAGGACTTTGATGCTCCTCATGTGGCCAAAGGCACATCAGTCTCCCCGGCACCAGGACAGGGCTGAGGACTCTGCAGTACTCTCAGATCCAGGTCTTCCAAGCAACTTCTAAGCAACTTCTCCATAATGACTCATGATTTCCTTCCAGGAAAAGATTTCTGGGACAACCCAGCAGCTGCATTTCTCCAAGAAGGGATAGAGTTCAATTACATGCTTTTCTTTTTTTCTATGATTGCTGCAACCTTTGTTTATAATTGAGATTACTTGGAATTAGCAGTCCTAGAAAAACAATGGCACAGACTGACCACCTTCTTCCAGGGCCTCTAATCTTTTGCTTTCTGCCTGGTATCTTTTGGCTTGAGTTTCATCATGAAGTTTCAATATAAACAGCTTCCAAAGCATAGGATACAAGTCACCGTCCAAAAAAGTGCAGCTATAACTACAGACAGGCATCCAGTAAATAACTCTGCGGAGGCAGCAACTTGCATTCCTGGGGCCAAAAGCAACCCTGGAGTAAAGGCCACTGAGTCAAATAAATCCCTGCTGTTTCCACTGAGGGTGGCTTTGGCCCTGTGTCGTAGCAGATGTCAGAGATTATTCTGATGCACAGTGTCACGCGGGCAGAGCAGATTCACATTACAGGGGTCAAGCTAATACCAGTGCAGTTTTGGTTGGAGCCGACTCTCTGCCTGCTCCTGACTTTACACTGAATGTCAAATTCAAATAGACTTTGTCAGTCTGCAGACAGGGTCCCAGCAGCCCCTGGGAATGAGCTTTCCAATAATTTAGAGGTTTAACCTCCTCCTGCCCACCAGTGAAGTTATGGGCTTTCTGACCACCCCCACCCCCCCTTCTGATGGGGAATTTCTGGCAGAAGATTGAGCAGCTTGCAGTGACCCTGGAAATAAGTTGTTTGGAGTTGAACGTAGACCTACCCAGCCTCCCTGTGCCTCAAGCAAGACCTTCCCACTCCAGAGAGGATCCAAATGAAAAGCCATCACTCTGCTGATCTTCAGCAGGGGGGTCTCCTTTGAAGTATTCCCCCATGTTTTTCTCCTCTGGGGCTGGGATTTGTTCCTGCCTTGTGGAGAGCAGATTTCCATGCTTGAGCTCTTCTCATACCCCTAGCCACACCAGTACCAGTGCATGGACCCATGGGGCAGGGAAGCCCACAAACCCCACCATCTCTGCATTTTTCCTATCTAATACCCTGCCAAGGATCTCCCCTGCATGCAGAGAGCCATTGACACAGCCTCCTGCTCCCTGCCAAGAGGTCCCCAGGCCTTCGACCATCAGATGGGCGGTATGATAAGGGTGACGGAGCTGAAAGGGCAGTTCACACTGCTGGGACATGGGGGTGCCCTCTCTGTAGCAGTGTCACGGAGAAAGCAAAACTGAAAATATCCTCCAGATCAAATTGCACCAGTGGAGGCATCTCCTTCCTCCCCTGTGAGACTTGGGGGATCTGGAGACACCGCTGTAGCAAGGACCATGGTGTCACATGTCACCCAAAACACTCTGAGAGCAGCCCCCATTTCACAGCAGGGCAGTGCCTGCGCTCGCCTCCATTCCCCTTGCCCAGGGAGATTCAGCCCTGCCCACTGCTGCATCCTGAACACCTTTCCAGGAACTGCTCACTGCCTCCATCCTCGGAAGGTTTTGTGGTCTCAGCTCAGACAGGAACATGCAGACTCCCAGACTACATAATACCAGAGCATTAAGGCAAAGAATAATACAACACCTTAGCAAATGTGCCTTTCCCAAGGCTGCTGAAGGGCTCCTGCACCTCTAGCACTGGGAGGCAGCACCAGAGACAGAGACAAGGAAAGCGTGCTCTTGTCTCATGTACCTTGATTCATATTTAATCCCTTCTCCTCCCTCCAGAATGTGTGTGATGCTTCTGTGCATCTTAGAGAAGAAAAGCTCTCCATCATATTGAAATGGCGAAGCTTCCTCATTAGAATTTAATTTGCACCAATACAGAGGAAATTATCATGTCAGTGCAGAGAAAAGAAACAGTGATTCAGGAAAGAAGCTTTTTGATAAATTGTACCAAGCACTTTTATCACCATAAGCTTAAATGAAGATTTGGCTCAGGGAGGTTACATGGCTTCATAATGACCTTCCGTGGAAGGGACAGATGGCCCCAGTGACAGTGTGAGCCCTTCCTATTTTTTTCCGAGTAGCTGTACCAGTTGTCATGGCAACCTTCACTACAACAAAACCCACAAATATATTTTCAATTAATTCCTGAAAAAAATCTAAGAAGTGGGACACATTTCTCACAAGAGACAGTGACACCTGCGTTGGTATTTTCATGGTGGTTATTGTTCTTCTGCCAGACACTCCACATGCAGCGTGTGGAAGCTGTCCCTAACCCAGACATGTCTCAGAAATGGGAAATTTGTCAGCTGGGAGTGATGTTAACCCTCCTCCAGCCCTCCCAGTAAGGCTATCAAGGAAGCTGCCAGAGATACCCAGTACACAGTGCACAATCACCCCAAAGTGGAAAGTCTCCATCCCTATCACTTCTCCATAAGGAATGGAGGCAGCCCTTTCTTAGCAGAGGTGCCAAGACCAAGTGAGACTAAACACCAAACTAAGAAGGTATTTAGGTGCTTCTGAAAGCACTGGAGTTGCACAGTAAAACACCCTTTGGCTGTGAGTGGCCCAGAGCCATAGGCAAGGCCACCTCCACAGGCAGCCTGAACTAGGGCTGGAGCCTTGTTTCATTCCCCAGGCTGTGGGAAACCATCTGCCCTAAGCTGGCTTGGGCTTTTCTGGCTTTCCTGCCCTGCATTCTACAGTACCATGTCCAGACCTGATCTTTTTGCTCAGTGCAACTGCATTTTTTTTTTAATTTGTAGTCACTTCCTTCTCTTTTTCAAATCATCTGCTGTCTTTGAACATCTGATTCCTCATTCGGAAAGACAGATGTTTAATACTTGCTCCATGTCTCCCCAAAGTGTTCCTCCCCTCGCATTGCTTATGTTGCCACATCTTTCTGGAGATGGAATTTTTCTTGTTCTCTCTGAGCCTGCCTCGCAGAGATCATGAATTACAGAGCTCCCTCACTTTGATGTCTCTAGCACTTTGAGCCAAGTTTCCCCATTCCCCCATTGCCCGTTGCACTGGGAAAGGATTGTCTTGTTCAGGGCATGGGGATACGGTGATCTGGGAAAGGAACATAGCAGTCCTTGAAGAAAAACTACAATTACCAACGAGAGGCCTCTCCCCAGAGTGAATCACAGCACTTTGATGCTTGTTGCTGTCCACACCGGGCAGCTTCCCAGCTTCTGGCTCTGGATGCTTGGCTGCCCACATCCTGACTGCATGCCGGGACGGGACCGAGGCATGTCCCCCTCGCTCTGCACCCACATCCCCATGGGCCAGGAGGAGCTGCAGCTCACCTTGACCTCCAGCGAGCCTCGGGCAGCCTGGGTTATCCGGACCTGGGAAAGGGGTGGTGCAGGGAGCCCTGAGATGCTCCATCCTGCCACCAAGAAGCAGGCTTAGGACCATCATTCCTGAAGAAGGGCTCACAGCCCTGGGGCCACAGCAGCAGGAGGATAGCTAAAAGCCTGGCAGAGGTTCAGCATTGCTTATGCTAAACTACCCCAGCACCATGAGCAACTGCCTGAAACACTGCTCAGGGAGGCTATGGACTTGAGGGTGGTTTTGTGGGCAAGCCCAACGGATTTGAAGCTCAGCGCCAAATGAGACGACGTGAATGGCAAAAGGCTGAAGGAGTCAGGAGAGCCTCGTGGTGGGGTGAGGGTAGCACAGCCTCTAACCAGTGCTCTGCAGCTGAAGGGCTTTTGCTTTCGGAGATAGTCCGGGCTCACTGGCTCAAAGCCCTACCTGCCGTCACCTTCTAGCTGTCATTTCAAAGCACTTTCCTCTATTATTCACTTTTCTTAATAACAATATATTAAAAAAATCCCGTACAGAAAAAAATTGCTTGCCCTGTTCAGGCCTATTCGTTCCCAATGGTTTTGTCCCAGAATAAACACAGACATGTTTTGAAGCTTGTTGTGAAAGGAGATTAACTCTAAAATCTGCTTCCTGGCTTTGAAGGCTGCAGACCAGCATGGCTTTTATTATTAACTAGTCATTAGACTGAGTGACATATAGAACGAATAATTGCTTGGTGTGTTTGAGGGTTGAAGGATGTTAATTAAGAAGTAAAATGTTTGTTTTTTCTTGCTCTGAACAAAGCAATCCGAGGGCTTGTGTTGTGCTGCGTTTTCCTCCCAAGAGGCAGGTCTGATCTCACTCTCCCAGGGGGTTGGGAATGTGAGCGTCTGCAGCAGCTCCGCTCCCACCACTGCGGTCGCGTCCCTGGGGTGAGCCGCTTTCCCCCATGAGGTGATGTGAATCAGGGAGGAACACGACAGGAGCAGCCGGCGCTTGTGGCTGGGTGAGCTCAAGGCTGTGCAGGCGATCGTGCACGGGCAGTGCTCGAGCAGAGCCGGCGCTCCCCTCCCTGAAGAAGTCTGAGCAGCTCCAAGTGGGCATTGGGTGGGACCCAGGTCACCCAGCACCGACGGCCGAGGTCCTGCCGGAGGCAGAGGAAGAAGGGCAGTGCTGAGGACCGGCTGCAAACACACGAAGCGGTTTCCATTTCTTTGCTGCCTGCCCTGCTGTGCCGGGCCCTTTCTTTACCGCTTGCACCTATTTGCTCCAGGCGTATTCATGGCCTCCAATCCATCCGGATGATCTGATTTCTAGAGCCACAAAGAGCATTGCTGCTTTCACAGGCTGCTCTGGGAGGAAAGACAGCAGATCCCTCACTTTAGGGCAAAATTCTGAACTGCGCAAATCAACAAAATTATTTCAGGAATAAATTTAGTTCCTGCCCCCCCAGTCCAGCTTTTGTTCATGGGATGGATAAAAGTGTCTATTCTGGGAGTCTGGGAGCCTGGAGGGGAAAGACTGCCATGAAGTGAGTAGGGAGAAGATCAGGCTAGGTAGCTCAGAAGATCAAGAAGAGACCAAAGGCAGGTGTGACATTATGATGAACGCAAATGGTGCAATGGTGGCATATGATGCAGAGCGACATCCTGCGGCATGACACACTCCCACCTCCATGCCCATCACCCTGCAGGACCTTGGGCACCAAGCTCAGCATATCAGTCCCTCTCCCTGGGCTATTCCTCTAGCTGTGCTTCTTGCTGAAGACTTTGCAGCATCGCGACCAGAAGGTACTATATTGCCTGTCATTAGTTATTTGCTTGCTCCCTACTCTGCCATCATGCTGCCTCTCCTGCCGTGCCTGGCTCTTCTTTTTGCAGCTCTCCAGGTTCAAGGTTTGATGTCAACAGCTGTCAGAAAAGGAAAATACAGAAGAGAGGACTGGCCTTGCAGGAGCCTGGTGGCAGCAGCAGAGCCATGGAGAAGATGGAGAGCAATCAAGCAGCAGCATTGTCTCCGCATTGAGCTCAGCTGCATGCCAGCCCTGTGGCATGGAGGATTTCTGAGGGTGCTGCAAAGCACTGAGGCTGTTTGTTTGCAGGAAATAATAATTGGAGGTATGGCTGCCCTGCCAAGTACAAAAAGATCCTGACAAGGCTAGGTTATATAATGCCGCCCGCTCCCTCGGGCGCCGCGCCAGCGGGGTAAGCAGAGATGCGGTGACCTTTCGGCAGTGACACATTGGGAGAGCTATGTGACTAAATTCAGCTCTGCCACGCTCCTGCCTGCTGACGTTACACATGAGAAACACCGTGGTTGACGCTTGCAGATTGCTTGGAAAATATGTCCTACAAAGGGGGACAGGAACATCACATTATGGCCCGCTGGGTAGGCTGTCCCCATGTGTCACCTGTGCGGGAAGATGCACTGCTCAGGGAGAAAACCACGATTAGGGAGGCAGAGTGATTCAGCCTAGCATCGCACTGCTCCTTGCGGGCCACCTCATGGTCCAGGCACTGGAGAAAATCCATGTGCAATGTAGTCAGTGTTTCAACGCTAGTGGAGCTGGGGGGTTGTTTTGGCATGGAGGTCCTCCTCCATGCTTCACAATGCAGAAGAAGGTGAAGGTGATGCCTCAGATCTGTTCTTCTCAATGTGTCCTTCCTCTCCCATCTTTGCAGCGCTACTGTCACTGGTCTCCATCCCTGTGACACCTACCAAGTGCCTGGGCTGGGCAATGGGGCAAGGAGGAAAACACAAAAGGGCCAGATAGGGAGAAATGGGGCAGGGAGGACCAGCACAGTAGTTCAGGGTATGGAACAAGAGTAGCATCAGGGATATCATTGCAGCACTTGGACCATCATGTTGGTGGCACATACACAGAGATGGTATAGGTATGGCACCAGTACCATATCTCGAAGGTACAGGCATGACCCATGGCTCTGATATATCACCCTTCTGCAACACGATGACCCCAGAGGTCCTATGCTGCTTTAAGAGCACAGTATGCTGACCTGATTGCTGGGGTGTTTATTGTATATCCAAGTTGGGAAACAAAGAGGAAGAGAGGAAAAATGATAAGGCGCCCTGCAGCAAAGCTTGGTGGTTACCGCAGGACAATGGGAAATCCTTTGGCCTGCAGGCACCCCACTTGGAGCCTACCAGATGGGCTGCAGAGCCAAAAATCCCACAGCCTGGGAGATCAAAGTGCTCTAGCTGGGCGAGAAGTGGCTGTTTCTCCCTTGAAGGGGAATGTGAGGGAAAGAAAAAGCAGCAATTTCAGGGCAGTTTCTGCTGTGAAGCTGTTCCAGTTGGCACATTCAGAAACCCACTCGTGTGCCTGAAGAAATTAGACCTTCATGAGGATGGTGAGCTCCCAGGGATTACAGACTTGAATGTCCATGGTTTGCTGCTTGCTCTTGTACTGAGCCTTAGTCTTACTGTTAAGATTCAGCCATAGTTTGGGGTAAGAAGCTGTCAGTCTACTCTGTTCTCCATTAAGGAGATTCAAGGAAAGATCAAACCTTGCAGGACCCTCTAAGAAATTGCTTTTGATTTTCAGGATCCTCTGAATCTACCAGGGCTCTAGAAACCCCAGTGTACTGCACAAAAATGTAGCAACCTTCCCTGGTAAAGCTGTGCTGAGTTGGACAAAGCGGACACACAGGATGGAGGTGAAATATCTTTGCAACACCACACAACAAGTTCATGCTAAAGGCAGACCTGCTCTATGTTCTCCCAAACCCCAGGTCCCTCAGGGTCCACTTGCGTGCAGACAAGTCATGGCTTAATCTCTGGGGAAAAAGATATAGCATTTCGCCCACCTACTCCTCTTTTCAATCCTCTGGGAGAAATAAGTGAAGAATATCTGCTTACTGAATCATGTCTGTGTCTGAATTTTGAATTTCTATTCAGCTCAGCTTGGGGCTGCATTAACATAGCTCTTTTCTTTTACAGCACCCTAAACATGTGGCTTACAGGCCAGGCTCTGCCCTGGACAACGACCATCCACCCGGCAGGGCAGCGCAGGCACACGGTCTGGCAGCTCACAAGCCACATTGGGGACTTGCACTGGCAAAATGAAATGCCAGTGGTGATTTTCAAAACAAACTTGTTGGATGATACCTTCCAGCTTGTAAAACTCTGCCGATGATGTGACAGCTCAGACTCTACACCTACTCTGCTGTCCTGCTGCTTGTGAATGGTGATCAGTACTTACATTGGGTTTATAGGCCAAATATTTTGCTGTCTCCATTCACAATAATATTTTGGGTCTGAATATTTAAGGTATTTCACTTACGCTACCTCGGCAACCCTCACAGTGACTGATAAGGAGGCAGGAGAGAAGGTTTTGGTATTTCTTGTGTGCACTGACCACAGGGACCATCCCCAATCCTACAGTTGAGGAGACGAGGTGCAAAGAAGTTAGTGGGAAAAGCAGTGCTTCGAGGAAGCTGGCAACAGCCCAAAAACTCAACACCCGACCAACCTGTGGGAGCAAAGTGAGCATGAGCACAGCATCCCTGCAAGCATCCCTCTGCCACCCTGGTAGCTTGCTCTTTGCATGGGGAGGACAGAGCAGCCGTTGTCACTGCGTTGTCACTGCATTGTCACTGTCACACACTGGATTGCTGCTTATTGAGCCCACAACGTCTGAGCATCCAGGGCATGTCCTCCCCCAAAACTTCAGTGGGGCAAGGGAGTGGGAAAGCCAGCTGGGAACACTGTGAGATAAGGAAAGAAAACTGTTCCCAGTGCTGATGGTGGGTGTTCATAGATGCTATAAGTTTTCCCTTAAAAAATTAAGCTTCAAATTGAACCCATTCTCAACACAAAGAGCAGAAATAGCTTTAACTTAAGACAAGCAGGAGGAAATAAAAAATAAACTTGTGTTAAGATGGACCTAATCCTTTTCTGGAGGGAACCGTACACCACCTCTCCCCTTGAGAATATGGAATGGGACGTGAAAATCAAAGAGGTCCATTTTCAGGCCGGTGAGATACTTTCCCAGGCTGCAGCACATGCTTTCCCAGAGGCTTAACCCTGTGCACTCCTGTCTTTTTTCTTTTTAGCTCATCTAAAAATCCCTTGGCGAACTGTAGGTTCATCAGAGTTATTACATTTCTTAACGAGAAAAATCTTATAAAATAAAACCAAGACATAATATTTACTGACCTAACAAAACAAATTTCTCACACCATGCTGGAAAATTTTTGCAAGTGTGGCCAGCTCCAGCCCTGTGCAATTCAGATTTCATGGGGGACACCTGTCTTCCCTTTCAGCTGAGGTTGTTGAACAATCAATAGCAGTTTCTGCAGTCCTTACAACTGCATTCGTGGTTACTGGTGTCACTCGCCAGGTACTGCATGACTCTAAATGCTTTAAGGTGGTCAGATATGTAGGAATTTTAAATCATTTTAATAAGTAAACAAAAATGGCTAAGGGAGGAGAGGTAAAGGTCAGGGCATGATCCTGGAGCTAATCTCAGAGAGGCAGCTGTACCCGGAGCAGGCTGGGCACGGATTAGCCGACAGTGGAAACTCTGAGCCTACTGCCTGATTTATCCAGGGAGGAATTTGCTGCAGCTGGGGTAGGACTGCGTTGCCTTTTCTAACTGCACCACAGACTAGGAGCTTTGATGCTCAAATCAGCTTGCAGAAATATAGAAAAAAATCAGCCAGGAAGAGGCCTTGAGGAGTTTTCTGGTGTAGGTTTCTCCCTGACACCTGTTCTTCCAGCCTGCTTGCTGTTCATATTTGTCCTAAAGTGGGTCTGAATCTTCTTCTGGCTGCAGTTTGAGCTCATCTCTGTGCTCTTCACCGCGGGCTGCAGGTTGCTTCTCCCTCCCTTCAGCAGACACTTGATGTGTTTGAAGACTGCTGGGCATCCCATCTGCGCTGGGGAATCAGCAGCTCCAGTCCCCCACTCCCTCCCTGTAGGTCATGTTCTCTACGCTTCTGTTTTTCTCTCGTTCTTCACATCCGCTCTCTCTTTGGTTTATTTTTCTCTTGAATCCCATTGCCACTTGTGTTCAGCTTACAATCCACCAGCTCCCACTTTCTTTTTTTCCTTGGCCTCTGCATTTGCTGCCCAAACAGTTCTTTCTATGCTTTATTGGTGCAACAGCATTCCTACGGTGCCTGGTGCTTGTCCCTACTGAACTGAGGTCTGCTTTTTCAGACCATTTCTTCAACTTGTCAAAATAATTTTTAATTCAAATCCTGTGCTCCAACATGTTTGCAGTTTCTCCCAGTGGGTGTCATCCCCAGATTCAGTGAACAAACTCCTCTGTCATGCCAGTCATGCTAACCTGTTCATGCAAGCATGGCCCATAGGTGTAATATAATCATGCACTTGAAAAGGACCATGTCTTGAGCACAGTATGGCAGCATTCCTGTTCCCAGGTTGCAAGTAGATGCTCAGACAAACAGTACAGAATTGTAAATTTTTCAGTGATTTCTGAAGTCAATTCTCTTTGAACATAGCACTGATGCTAGCAGTTCATTGTGCATGTTCATCTGTGGAAGCGGCCGTGGGGAGGGGGGGTGGTGTGTATTTGTGGGAATATGACTGTCCTTTGCAGAAAGCAAATACCTGCATAAGGATGCCAAAATGTCTTGCCAAAAATGCCTGTATAGCTAATTTTGGGATGCTGGCCAAAAATCAGAAATAGTGTCATTGATTTCAGCAAACCGGTTACACTTCTTGACTGACACACACCTTGTGAATAATCATGGAAAAATTTTGTGGGTGACACAAGAACCAAGTTTTGTTTGCACTTGCCAAATAAACAGAGAGTGAGGAAAGTCACATAAACTGCTCTGTGTTTACAGTACAGAAACAGGAAAAAAAGTGTTTCGGTTTTGTAATAAGCTGCATGTAGCAAATTATTTGCCTGACTAAAATTCATAGGAGTAAAAATGCGTGTGGAACAATGATGGTCTAGAAGACTGGCCAAACCCTTCATTCAACAGAGCAGTTATTGTAGCTGCATTAAAGATTGCAGAAAGCAAATAGATGGTAATAGCCACATAACTCATCTGAAAATAAGTCAGTCCTTTTATTGCCTTTTAAAGTCACTTTTTGGTCCTCCAGTAAGTTCTCATTCAAAAAAACTCTGTAAGTTTTTCTCATACATCCTTTTAGACTTTCCAAGACCCAGCCTAAGTTTTCCTTTGCCTAGATTCATCCCAAGAAGTTTTACCACTGCAAACCATCCAAATTGTTGTTCCCCTGTCAAGGTAGTTAGCATTTCTACCTGACAGACAGCATGTTGTCATTTAACTCATTCCTTTTGTAAATCCTAAGCACATTTAGTCCTTTTAGCCTCTTTTGCAAAACTGTGTCTCAAAAAATCCCTGGAGGAATTTGCTCCAGTTTATCAGCATCACTTTGATAATGAAGTGTCTATAAACAGATACACAACCTTCTCTGCAACCAATGTGATCTGTGAAACAACACGAACATTGCAGCTCAGAGCTCTGGCCCAAATGCTGAGATTATCTCTTGCCTTTCAGATACTAATATAACTCCTCCTGGTCAAAGGTTCAGCATACCTACCCTCAAGTTCCCATATCCTTTCTATGCAGACAAGGATGGGATACAAACAGTCTCATACGTGACCACCTTTGTTCACTGGCCCCAGAGGTGAGTATCCAGTCACTGCCATGTCAAATGAGGACAGCCTGTCCCCTGGATCCAGATACAAGCTCCCATCAGGCTCCTCTGGCTCCATGGAGTGACACCTTAAGCCATATCTGTTTTGCAACATATGTCCTGATACTGGAATGACACTGATAGGGTTGCCATGCCAGCTTGTTCTCCATCCAAGGATGGCATGTTGAATGAACCCTTTTGTTTCTCCCATAGCAGCCTCTAAATAACAGCAACAGACTGTGCTGTGGGCTCCCATCACTGCAACACGTGTGTCCATCCAGGTTCCTAAGTCTGATGGACATAGCCTCCTTGAAGGACCATGGCACAAGTGTTTAGGTGATGGGGCTGGTCAAAACCCCAACATTTTCCACTCGAAAGCCTCCTCTTTCCTACCAGCTGCTGTTGTGGTTTATTTTGGAGGGAGAAGCAAGAAGCCTGCCCTGGCCCTTGATTGCAGTATGCTGCATTGCTACCTGGTGCTGTTTCACTGCAATGATGTAATGCTGTGGAGAGCACATGTACCGACAGAGACATCTGCATCTGCATCACACGAACACGTGCAGGGATAGCAGGGGGTGAACTGCCTTGTAAAGTGCTTATTGCTCAGACACCTTCACCTTGCCTGTTTCTGCAGCCCCCGTCCCTTGGGAACAGCGGATCTCACAGTCTGTAATGCACTGAAATCAGTAGGACTTGGGAGCCTGGAAACCGTTAAAAATGGGGCTTTTTGCAACTCACCAAAGCTGAAGCAGTGTCTCATGTAGGGTAAGCTGGTTAAGCTCTCAGACTATGGTTTGGCTCAACCCTGCTACCTGCGTTCACGCTGTTTGGCAGGCGTTCTCCCAAGACCCTGCCACTGCTGTCCTCCCTCCCTCCCTGGTCTGACTGACTGGGGAGGAGCTGTGAGGCCTGGGCTGGGGCTGCAGGAGGGACTGCTTCTCCCAGCCTTGAGGTGTCACCCCTTCTCTCCTGTCCCACCCCGCTGATGGGCTGAGGGAGGTCAGTTCCTCTTTCACTGTGGCTTTGGTGTCCATTCTCTGCCATTCCCTCTTCTCCGCTCTCAAGGTCAAGTCCCCACCATTCCTTCCTTCCCTTCTCTTCTCTACCTTCAGCTTCCTTAGTGTTTTGGAGTCTCTCCCTGTCTCAGACCCTCTCCATCCCATTCAGATACCGACCTGACCCTTTGTAGCACACCTTGTCTCTTCCCATCCGTTTCATCACCTTCCCTCCCCTCTATGGCTGCTCCTCTGGGACAGCGCTACCGATTTCATCCCTTCCCCCCCATCCTCCCTCTCTCCTGCATGGCGCTGGGATGCTGCCATGGCAGGAGGGCTGGGAAGGAAGGGCTTGAGGATGGTTCAACTTCAGCCGCAGAGGCAGGGGACTAGCAGGCAGGCAGGCATTTCTGCAGAACCCTTCAAATCTCTCCTGCAATCAGGCAGTTGCTTTATGTCAAGAAAGACTGTGTGCCTGGTAGTGTCTGATCTGCATGAATACAGCCTACAAGACAGATGTAGCTAGGAGTTTTGTTGCCACTCCAGTAAATAAAAAGCAGGCCCTTTTATCATTTTAAGTGGCTTGTTTTTCATCTGGAGGTATGTGGAATTCAAACAGGGCAATAAACTTCAGTGTCTCTTCTTTAACAGACTTTGCCCTGTAAAACACATCCAGACCTACCATGCCAGGACTCATGTGATGCGAGGGTCAGGCAGGGATCACTCTTCATTAGCAGCAGTAAAAAGCCAGCCCTGCCTCTCTCTTCCAGGCAATTCCCAGCTCTGGTGCAGCCAAAGGGAGACCATTAACTGGGAAGGCACAGTCGTACCCCAGAGCAGCAGCTTTCCACAAGACACTATGGGGAAATTCCTCCCTGTGCATCCCCCAGCGCTGCTTTGCACTCACTCTCCTGACACTTTGGTTATCCAAGTGCAACCCAGCCTTCAGGGGTGGATTTAAGCTCATGCACCAAAAATCCTGGAGCTGCTGCGACCAGACCCACAGCTCCGTGTCCCCACTAGTCACCTCTGCTAGACATGGTGAAACCCAACAGCAGGCCAGAAGACATCACGGGGGTTGTTAATGACTCGGCTGCTACTGCTCGATTTGCTGGGGCTTGCTTGCTTTTTTAGGCAAGCTTTAGAGAAACTGTGGGCCAGATCCAGCTTGCTCTGCAAGAGGCGAGACGCCTTTTGCAGACATCAGTGAGAGAAGGAGCCATCCCACTCAGAAACCACTACGTGTGCAAGTGGCACAGCAGGGTTTTATAGACTCAGCTGCAGGAGTGCAGACTTTAGCCTGCCCCATCTCCTTCCCTGCATGATTTATTTTCCATGAAGCTTTGAACCAAAAGTCTGCTGCGATTTCAAGAGAAGAATCCATTAAAATAATTTAAAGCCGGAGGTGGGCACTCTTAATTTTGGGGTGTGCTTATTTATAGTTTGGTATCAACAATTATAAAACATGTGGACAGTTGCAGAATACAGAATGGCTTTTGCAACTGGGTATTGGAAGCGATATCCCTGTGCCTCAGCACCGCGACTGGTCCTGCTGCTTTCTCAGGCTGAGGTTTGCATGCAGGTCCTCTGAGAATTGGTGAGAGAGGGCAGCTCTAGCCCTCGGCTCCAAATTGCAGCATGTCCGTGCTGATGAAGCCATGGCTTTCAGCAGAAAACACAAAGATGACAACCTCCTTCCCTGTAACCCTCCAGTGTCATCTGCTCTCTCTGTGTTTCCCTGCCCTCATCCCATTGCTTTTATTTCTTGGATCACATATTAACATTGCTGTAAAGCCAGGTTACTGCTTTAGCCTGTTGTAATTAACCAGCATGACTTTTTAATCTATTAATTTATAATTGAAAACTAATAATAGCATACACTGGGGTTTGTCTGGTATTTGGGATCAGGCCTTTTAGCTAGCAGAGGGACGAGATAGTAAAATAGGATCACCTCCTAATCCCATGCAGTTCACTGCCATCCCAGGAACCCCTGAGGATATCGGCAGTGCTGTGGATGCTGTGTGAAAAGTTACCTTTAAATTGTAGATTGATCCCTCCAAAATGTCTAGCAGTGATGATGATGAAGAGCAGCTTGGTCCATCAGGTAGGGCACAGGTTTAGGACGCTTAATTAGAAAAAGTCTATTTACCCAGCTCCAAGTAGTTTAACAAACTGTTTCTTCATTTAGCTTCCTAATATCAGAGGACAATTATATGTTGGCTGAGAGGGGAAGGAGAGCTACTTGGTGTAGGGAGGAGAGGATGAGTGTGCTGGAGAAGCTCCAGGAGAAAGAAAAACCACATCAAGGCTGTCTGCCTTCCCCATACTAAATTACAGCACCCAGAGAGGAATAAGCCAGGGGTTGGGTAAGAGCAATGCAGGAGGCCACCTCGTGTTGGAATATTTTTCTTTGCCTTGGGTGAGTAAATAATAATCTGTTTTGGAAAATGTGTTTAGAGACACTGTCTAGCGCAGAAGCTGTGGGAGGAAAGCTGAGCGCATTTGCCAAGGCGGATGCATGGACAGTCATTGAGCTCAGCTTCAAGGAGGTCTGAGGCTGGGAGAGCTGCTGGGGATGGAGAGCTTGTGGGGATGGAGAGCCAGGGGCAACCTCCAAGGGAATCTCCAGCCACATGGTTCAGATCGTAGGCCCCAGGGACCTGCTGAGGGTCCTTCATCTGATGGGAACGGTAGCATGCAGAGGTTTGCGGGAGCATTTTCAGTCCACAGACCAAATCTCAGGTGGGCATATCGCTCACCTTGGTCTCCATCTACTGACACTGCCATGTCCTTTGCACTCACAGGAGCAAACCTGTGGCTAATGAAAAGACATGACTGCACCCACCAGAAGAGACAGTGGCATTGCTAAAAGAGAGGTCCCGCATGGGCACACTCACACGGGGACAGGTCTGGCGGGGGGTGGGGTGAAAGAGTGAATTTAAGGGTAAAGGTTAGTGAGACCAGCAAGCAAGAAGAGGAACGACCTGAAACTGCATCAATGACGGGTGCGGTTGTCAGCGTGTAGCCGAAACTGTGGTCAAGAGGATGAAATTATGTAGGAAATGGGAGGTGGCACACAGCAAGGAGCGCAGGGTAGGATTGCACTATTGATTTTAGATGTCTCAGGGCTGGATGTCTATGCCAGAGCCAGCCCCCCTCAGCTCCCTCCATGTAAAGGCAAAAGCCTGAGTGGTCCATCAGGCGATTCATTTGCCATGCTTTGGGTGGGAGAAACGCTCCCTGGGAGTCCCTGTTTCTCTCCTTTGGCTACAGGTAGAGTCTGAGGATGAAGCACCTAAGGTGGGTGTTGCATTTCTGCTCTTTCCCTCACAGTGCAAAGCCTCATCCAACAAGACAGTTTTGCAGCCACATTCCAGCTGACATTTGAACGTGGATGACCTGAGAGCACATCAGAGTCTGAGCATGTGTCTAGGGGCTCCTTGGACTTCAAAGGACAGGAGACACAGACCACTCTCCTCCCAGCAAAGCAAGCTCTCCAAACAGCTGTAGAGCAGAAAGAGGCCAATTGGAAACCCTGCCAGCCCCTGACAATATGTGATCTATGTGCAGTTTAGTGTTTGATGGCTGATGTCAAAGAGAATTCAGCTGAAGGCAGGAAGAGAAACACAAGGAAAACAAGGGTAGCTGTGCAGGGAGCCAGCTTTATGACTAATGCTACCTTCTGAGTAATGCTTAAACTGAAACATAAATAACAATAAATCCAGTTCCACTCCATCCGGAGGACAGAGCAGAGCCCACTTTGCTTGGCCAAAACAGGCCTCAGTGTTTAACCACAAGAAAATCCTCCTGAAGTTTTATTACTTACTGCAAGGACTGTAAAAGTCCCTCGGTTAGGAAATACAGCTTCTAGTGGATTTACAGCATGAATGCTTCATGGACTGTCTCCTGTTCTGTTGCATTTCCGGAGGTGGGACAAGATGAGATGCTGGTTAGTACTGGGGGATGTGTTTCCATCAAAGCTCATGCCCAGTCCTGTCCCACTAGCCTTCCCTGAAGCTCTTTGGACAAGTGGCAAAGCTGAGACCCCCCAGTTCTTTTGTCATTTTAAGCTCCCAAACCAGGGGCCAAACAGCAGCTCATTGAGCTCATGCTGCTTTGCTGCTGGACACAGGTCTGAATGGGGCTGCTCTTCTCCCACCTTTGCAGCTCCTCCTTTGTGAAGCCTGGACCTCCCTGGGCATTCAGCTCTGAGATCGGCACATCCCTCTCTCATCAAGAAGTTGTGAGACCTGCTGCAAAAAAGTACTCAATGCATCTGACTGTCTGCTGCTGAGCATCGCGTCTTCTGCATTGGGTTTATTGACACCTTTGGGACACTGTGGGGGTTTTTTGGATCGCAGATTGCTTTGTCTGTTTAAAAAAGGATGACTTTTTGCCAAAGAATGACATCTCTGGTGGCTCAGGGTAGATGGAGACTCCTCCATGGTGGAGCAGTGCGGTCAGCTGAAGGCAGGCAGTGGAGTGTTCTGGGGGAGGGGATTTGGCCAGAAAATGGAGAGCAAGGTCCAGAAAGATGCACGAGACACTGCAGAGCATTTCTGGAATAAAAGAAAAAAAAAAAAGGAAGAAAAAAACCCCTTATTGGTTTTCAGCCCAGAATTCTCAGAATTTTGATTTTCTATGAGAAAAACGTCAAGTTTCTCCTGATCCTCTCCCAGGGGAAAGGAGTTGTATTTTTTCTGCCTAGCTCTATTATCTGTCCATTTGTAATGTCTCAGTACTGTGACTGGGGTGCATCGTGGCGCTTCCAGCCTTCCCAGGTGCAGGGAACATCAGAATAGGTCAACCCAGTAGTTCCTGAGACACCAGAATTAGGAAGAAAATGCTTGAAATGCTATGTCTTGTGATTCTTGGATATTAGGAGCCTGATTTTTGAGGCAGTATCATAAATGGGTGATTAGTGGAGCTGCTAAGGAGAGCTTGGCTTTCTCCCCTCTCCCCTCCCCTGGGAGGTATAAATCCAAATGCTGTCTATAAGAAATGCAAAATAATCCTTCTGCTTCGTGTACGTAGCCAGAGAACTGCATCCAGCGGGCACCGCCTTTAAAGAGAGATGATGATCAGCAGGAGACAGTCTAGAAGGCGATCAGCGAACGTGATCAGAAGTTTTGAAAACACGACCTGTGGGGAAAGGCTGCGAGAACTGGGCTTGTTTAGTCTAGAAGCAATGGAAGGGAGACATGATAACAGCCCTCAGCTATGCAAGAAGTTGCTGCAGAGAGAAGGGAATAAACTGTTCTCCATGTTGCTGGGTACCAGGGAAGGGTAATTTAGAGTAATTGAGGAAGAACATCCTGATGCGAAAGTAGGGAAGTCCCAGGTTTGGCAGTGGAGGAGGTTTGGGGTCTTATTGGTGCCCACCAGGGACATGGGGTGGCATGATCTGGCAGGGCATGGCTGATGCCACCTCCTGGGGTCTCTCCAGCCCTGTGTTCTCGGATGGAAATCTTTCAGGCCACAGCTCCTCTTCAGAAAGGTTGGTAGGTGAACCCCACAAGGTACCACTATGATGCCCATGAACACCAGACCACTGACATGACACGGATCCCTGAGCTCCTTCTGTGACCAGATTTATAGGGACTGAAAAGAGGAGCAGGAACCAGGCACCTGCTGAGCCCCAGCCACACCACATGTCCCGACCGGGGAAAGGCAGCAGGAGCTGCAGAGGGAAGAGCATGTCACGATGCATGTCCCGGCAGGCATGACTGAAGCCATGCTGGCTGACTACGCAAACTGCAACACACTGCAGAACATCAGCAAGAAAAGACCTCAAAAATTTCTGGAAAGGGGAGCAGCTGGCATTTCTAATTCCTGCTTCATCTTTTTTGGTCCCAGCCATGGAGGGCACCTCTGGGGGTTGACATTTTTCCCAGCCCTCACTGGGAGAAAGCATCAGTGTCTGGAGCCAGCATGGAGAACCCGTGTTTGGAGGCCTGGGGAGAGCATGTGGTTTTGATGTGGAGGCCAAGTGCTTTGGAAGTGAATACTTTAACTGGGTGGTCCTTAAAAAAAAATAAAAAATGAGGGACAGTGAGAGATAACACATTCAGTTGGAGCACACGCCGTGGTTATACAACTGAAGTTTTTATTGCTTGTCAGAGAAGCAAGCAGACCTGCATGGTCAGGGACGCAGGTAGACCTGCACGGGGGTTACACTGCTTGTCACAGCCACCCATGGATCTGTGGCTCTGGGCGACAAAGTGCATTGGGTCACCAGAAGCTTTGTGGCATCTCAATTTAAGAGCTGTAATCCCAGCTGGATCAGAGTAACCTTGTTGAGAGAGCAAAGTCCAGCGAGCCTGATTGCAGCCGAGTCCTGGGTATTGCTCCTTCCCTGAGCTTTTGTTCTCAAACCCATGACTCAAAGCAGCAAGTTTGAGTGCATTTCTTTCAGATCTGCGTCAGTGCTTTTCCCAACAGCTTGGCAAGCAGCATAAACATCCATCTGCAGTTGTCACTGGTAGCAGTGCACATCATCTGGAGAGAAACTGGCTGCTCTCAGACACCCAATCACACAAGGAGCAAACAGTTGCTTTATTTCTGAGTGGGGCTACACAAACCATTAGGCACCTCATTAATCTTGTGTTTAATTCTCTGCATGAGGCTCACTGGAAGAAGGAATAAATTCTACATTTTAATTATTGGGGGAATAACTAGAGTAGCCTTCCTAGCTCTTTTTCATCCCTTGCTGTTGCACTACAAAACGTGGAAGGTGGCAGTCTGTTGTCAAAGTTGTCCCTGCTGTCCCTCAGTGTTTCCCCCCACCTCTGAGTACTGCACAGCCTATGGGTGGCAGGGAGAAAAGGCTGACACTGACTGCACCGAGTCCTGAAACCGGTCGCTCCCACACCACCGGAGAGACCCAGGCAAAGCAGCTGGACAGGAGCTCTGCTGCCTCAACCTCCTGACCACCACCATGCACCCTTGGGGCTGTAAATGCACCAAAACCCAGCTCTCCCCTCTGACCCTGCATGGGGCATTGGGAACTGGTTTGAGGAGCTCAGATTGGAGCAAATCCCTGTGCTCTGACAGATATCTTCAGGCTGTCATGTCTCTTAGCTCTGGAAAGGGCATTGGCAGAGTATGAGCAAAGGTCACAGCTTTGGCTTCCCTGGGCTCCATCCCAGCCTTTGTCCCTTCCTAGACCTGCAGGCATGTTCAAAGTCAGCTCTGGATACAGTCAAACTGCCCCAACACAGTTTTGGCATTTGCCATGTTCTGCCCAGCATCCCTGGCCCCAGGCAAGGCTGCAAACACCCCAGACCTGCTGGGACAACACACTACCAGTGCAGCGTCAGGGGACTGCCTGGGCAGTGCTCACATCTCAATCTCTCATATTGGTGGCTCACAATCAGCAGGGATTTTTCTGTACAAGGCCTTTCTTTTGCTTCCTCTCCTTGTCTCTTTTGCTGCTCTGGGTTAATAACCAATTTTTAACTGGCGAAAATAAAGTGCAGCCACCTGCTGAAATGCAGCTGAGCTCAATGCAGTGTGTCCCGCCTGGGCATCCCTGCTTGGAGAAGGAGAACAGCCTGCAGACCGTACACTGTGACCGTGCCCCCTCCCATGGTTCATGGCTGTAGCTGCCTGTCACAAGATTCCTGTATCGTGGTGGGGGACACCGACACAGGCTGCCAAACCATGCTTCGTGGGGCTAATTTGATCAATACAGCTGTGGCTGCTGGCACTCACAAGCATGCAGCAGTTGTTTCTTCTGCACAAACACAAAGCGTCAGCTTTGCGAGTAAAGATGCATGACTCAGCAGGCACAGACGAGCCCCGTCCCTGGCACTGAGCCACTTGATTAGCAGGTGGGACTGTTCGTTAGCATAGGACTACATCCCCTGTGTCGTCACAACACCCCCAGCAAACAGCTCAGCTCTGGGAGCCCTCATGCCCCAGAGCTGGCTCAGGCGGTGATTCCCCTGAGGAAGTTTTTGTTAATTATCCTCAGCCTGCCTCCGGAAGACACATCTTGGGGGAACATCACCCCTGAGCTTTCTGCTGCCGATCAGGGCTGTGGAGGCACCCAGAAATATTTTAATGTGGCTTTGTGCTGGTTTGGCTGGTAATGAGGACCAGGAGGGCTGGATGTGCAGCACTCCCATGTGAGCCCAGCTCTGCTGACGATCGTGGACTTGTGCTGATTTACACCAGTGGCAGATGTGAGGCTTAGTCTTTACTTAGTCATTTCCTTGACACCTTTTCTTTCTTCCTCTTGTTTCTGCTTTTCAGAGGCTGCTAACAGACTTGGAGCTCTGCAGTGGGCAAGAATGTGATCAGTTCATCTGCAAGATGAAGAACTATTCCCCACCATCCCTGGCTCAGAGGCTGCCAGAAGCAACCTGAAGAGGTTTAGTTAGGGTTCAAAGCTAAAACACTGCTAACTTAACCCTCTGTGATTATTATCTGCATATGCTGTGATGCCTTCTCTCCTCACACCCTCATCCACAGGCAGGACGATGCCCACGAGCATGGCCAGAAAAATCTGCCTCAAGGTAAACTTGGCAACAGCCCTCAATCTCAGCTTTGTACCAGCTCCGTATCCCAGAGCATCTCCGTCCCCAAAGCCCTGGGGTCAGTTTGGGCATGGTGGAGAGTGCAGCCTTAGGCTGCCTTGGCCTGGGAAGGACATGGCGGAGCAAGGAACATGGTGGCTGCTCGTGACAAGGAGCTGCAGTGTAAATCATTCAGCCTCCCATTCTTCAGAGATAAGACAAGCTACTTGATCAGTTGCCTGCTGCCAAATCAGACGTGTTACAGCCCCAGTTCACCTGCATCTGCCCCAGTGGCAGCATCGGCTTGAGTCTCTCTCCTCTGCCTCCCTGCTGATTGCTAAGGACCTCTCAGGACCTTCATTATTTGTGAGGCTCTGCTCAGCTGACTGACAGATGCAAAAGGGAAAGGGGCTGATCAGCTATGCTACCTCTTCCCTCTTATAGTCTGGGGAAGATGACCCTGTTAAATACAGTTTACTAGACTCAAAATAGAGATAGCTGTGTGAAGGATTAGGCCCAGTAACACTGAAGACCTGCCTGGGACACTGAATAGTCTGATGTGTGAATATAAGAAAAACCACATTTCTGGGCATGCATTGGCTCCCTGCCTTCATGCAGGGTGTTTATAGGCGCGAGGACGGGTTAAAATCGTCTTTGGGCAGGGAGCTTGAGAGATGCATGCAGCAAGCATCTCACCTGCTATTGAGCATGACGGGACCTGCCGAGTCGGAGATATAGAATTAACGCCTCCCCGAGAGCCTCCTCCACAGCCACAGGAACAGGCTGCTGGAGAGAGGAACCAAGACGGTGACAGAGATGCTAAAAAGGAAAGAAACAAAAAAGCCAGTCTGTTCCTCCTACTGCTGCTGCAGGACTTGGAGAGTATGGTCTGAGCTCTCTACGCCCAGGGCAGCTGCCATCTGTCCTCCCACCACAGTGCTGTGCGGGCTTAAGAGGTCCCACCTGCCCCGCTTACTGCCAAGCTCCCCTTCCTTTCCCTTCTCTGCGATAGCTGAGGTCTCCCCAGCAGCCCTGTGTCAAAAAGACTCCCTCTGGCCACCCTGTCTAACCCCCCTGTGGAAAAACCCTCACTGATCTTACAACACCCAAAGCTCATTTTAATGGGGAAACCTCTAAAAAGCTGCCCCAGGTTGCATGTTCCTCTTTTTCCACTCTCTCGTTTGTTGTGCATGCACCCTGTGTGTGCGTGTGTGTGTGCACCAGCGCAGGATGATCTGTTGGTCTTTAAATATGATTTATAGGAAAATGAAGCAGAGGAATCTCCCAGCAGCTGTCCCTGATAAAGGGGAGCCCCTCACCAGGCAGCAGCCAATGCTGCCTGCTGCTCCCAGCACCTCTGAGATGAAAGGAGAAAACACTTGTCTTGAAGACAAACAGCACCCAAAAATGCTGGCAACTCCCAGGAAGGAGAATTTACTACCAATGAACAGCAAGGCTGGGTTTTTTTCCCTCTCTCTTACCATGTGGCTTTCAGGCACACAAAATGCTTTCCAAGCCAGCATTATCTGTGTGGAGATTACTCCTCAAACGTGAACAGGAGCCTGACCAAGGCATAGCAGTGAAATCATTGGAGTTTATTTCCCCTTCTGCAGCACATGGGAGATGCACAAGCCAGAGGTGTAACAAAAGGCATATGTTTTGGCATGCAAAGACAAAACATTTTTTTTCTTTTCCAGGGGCTTTTTTTATTTCTCTGGATCCGCTAGATTAATTACAAGGCTATATGGCAAGCCTCTGAAATTGCAAGTCTCGCGAGAGAGGGGAAAGGTTCGTTGGTTCTCACACATGTCTAGAAATGGGGAGGTCGGAGTTTTCCTTCTCTGTGTGTCCAGAGACACCTCATTTCTGAGCACCGCTGGGTTTTCTAGCTGTGCTGGGGATTGTGCCGTTGCCTCCCAGCCTCACGTCTAGGAAGCAGGTGATTATGTGATAATCTCAAGCTTCATTGAAAAAGCCAATTATTTGTTTTGGAGAAAATGTGGAAAACTTGAGCCCTACACACTCAAAACCCAATAGGCAAACAAAAGGAGAAAATAAACCAGATGGTTGGTTTTGCCATATTTTCTTGCATAATCACTGTTTTCTCCCAGATTGTGCTTACAAAACTTGGTTGCTGCCGTTGTACATGTCACTTCTAAACTTCCTGATGATCTGAGACTTGGCGGTGGCTGGCAGCGTGCTCACACAGGAGAGCCAGCCTCTGAGCAAATACTGTCACTTCATTAGCTATTTTTAACAGCAACAAAGATCTTGACTTTTAAGTTGATCCTACTATATTTAAGGAGGAGGGGGGTGTCTCACTCATTACTTCTGATTTTTTGGCATTAAAAATTCAATTTTTGCTTCTTTCTGCCTCAAAAAGGCAAGAGGAGGATAATTTTCATAACTTCTCTCCTGGTGTGAATTTACTGCAGGATTAAATACTTCAATGCTTTGTAGAGGGCTTTAAGAAAGTCAGCAAGAGAGCCAAGCATTGTATTTCACAAAAGTATTACGTGCTGTGATGAAAAGGAGGGGATGATGCCTGGCTTGTGATTGCCAGCCATGCCGTGGTCATTAGCAGAGCTTGGCACTGCTGACTTGCAGCCGCACAGAAACACTACGCATGCTAAACACATGCAGAAATCCTGCAATGGGGCATAGCCACACTGCCCTCCCCAACTGGGTCCAGAAGATGTGGCCCCTTTCCAAACCAGGTCATTCTTCATCTTAAAAGTTGTCTACATGAGTTGAGCTGTTCCCATTCTCCCCTGGGGAAAGCAAACCCAGCAGGACTGGAAAACCTGAGATTGAATCTTTTCTCTGCCTGATTTGAAGCTTGGACTGTTTTTACCTCTTTCTCTAAGCAGAAGGCAGCAAGGTTTGTTGTCACCCTTGCTCCATCCCATCAAAGCCATCCCTCTCTGAGACAAGCTCCACAGCCAGTGTCCATGCTGGGGGGTTGTGTAACACAGGTGAAAACCCTGTCTCAATTTATATTTAATCATTTATACAAGAAGGAAATAAAAACCAAGGATCCTGTCCCTCTCTGGCATTTTCTTCCAGCTGTGTATCGAATGAGGATCCAGGCAACCAGCTCACAGGCGTGAATTGTGCTGGCTGGAGGTGGTGGTGGGTGTCTGTGTGCTGATGTAGATCTCTGCAACAGCGATCATGGGTCATCCATAATTTGGTCCCAGTGGGTCAAGCTGGATCCATTGACTGCAGGGCTCTGCTCCCAGACTTGCACTCACTGCACTGGCCCCAGCAGCGGTTTGCAGTTAGGACTGGCCAAGCCGATGGTGCATGAGGAGGGGGACAAGCACAGGACATGGATGCTCAGAGGCTGTGGCTTTGTGGGGCGACAGCAGCACCATCACCGCAGGAGTCAGGGATAGTAAAGGCTGGGTTTGTAGGGATGAGTGTCTCTTGATGCCATTCCCTTCTTGAGGATGTTCACAAGGATTTCTTCCCTCCCCTGTTGATTTCTCAAGATGTTTTCAGGAGCTTAAAACCCTTGGTCTTCACCGCCCAGACTGGCTCCCTGGGGTCCCCCGCTGCAGAGGGGCTGGCAGAAAGCAGAGAGTCAGAGAGCAAGACACTGTTGCCCTAAGGTGACAGGCTAAAAAGGGGCTATTTTCATCCTCACTGAAACAAAGAGGAGGTAGGACCCCAGGCAAGAAGCAGCCTTTTACAGAGCAGGCCTGAAGTCCCTCTTGCTGACTGGCACCAGCAAATATCCCAGGTGATGGTGACACCAGTGCCCAACTTTTCTGCTGCTCTGCCTCTCTACTTTCCCCCAGCTCCACCCCCGTGAGCACCACTGGCTCCTGCATCTCGCCAGCCTGTGGAGTGGAGGCAGGGGTTTTAATTTGGCCTGGGGCATCAAGCCAGAGCCATCCCACAAGGATACGGAGCTGCAGGTCCTCAACCTCTCCCTGACAACTGACGTCCCTCTATGAGTTTTGCAATTCAACAAAGCACGTGAGATTCAGGGGGTTCCTCTCCCCTTACAGATGGCTCTACCAGGCTTTCCACAACTTGTTGTTCACTCATTGAACAAGAAATACTAATGAATGTACACATGGAGGTCAGAGATTCTTATTTGACAGTGCTGGAGGGGGCTCAGAAGGGTGCTACACCAAGGTCAACCCTTTGGAGGCGTTTGCAAGACTGGGATGCGATGAGCTTTGCTGCAGCAATTCCGTGGCTCACTAGCTCCAAGTCAGTGCATGTGTGCAAATCCCACCAGGCGTTTCAGCATCAGCTCTATCCCCTCTGCCCAATTTCCTGGGCTCTGAGGTGAAGCAAGGCAGTTCATGGCCCAAGTCGTCACGTTATGCCCGAGATCGTGGCTTTCCTTGGGTGTCTGTAGGTAAATGGATTTAGGTGCCTCCCAATCCGGATGTCAACTTCCAGATATGCATTTTAAAACTTTCCTCCTTCCCTTCATTTCCCCAGTGCTTGGTTGTCATCTTCTTTAGAAGATGCAAGAAAAGGCTCATTTTTATGTAATCCAATTTTGATGGGAAAAAAATATTTTCTTAAGGCACTTTAGGGACCATTTAGCTTCCCAGTTGCCAAGACTGCCATATAAATTTGCTGATGACATGACATTGTTATCTAACATCTGCTAAGAAAGTGGCATAAAATAAGAAAAACACCTTCATAAGAAATTCCCAAATTGTTTGTCTTCAGGTAATGGATTAAATACAGATGTCAATTTCGGACCCAAAGAAAGCAAAAGGAGAGGAAAAACAGCCATACTTGCTTTTTTTGCTCTTCTTTCTGCTTGTATGTACTCAGGGAAGGGTTTAGAGAGAAGCAGGTACCATCTCTAATACAGAGTGAAATATTCACTTTTTGATGGGACACTCCTCATCTGCCTTAATCCCATCTCTCTACATGTAACACAAGTGAAGTCCTTTGCTTCCCAGAGCTAAACAGACTGCAGCCAGGACATTACGCCTGCTCTTTAACTGAAACAAAAATCTCATTTTAAAACTGTCCAATATTACCTTCTTTTTCTTCATCAAAGGATACAAGGGAAAGAAAAGGTCCTGGAGGGTGTATATAATTGTAACTCTTACAATTATTAAAAATAAAAAACCCCAACATTTTATTAAAGAAGAACCCTACCAAACTGGAAGAAATCAGCAATTATCCCAGGGCTACCTTATTTTTCATTTTTGGTGGGGAAGAGGTTCCTTTGTCTCCATGGTTAGGGTTAAACTAATTGTGCCCTTGGCTCTTCGAGAGAAAAAAGATAAATGCAAGAGGAGGGTGGCAGGAAATCACTAATTCCTCAGAGCAGTCCTAAACTGGTGTAAATCTGCTTAGGTCTGTTGGTTTCTGTCTGCTGTACCAATTAGTGCTGGCTGAGGATCTGGCCCAGAGTTTATACCCTTTCTGATTTTTACTTTAATTGCTGTTTCTGGATATAATTGTGCAAAGAGGCCTATTAATATTATCCAGTAAAAAGGGGTGATTCACTAGCCCCATCTATAGCATCATTGCCTATTAAGGCTGTCTGAAACTCCCCTTCTAAGACTCTGCTTGGAGTTATAATTTTAATTTAAATCATTTGTGCTGAAATTCTCTATAATGGAGCATCCACCTCAGGCTGATTTTCTTTTTAAGGGGCAAGGGGAGGGGAGGGAGTGAACTTCAGCCAAAACAATTGAGCAGTTTCTAAGAACAAAGTTGGAGGAAAAAACATATTGTTTTCCCCAGCCTGCTAATTCTGGCCAACTTTTGTTCAAAAAGTTGTGACCTCCCCATGCTTCGCAACAGGGGCCTGCAGGGTGATTTCTGGGTGAAGTCTGTGCCATTTGTTACCACCTAGAAAATTCAGGTTGTAACTGTACAGAAAAAAAATGCTGCAAGGGCTTGGTCCATCAAAGTAGCTTGGTGCGGTTTTGTTTAATCCACTGAATTGGTTGGATGTTGCTGCCAGAGGGAGACCTTGTCTCTATGTCACATCCCGGCCATGTGTCCTTGCCACCTCCCTGGGCTCCCCATGCCCCCAACTCCCACCCCCACCATGCTGGGCTCACCTTCCCCACTGGGCTCAGCCATCATGGGACTGGGGTTAGTATTCCGCCGGATCAGTGACCTGAGCTGACCTGCTGCATGGTGGAACATGACCAGAACAATGCGAGGAAGGGGCACACGTGCTGCCAGGGTTTGGAGGGGGGAAGCAGGCTGCCAGCAGCCCATGCTGATGTTGGCTTGTGTTTAACATCAAACCTCAGCTGTACATTACAGGGATACAACCCCTATAGCTCCAACTGCACGGGCCACAGCTAGTCCATCTGTGAGCAGGACCCTCTGTGTTCACATCTCTCTGTTCCAGTGACACTTGCTTTATCTGCAGCTGAGAGCAAAGCCATGGCTTTCCCCTGGCCTCAAGGATTGACCAGTTTGAGGTCTTGCAGGTGAAAACTTCTTGAGTCAGATCCAGGTTTTACAAGAGCCAGGAGTAGGGGTAGGCTGGAGCATGGAAACTGGGAACAGAGCTATAGGAAAATATAGGAAAAGCTTCTACAGGAAAAAAATTAGGAAAATATAGGAAAAGCTTCTTCTATAGGGAGATATAGGAAAAGCCAAAGGGATTTGAAACTGGGGAAGGAGCAGGGGATGGACAGGGAACTGGTGGGGTGGAACAGGCCACTCCACCCAGAGGTTCACGGGATGCCCGGGATCAGCCACACAAAGGGATGGGGAAAGACGAGGCAGTGCACCAGGAGAAGCTTTGGGAGTGGGAGCCACAGCACAGGGAGGGAGCACCTGAGGAAAGCAGACTGCCTCGAAGGGTATGTACAGTGCCAGGGATTGTAGGGGCTGCTCCAGCATCAAGGGGAGAGGACAGGGCAGTCATCACACGACAGAGGTGGGCAGGAGGCGCTGTAGCTTCACGGGATCATTTAGTGGGAAACTGGGTGGGCTTCCCCAAGTGATGCTACAGGAACTAAGCCAGGACCAGGAAAGGTCCAAGTCCTGTCCCCGTGGGAGGCTGTCAACATGCAGCATTTCCACTCTCGTTAGTGGCAGCACTACTCGAGCACCATGTTGGGAGACAGGCTGGATGTCACTTCTGAGGTTCTGTGACTGTGCATGCTGTTAATCTTAATTTTACTTCGTTTATTATCAGCAATGGCATGTTGATAAACCTCTTCATTAACAGTTGGGGCACGTTAGGAAAAACTCTTAAAAGCAATAAAAATAACTATGGGAGAAAATTCTCATAAATTATGAAGCAATATTTGAAAATTCCAAACTCAAATATTAATGTTTTCCAACAACAAATATGGTCTAAAAGTATTTTTCCACAAGATGTTGCAATGCATATCTTGGCATTAAAAAAAGTGTTCCCGCAACAAAGTCTTTATGAGCTCTAGGCAATGTTTTCCTCATATTATAAATGGGAAACTGAGGCCCAGAGATGGGGAGTTTCCCATAGTCCATTAGTAAGTTAGTGATGGAGCCAGAAATCCCTTCTGTTAACCCAGTGTCCCTGGGTAACACTATGCAGTAGAGATGAGCACTGCCTTTAATTTTCCATCAGATGCTAAATGTCCTCTTTCGGTTTAGATCGGTACCTTACCCAATTCATTACATGCTCTTATTTCACTTGAGGAGATATGGGAATTCTCACTGATCTTGGAAGAAATTGCTTTTCTTTTTGCTAGGAATAATTAGGAATGCAATTTATCTCCCCTTAATTATGAGTGCAGGAGGATAAATTTGCCTTGTTAAATATTTATTGTTCAAAACCAGGTAGTAAGAAGCAAAGCCCTGGGACTGCAGTCTAGGAAATATATCCCCTGGTTTCCAGTGTAACAATTTAATCTGCTATTCTGCTCCTCAGATCAGTTTTCCAATTCAATGTGCAGCACAAATTCACCAGGGATAATATAAACTTTTACTGCTACTGGCTTTGGGGCTACGAAAACCTGGAGTTTCAGTCTCTTGGCTTGGAGATCAATACTGAAACTTAAGTGGCTAACATCCCCATACAAGGCTAGAATTTATTTTCTGTGGTTGTCTATAAATCAATGACAATATAATGTCCATTCTGCTCATGCCTGCCTGTAGTTTATGGTGAGTAGCCATCCAGAATTTGACTAATATGTGAAACTATTTCTGTCCATCTGGTCCAACAGGCCAGGCAGGCATGTCAGAGAAGAGTAACTCTTCCAAGAGCTGCCTTTGTTCATAATAAATCTCCGATTAAAACCAAACAGATGTGGAGGGTGGATGTTTCACGCAGACCTTCAGCCGCGTCCTGCATTGTTAGCCCAGGACCGAAACGCCGAACTCGACTCTGCAGAAGATTCCCAGCATTCTTGGATTGTTTCAAATCGAAGCCTACTGAGAAAACATCTCTGTACTTTCAGGCCATTTGACCCATCAGGTCATGAAAATACACATTTGAAGAAAAGGCATATTTCTGTTAAATTCATATCTTCAAAATCCAAGGGCTCGTTTCATGCTCTTGCTCACAAGGTGGCAAGTGCCCATGGCATGGTCCATCTTATGTCAGAGGCAGCGACCTGGTGACAGGACCACTTGCAATTTTGGGAGCAATTCCTGCTCCTCAGCCAGAGGAGCTCCAGGGGAGAGAGATGCTAGTGGGGTTACCCTGGGGAGGTTATTAGGAGTAAGGAAGGAGTTGCAGAGGTAAAGCCCTGATTTCTGCTGATGCAGGACCTGACCCGTACCTACCCTACAGTGATGTGACCCCACAAAACCAACTATTTCTGTAGGGTTGATTTGGGTTTACAGAGATAAATCCTGTTGGCAGGGCCTGGAGAGTGGACGGGCTCTGCATGGTCATCCCGAGGGCATACTGTTGCCCGTCTGAGTAATCTCTGTTTGCATGGATAAACACAAAGTGCAAAGGGATCTTTTCTGAAGATCATTTCCAAATTCCCCTTATCCTCATCTCTGACAGTGGCAGTTAATTGCCAGTTAACTTAAAGTATCAGGAAATAATTCGGCACACAGCATGGATCCAGCATTTGAAATTCATCGTCAGCAGAAACCAGGGACAAACACCACTGATTGAGAAGGGGCTGGGCGAGACAATGACCAGTGTTGCTCTCTCTGGTTATACATTAAGGGAAAGGCAGCTTTTTCTCCAGATGCATAACATGGGATGATCATGTCCAAAGAGGCTCTCGCTGGACACAACACTGCACAGCTGGCGTCTGGATCTCTGTCCACATCCATGGTGTTCAAGGTTGGATGCTGCACATGATACCACCCTGGAGGTGTGAACTTCAGGGCCAGAGAGGACCATTAGCTCATCTCATCTGGCCTCAGGCAGAAAACAGAGGCTATAAAATTTCACCCAGTTACCTCTGTTTGACTAAAACATCTGAACCAGAAAAATACCCAGACTTGACCTGGAGATTGTGAGGAACAAGGACTGGGTTCCACGTTGTCACTGGCTCCAACGTTGATCAATCTCGATGTCAGAAGCAGGAGCTGTGTGTCCAAGAGACCAAAGCCTGGCCCTGAGAACACTTTCTGTCTGGGGAGGGCTGAGGAGCCATTGCAGAATGGCGATTTCTCTGCTCCCTCATCAGTCCTGAGGGACCGTTATACCATGGCATGAACACATTCCACTCCGCAGCTTTCTTAAGAGCTGCTTTAATTACAGGAGCATCTGGAGGCCCCAGCAAGGATGGGAGTTTTGTCCTGATGGATACTGTGTGCACAGAGTGAGAAACGCTCCATCCTGATGGACTTAGAGGCTCTGTGGACAAGAGGCTCAAAGGGTGGGAGGAGGACAAGAGAAAACCTCTTCCCCAAGGATGACATGCTGGAGTAGAGTACAGGCTGAGGCCATCTGATCGGCTGGAGCAAGCACAGGCGTAGCTGCACATGGGTGTAAAAAAGGGAACTGGCCAGAGCATGCTCAGAAACACAGGAGTATGGGAGTCACTGGTTATCTGCTCTTTCCATGGACCACATGAGACAGGACAGGCAGGACCTGTTTACAAACCATCCATCTCCCAGAGCTCAGGGCTACCTCTGAAAGCATCCATCCACCAGCACAGTGCAAGCCTGAGCCTTACTTCGGTCACTGCTCCAACACAGCCAGAATTAAGGTGCAGCATGCCACACATTTCACACCTCTGGAAAGTAAAATTCCTCTCATTGCTTTGTTTCCTCTGGCAGTGAGTGGAGAACCCTTACAAACCTGAAACTTTTTTTCCGTAAGTGAATGTGGGATGTTCTCCTGGGGTTGCCTTTAGTGTTTGGCAGGTGTGATGGATAGAAAAAGGGAAAGGAAACCACTTTTCTCTTGACAGTTTTGGGTTTAGCTTTTTCAAGACTTGCTTTCCAAATCTGAGCTCTGCAAACAACACTCACATTTATTACATCAATCTCACAACACTCGAGCAAGCTGGGACTAGGCATCCCAAGCTGGGACACCATGAGCCTCCACTTCTTCAGCTATAGCAAAATTTGCAATTCCAGTTAAGACTAGCATCGTGTTGCTTGTGAGGCTCTGGTTATGGGCAGGATCACATGCTGCCCACACATCTGCACAAAGCCAGCATATTGTTTATGTTGGTGCAGCACAGAGCTGATGTGCCACACTTACAGGTGTCAAGTCTGTTCTGTGCTGTCTACCCAAGTAATGTTTACTTGTTGAGTTGAGAGTTTAACACAGAAGTTTAAAACTATTAGCTTTGCTGTCTAGCAGCAATTTGTGCACGTGGAAGCTTTCTTGCCAGCTCCCTTAACCGCTGTTGGTATAGGCTGCCGTGTGGCCGTTTGGCCAAGACTGTGAGGCTGAGAATCACTTGGGAGGATGGTTGTCTTGAAATTGCTATAACAGCCTGATTTGGGCTGCCTGGAAAAAGTGAAAGAACAAGTTTATCTTTCTGCTTCCATTTGAGAAAACAGGTAAATGACCCTGTCTGGATCTGTTGTGCCAGCTCCCCTTGGATAGGCAGGAATTCAGCATCGCAGGGTGAGTATCTGGAGATGTCTTCAGCAGTGTGGGCAGATCTGCAGTGTGACTGCAAAGAGCACTCCAAATCCCAGATTCCTGAAGGAGCTCCAGCCACTCAGATTCTCCATTGTCCCTCCAGTCATTGTTACAGCCCCAGTGTAGGCCACACGTTTGCTTTATGGCCTGGGTCATCCTCACAAGCCCTGCAACCTCACATGACCTTCACCCCCAAAGATATGACCTTGAGTCTGTAGCACGTGTTTGGGCTGCAGATGGACCCAATATGTCCTGCATTGTAGTACATGCCAACCACAGCATCCCATGCCACCCATTCCCAAATTGCACCTCTGTCATCTAGGTGACCGGGAGCTCAAACGTAGAAGAAGAATTTCCTGCTGGTTCTCCAGCCACTCCAGAGAAACCATGTGCATTTTTTTGGCATGTGTTTGCTTGTGTGTGGAGGACAGTTTCCTCCTGTACCCACCTGGCCTGACCAGGATGGGGGGACCCAGAAGTGCTGGTCCAAGCATCGAGGCTTCCCCAATGCCCCGTTCCCTCTGCCTAAGCTGGCAGATATGATCCAAGCAATGAGTCAAAACAAAAGGGTTAATGAAGGCATAACTGGCCCTGGGAATGTAACTGTTAGCACATGTATTGAAAACACAGATAAAAGGACTGGCAAGACCATATGTGCCTCTTGAAACCTGCCCGCATGCTTTCTTACGTCTCCAAGGCCTGCTTCCTTCTTCCTGGCCGGGTGACAATTTACCTCTAGGACCTGTTGCTGGGTGAGACAGCAAGATATTATCACCCTCCTGCATTCCCCAAGTTCACACTCCGCTTCCCAGGTGTTGCAGTTGCAGCTGTTTTGTTTCTGCACCTCAGCTAACACTTTCTAAGGACACTTAATTTAATTTTTCAACAGTTGTTATCTCTCATCTACAAACACCTCCAGTTTGACACATTATATCCTCTGGGTGCTGGTGAGCAGCAGAGAAATCAACAGTACTGAAGTAAAAGTTCCCTGCTAGACCTGCAAATAAAGCTGCATCCATAATTCTTGCTGCTGTCCTGATGTGGCTTGCAGATACTGAATACTTTTGCTAACTTGCAAAACTGTTCAGAGCACAAAACTCCAAGAGATGTTCCTCCTTCAGGTGACTGCTTTCAGCTGTAGCATCCAAGTCCCCACGGCCTCCAGGTCTTGCTGCTTTTCCCTGTGGTGGATAGCAGTTAACTGAGGTCTTTCACATCTTCATGGGGGCTGTTTTCAGCTCACACTACTGGAATATGCTCATTTGCTGAAATTTTTTAGATTAGTTTTGCTCTGATGACCTTGTCCAACACTGCTTCACCTCCCCTCCTGCTGTACCCTTTATTATCCATGCTGCCTTCTGTTCAACAGACCATTTATTTGTCCAAATACAGTCTTCCACTGGTTTGACCCATAGAAAGGGTCCTTACTGAACACGTTCAGCCTGGCTTCACTGAGGCTTCACCAGGCTTTTATTCCAGCCACTTGCACCCTTGACTCTCCACGAGTATCTTCCAGGCTCATTCCAGTGAGCTTTATACTGTCTGTGTCTCTCCCAGGGAAATGTCCTCCAAGAAACTGCTCCTCCACACCCTCCCAGCTCTCCTGCATCTGCCCACATTTGGTACATAACACAGTGGATGCACTGGCACTAGATTTTTCTATAACAATCAAAAGAGCCAACTATTATCTCATAAGCTCCAGTATCTTCTTTAGAGCCATTTTTTTCTCCCTGATATGGATGTTTCTCAGGACACTCTGGCAAGGACATGGGAGCAACTGCCAGCTCCCTGACTCTCCTCCCCATTCCTTTGGGTCACTGAGACAACAAAGGCTAGAAAATGCAGGATTTTTGTGCTAAATCCTGTAACTGAGAAACCCTGGAACTGAGACTCCTCTGACCTAGCTTTAAATGTCACCTTAAACTCCCCAGGTAGCCTGTAGAGACCAGCAGGCACCTCCAGATGGGGAGTCATCTGTCCTGCCTTAGAAGGCCACCATGAGGAGATGAATTGCTCTTTAGAGGAGCTCCATTGCCTTCAGAGGAAGCCAAGGGGACTGGTTAATATTTGGTAGTCTAATTTTTAGGCACTAAATTAGGGCAAATGAATCTTCCTGCAGATGTCACGGGATATGGGAATCCCTGTCCTTCCTTTAAAGATGTGAGATCATTTCAACCCAATGCCATCACAGCAACCAGCCAGCTGTGGTCAGGGAAGGCTGGGGTCATCTGGAGGAGCACGTGCTGGTGTGCTGAGTTTGGGGTTGCCTAGTTTTGCTGATGGTCTCTTTCTCAGGAAAAAAAAAAAAAAAGAACACGAAAAGTACCCACTTCCAGCAGCTGTCGCAGGAAAAGCTGTGAGACATGCGCTCACACTGCTGGGTTTTGCTACCTTACATGGAACACGCTGTGCAAGACAGATCCTGATGGGACTGAGGTTCACACATTTCCAAATCCGTCTAAAAAAGTTTTGATAGAAAATTCAAGTGAGATGACACTTTAACTGGAAATAACAGCAGCAGAGAAATCAACAAACTTCAGGCCTTGGAGTCTGTTCCTTCATTTTCATCAAACCCAGCATATTCGTCTCAAACTGTCTGGAGCAGACGTTCTGTGCATTTTTTTTAATCCCAGAAGATACCACAAACAGTTTCTGTTTCAAATTATGAAGTAATAAAAGAAACCTCACCACACTGATGTTTGTTACTAATTATGTTACTTACGTTTTTATATCAGCAACTCCAAGCT
Source organism: Haliaeetus albicilla (assembly GCF_947461875.1). Lineage (NCBI taxonomy): Eukaryota > Metazoa > Chordata > Aves > Accipitriformes > Accipitridae > Haliaeetus > Haliaeetus albicilla. Next base: position 7,002,653 of record NC_091498.1, on the reverse strand, counting down.
TAAATCCACTCACGATAATAATGAAAAAGCAATTCAGGTCAAATTTTACAATCCTTTAAACATATTATCTCTGTGCTTCCAATCAAATAATCAGTCCCATATTATATTCCTATAAGACATGGCCAGCATGTTCTGCAGATGTTTCTGAGCATAAGCATAGCTGTCTTCTCTGCTAATGTATAGACTGCTGTGATCACATGATTACTATAATCCCATGTCCAGGAGTGTAATTCAAGCTTGGGATGCCAGGATGGCAGCAGAAGACGGACCCAGCAGCCTATTTAGACAAGGTGCAAGAAGTAATTCATCTTACAGGTGGGGACCTGAGGCAGTGGATATTTTTTTAAGCATAAAATCCAATAGAGCCCTTACCACCTGATGCGGCACTAGGAGGGGTTTACAAAGCCCAAGGCCCTGCTGGGCCAGAGAACATGGGTCCGAGGGGGCAGGCTCTGATGTATGTAAGTGAATCATTGCTGTCCCTGGTGTCTGCAAGTGCTCAGAGAGGACAGGGCAGCTGACACCCCTCTCAAGAGCTCTTATATCTCATGAGAGAAAAATTATTTTGAAAAACCTATTCTTACTTACCCTCCAAAGTCCTGTTGCTTCTGTGGTTTGTGTATGCAAAGGGAAACCACCAAGGCTTCGTGCTCTGGGGAAGCATCCTGCTTCCACATGGGTATCATTCAAATCCCTGTGACCCCGAGCCCACTCTCTCCCCACTGATGGTCGGGCATCCTTCTCACGTCCCATAGATGCATCCCTCTGCAGCACTTTGCCCTGCTGTAGGACTTCTGGGCTTGTCAAAGTGGAACTGCCTGACCTGCCTGTAATTTCCAATCCTCCTCAGACCATTCAGGAGTAAAACCATATCTCCCTGCATTTCACCAAGCCTGAGTTGTTCTGCACTCTCTATCACTTACAGTCTTGGCTTTCTCCCCTCCCAAGTGCTACCTGGGGAAAAGGGATAACGCAGGAATTTGAATGCTGTGATACCATGGAAACTAAGCGCAGTTCCTACAGAAATGGGGCAGGTAAGAGAAACCATTTTTCCAAATACTGTCAGACATTGATGCCTGTCTTGGAAAATCCTCTGCCAGATCCTCATCCAGCACAGACCAGTGCTAAGGTGCAAGGAGCAACTGTTTCAAACCAGCTCAGACGCTGGCTGGTAGCACCACGATCTGCATGCCCTGCTCCACTACAGCTCCCAGCTGAGGTCAGGACCATCTCTGCTTTTTGCTTAAGCTGCTTTCAAAATAAAAAACCTAACTGGAAAAAGCCCCAGTCCCTCCCCAGTGTCCCAGCAGTATGAGTACAGCTTCTTGTCTCCATGCCTGAGCTCACCCCACTGTGGCTGAAACAGGTATAGTCTGACACTGCCGAGGGAACACATCCACCGCGCCCCACTCCTAGCTCAATGTGCTGCCACACATCTCAGAGACACACTTTTCTCCAAATACCCATTTGTGGGGTGCGCTTATCTACCCCATTCCTGTAGTCAGGTTCTTCTTTGCAAATTCTTCTCTGAAACTCACTTGCAGCTTTTGTCCTTCAAACACTGCCAGTAAATGCATCTATCAAGTGCATCACAGGTGGTGTGTTAGGAAAAAAAGGTTACCTGACTCCAGTTAAAAGGAAAATGAGTGGGCACTTTTACACTCTAGACAACTAGAGCTGCAACGGTTTGTGCAGATGGATTTAAGGTTGAGGGCTTGGTTTGCCTTTGAAAAGCCTGTCAGCGAGTGCAGAAATCCCTAGGTTGTCCCTGGTGTTTGTGGCAAGTCACAGACCTCCTGACAAGAGGATTTGGGTCTGCAGGATAAGGCATCTGAAACACAGCAGCCTTCACACTGCCATGCTCATGCTGGGATTTACTAGCCAAGCTAAGGGAGGCTGGGGACAGTCAGGCTGGAGAAACGATTGGGCAAAATGCGTTAGAAACAGTCCTTGCCGTCATGCCACACTGGAAAGTTTTAGCAATATGAACTTCCCTGATGCATCCACAGAAAACAACCCGCGAATGCTGCCAGCCCTTGTGCTGTGAAAGCAGTGGCCAGGTTTCACGCCTCGGCTGTCCCTCCTTGGATGGCCCCAGCTGCTACGCGAGCCCCATGGCAGCTCCTCAGGGGATTTTTCAAGGCACTTGTTGAGATAGGAACAGTCTTCCTGGAAATCTTCCAGTCCTTGTGCAAAAATGAGGCAATGCAGGCAGGCACTGAAGGAGCAGATATCCCTCTGCAAGGGAAACCCCTCCAGCTGCTCCTGGCCCAGGGAGAACCCCTGCTCTAAGGCCAGGGGCACAAAAGGCATCTGAAGGTGGGTACAGCAGAGGAGCAAATGCAAAGGGAAGGCTCTCGAGGTTTCCTCCTCCACGCTTCTCTCTTGCATTGATGGTAGCCCTCTGCACCACCACAAGACACTGACCCTCCCTTCATTTGGCCTGGAAGAGGCTCCTTTGCTGCCAGCTTAGCACTGAAGCCAGGCTAGGATTTGTTGCCAAGCCCTGTGCAAGGACAGTTGGTCCTGCCTGCTGGGATGAGCTGCTCTAACGGAGGAGAGAGATGAAGCATCACTGCCCTCTACCTCCGCTCTGCACCCCAGCGCTGGAAGGGGAAGGGGCCGAGATGCCCACGTGTTTGCTATTAAGCAGCAACAGCGTTTCCAAGGATGGGTCCGCAAAGCCCAGGGAAGCAGAGCTGCCAACAGCATCGTCAGAAGTGCGTTCAGCATTCAACCATCTCTGGCAGCCAAGTCTTGCTGGCTGGGTCTGATGGGATCATTGGCTTTCCTTCTTAGTGTTGGTGGTTTTAAGAAGTTGAGCAGCTCTGCAGGAAGCTGATGTGCTGCTGGCTCCCAGCCTTCATCTGGGGGGCTTGGAAGCTCTGGGGATGGGCCCCTCAGGACAGATGATGGGGAAACTTATTTGAAAAAAAAAAGGCTTTTGATTAAAAATATTCGTTGGTGCTCAGTGAACAGGGTAAAGCCCCTCTTTTATGGAAGCTGAGAACTCAAGGTTTTTATTTGTTGAGTGAGCAGTCATTTTCTATGGAAATCGCGTTTTCTGCTGGAAAGATAAGAAGTGATTTTAGGTCAGAAAAGTGTTTAGGTGGAAAATTCCTCACTGGCTGGAAAGGTTCCCCTAATCTCCCTGGAGTATGTGGGGAGTCAGGAAGGGAAAAGGAGCAGCAAAGGTTTTAACCCAGCTATAAAAGAGGCTCTCGGCACACTCATAAACTAGAACAGCTCCCCCACCATCACCCCATGGACTTCATGGAAACCTAGATAGCTTGCAGAGTGGCAGATTGCATGTGGGTAGATCAGTATGGGGAGAGAAAGATATATATGGAGATCGACAGTATAGAGAGACGTCAAGTTTTGGTTCATCTTTTGGCAAAATAGCTGTTTAGTTTCTTCCTTGCCCCTTCCACAGGGAAAATTTGGCCCAGAGTGACTAAAACGAGGGTGCCTGTGGCACGTGCCAGAGCAAAATCACGTTCATAGAAGCTGAACAGACCAGGCCCCCTCCTGCTCCGTACATCTCCCAGGTTGTTTTCTGTCACACAGAAACCTGCTATTCTAGGACCGCTAACAAGGAACGGGGAGGTCAAGCAAGTCAATCAAATGCATGATTTCTCCTCATTTACTGGGCAGGAACAGTGTCTGCTGCAGAGCGCTTAGCTCTGAGCCATGCCAGGGAGGAATCATTCCAACCCACACACTGGTTCCTATGGACCTTAGGAGAAAGATACTTATTTAGAGAGATTTGCCCTGCTTTTGAGCATGAAGACAAAGTGTTTGCAAAGGTGCCAGGTGGCTCTGTGACCTCTGACTTGCTGCACTGTGACAGCTCAATTCAAGGCAGGGGACCAGGGACTCCACAATTTGCTTGCACCACGAGTGGCTAGGAGAAGATCCTCTGCAGGTTGCTTGGAAAGGGTTTGTTGGAGGGCAGAGAAATACTCACACACACCCCTCCTTTTTCTCCCAGAACAACCTAATTTAGATAAGGTTGAAAAGGATATTGCTGGGAGAGGTGGTTTTTTACAGGTCGGGCCAGGGCATAAAGGGACTTGGGCTGTCCCCAGCTCTGCAGCTGCCTTCCCCGAGTCAGTAGTTACCCTACAGCAGGGCAGAAGAGTCTCTCAAAGGGCAGAAAAAGCAGGAAGAAGAGTATCATGGGGCAAAGCAACTGCTTTTTGAATAACTTGTTAAAAACAGTGGGTTCTGCTTGATTTCCTCTCTGGCGATGGTGTGGTGTTGGCATGACTGCCTCTGAGGTCTGGTTGCTCACTGACAGCCCAGCTCCCGCCAGAAGAGCCAAGAATAACCCCAAATGGGAGTCATTAATAGCTTAAAAACATGTCAGTGACAAAAAACAGAGTAAACTGCAGGGAAATTAGGATGCTGTTTGTAAGGACTAATTAGGCGTTGCATGGAGCATGGCAGCCTCCTGGGGGGATACGAGGGGGACACCTGCATCACGCTGTGATGGAAGTCATGGGCGGCGGAACCAAGGAGGAGGAAGGATGAGGAGGGACAAAGAGGTGGTAGTTAACCCTGCGAAGCAGAGTGGTTTGTGTGCCTTGGGCAGACCCAGGGCAGGGGTGAGGACAGGGTACAGGGCAGGACTTGCCCTGGCTGAGCTGCCCACCAGCAGGATAACAAGCAGCAAGGAAGGATGCTTCCTCGCAGGCCACCTCCCTCCTTCAGCCATCTCTCCACATGTCACCGCTTCTATGGGGCCAGCTGCCCTTTGCATGGTGGCAGGAACAAAGACACTTGCTGGGCTAAGCAGAGTCTTTACAAAGGGTGCTGGCATCTTTGGATGGTCCCAAATCTGACCAAGGCGTGAGCAGAGCAATGCCAGGCAGGGAAGAGAAAACCCTTCCACTTGGATGCAGACAACCTCCAGTCATGAGCCTCCCACCTTCTCCGAGACTCGAAAGCCTTTTCCCACCACTGAACAGCAGTGGAGATTCCAGAACCACTTCCCAAAATTGTCTGACAAACAATGGATTCATTGTTGCTGGTTTATGTACAAGTATTGGGCTTGTTCGTCCTGTCCTTAGATCCAGCTGTGCTATGGCTAGGACAACACGGGTGTCACCCTCACCAGAAAGCTGGCGAGATGCTGAGGGAAGCATGAGAGCCTGGGAGAGATGTCTGGAGAACTTGGGAGCCATGAAGATGGAGGTGAAAAGAAGATTTCCTTGAGCAACCCCATAGCTTGGAAGGTACAAGGAAGCCTGGAAAGGACACACATGGCCCTGGAAGGAACCATGGCACTAACAACACAAACATCTGTGTCTCAACATGTTTTGTTCCAGAGGTCAAGCACAGCATCACCTTCCTGAGTCCTGCCAGCTCCTGAAAATGCACCAGACTGGCAACCTGCTTGTGCCCCCCTTCCCCATCTGCAGGCCCTCCCCATATCCATTACACTTACTGGATGCGGGGGGGGGCACAGGGATGGGTCACAGCCCTCACCAATGTCCGGGCCTGAGGCTGCTGGAAGAAAATTCCTGGTGAAGTGTGGGCTCACTGAGCAGGCTATTTGCTTTATATACTTGTACAACTATATACATATCCCTTATATATGAGTATATATGTATGTATTTATGAGTGTGTGTTTGTACAAGTGACTGCACAGTCCGCTGTGGTACAGCTCCTCCTTCCCTTCTGCCCAACACTCTTCAGCAGTGAAAAGATCAGCTCAAATTTTAAAAGCTCCAAGAGAAAGTTGCCCACCCAGAAGCCCAAGTACACAGGGCTGTGCAGTGCCCTGTGCTCCACCGGGTCAGGAGGACAAGTGCAGCAAACATCACCCCAGGGTACAATACCTTCCTGGTACTGGAGAGGTCCTGCCCACCTCCTTGGCCATGTCCACCACTCCCAGTACTGTCCAAGGTTGGAGGAGTCTTGCTGCTGGACAGGTTGGTCTCTCACCCTTCAAGGAGAGGTGATTTCCAGGCACTCCACAGCCTCAGCCTGGCTCTGGTGCTGGGTAGGCAGGTATACGCTGGAGCTCCAGCTCCAGGCTATGGCTTTTGGTGGCTTTTGGTGGCTATGGGCCAAACAGTCGCCCTTCAGCACTTCTCCTCCTTACACGGCCATCACTGCTCTGGACACACATGACCACGTCGAATTTCAGTTCCTCCAGAGGAAAACCAGCATCCTACAGGAGCCTGGCTGAGGACCTGGAGCCACCAGGAGCCACTCCTAGGTAGGAGCCCTTTCCTTCCCTCTCCTTACTACTGCTTCCTCTGTGTGCTGCAGTGCTGGGAAGGGGGAGTCTTTGCAAGGGCTCTGTCTAGACCGTTTCCTATCGAGAACTCCCCAAAGTGACTGAAAGGCTTTTAAATTAGCTGAAAGGAAAAATGAAGGAAAAAAAATTCTTTTAAAATGTGAAATGAAGATCTTTTTGCTTTGAAATACAGAAAGATCAGAGCATCTTAGTCTGACAAAGCACAGATAAAGGTTCATGCACAACTTTGTCCCCAGGACATTACACATGACAGCAAGCTCTGGCCAGCCCCACCAGCCCCAGGACATCCCTCCTGAACCCCTGCAGCTCCTGCCATGCCAGCCTTCAGCCTCCTCCCCTATTCAAGGGATCCAGGTGACCTCTGCTTTTTAAATGGGCATAGCTCAGACTGGAGAACTCAAGCAACTTCTGCTGTGGTTTATGTCCTCGCCTCACAGCAAGACACACCAGAGTGTTGTCCCTTCAGCATTGCCACTGGGTGAGGTTCAGGTCCCTGGGTTTCTTCCTGGTAGACTCACGGAAGCCTTAGCTGGGAGGGATGTTGGAGATCTCCAGTCCCTCCTCCCCCTTGGAGCAGGTCTATCACCATCCATAAAGCAGGTTGGCCATGGCTTTGTCTGGCCAAGCCTTGAAAACCTCTAAGGATGGAGATGCCCCTACCAGTCTACCTTAGGGCTGCAGCACCCCGCCAGTGAAGGACCTCCTGTACCTCCCAAGTCACAACTATGTCCACTGCTCCTTGTTTTACCATCCGCCAGTACCAAGAAGAATTTGGCTCTGTCATCCATCATTTCTATCTGCCCTTCAAAGAGTTGTAGGCTGCTGTTAGGTCCCGTCTTGGTCTCCTCTTCATTTGACTAATAAGCTCCAGAGCCTTCCCTCAGCAGTTGGAGTCGGGAGCTGCCAAGACCTCAGCAGGCTCCAAATGTTTGCTGTCACTCTCTTTCCTCAGGAGGGATCTCTGTTCTCTCCAGAGGGTCCCCATGACCTCTTCTTCCAAGGAATACAACGCAGGCTTGCATAGATTTTGTCTGCCACCCCCCTGCCCCCAGGGAACGCAGACATTGTTCACTCCTCCAGATGTTTCCAATACAAACGTTGTGTTCCCTCAATTTGCAAGCACAGATTTTTTTGAGTTTGTTTTTAACTTGTCCCAAGCGACAGTCATGCAAATGGGGTCTGGCCCACGCAGCTGGCCCCAGCGTGCCCACAGAGCTTCTCCTGTCTGTTCATACAAGATGTCAGAAGATCTCCAGGCTTCTCTTTCCCTGCTCCCCAACAGGTGTCCATGGTCAATCCCTGCTCTGTCAAGCCTGCTGGCCACCAGGCTTACACCTAATATGTTGCTGTAATTTCAGTTCATATTCCAGTCAGTTTTCAAAGACACTTCAGTCATTTTCTTGGCTCTGCTAAGCATTCATGGCTGTGTGTCCTCTACGCTTGACATGAGCTTCAAAACAGCAGGGGCAAATTACAGATGTATCTGGGGAAGTGAGGGGAGGGATACTGGGTAGTTATTAAATTACTGCATGTCTTAGAGTCCCATAAGCTGTGGCAGGACACAATGTTTGCCCCATCAGCCACCTGGCTGATGCCAAGGTCTGCAGAGTGCAATTTGGGTCCCTGCAGAGACAGCAGGTAACTATGGGCTTGCCTCAGTTTCCCAAAGCAAAGCACCATGGATGTGGTTCAGCTCTCCATGAGCAAATGCATCCACAGGCAAATCTCCATGCAGCCAAGCCCTGGGCTAGTCCTGCAATGGCATATCACACCTCAGCCATGTAGCACTCCTGTCCTGGCACATCTGTGCGTTGTTCGCAGCACCTGGTGGGGGAGGTGGGATGCATCCACTTTCCTCAGCAGCCTCACATGAGCCAGCAGCTAGTGCTAGGAAGAGAGCCAGGCGCTACGTGGAGAGAACCAGCATGTCTCCAGCTTGCTGCAGCAGTCATGGATGTCCATGTTACTAACGACTGGTGGAAGAAACAGGTCAGGGAGAGAACTCTGGTTTTAGGTCAGAGCATCCCTGCGGGATTGACAAGGCACCTTTAGCCATTTCTTCCTATTTTCTCTCTTTTCTGCTTTTCTCCATCCCTGCATAGAGCCTGAAGTAGTTGTGGATCCAGTGCCCATGACTTCAGGGATTTAGGGGAAGCTACAGAGTGTTTTAATCTCTTCCTGGCTCAGGCTTCATTCAGGACTGTGACCCTCTGCTATGATCCAGGAGGGGTTCCCGAAACAGTGTGTGAACTGTTTCACCAAAATCCTCCTTCCCTGCCTGACTTCTTCCTCCTCCAGAGGAGAGAGGGGCCAGGCATGGCCCCTGGCCACGGCTCAGCGGGGTCAAAAAAGGGAATATGCAGTATAAAATGGGAAGATGAATTAAAAAAACAGGTTCTGCCCATCAGAGCATGGTGCAGAAGGGTCTCCTGTAGACATGATCCTTAGCCCCCAGCTCCAAGGGGCTGGCTCTCGCAGCTTGGACTTAGCGATGCTGAGCGAGCCCTGCATCCGACAGGCAAGCACTGTAGAAAGTTTTCAGGCTTATAAGGCCAGCTCTCCAAACTGCTTTTTATTGCCTAAAAAGGATTGTGACATTTAGTGGAGAAAAGGCCACCAAAGCGCACGTCGCATGAGACACCAACAGAGCCCCAGCTGCTGGCTGCAGGGACCACCCGATGCTTTCCTGGTCTCCTGGCACAGCATCCTGAGGAGTTAGCAGAAAAACGATCAGATGAAGGTGGGATATGCAGCAAGGAAATGTAATTTTTTTTTTTCCCTGTGTCTAGACCTGTTCCAAAAATCATTTAGCAAATTCATCCACCTGGCAGATGAGAACATGACTTTTATTGTCCCGGTGTAACAGTGCTGTGACAGCTCTGCCTGCGTGAGGATGGAAGGGAGGCAAGTCTGCAGGGGTGAGTCACAACCATCATTAGATTAAATAGCACATAGAGAAAAAAATGGACATACTTGCTGTTGTCCATGCACTTACTCTGATTTGTGGTTAAAAGCTAGTCCTTATTTACCAGCTATATCATTTTATTTAATAAAAAAACTTATTTCTGCCCACAAACATTGCCTCTTTCATTATGTCTTCCTCAATAAAGCACTCCTCGGTGGAGTTTAAGGATAATTATTGGCTGCTTTATTTCTTCTAACAACTGCTCAATCACAGAAGTCACACAATCAATGACAAACACATTCTTAAGTATGGAAGGAGTTTTATTTAAAGCAAAAATATGATTCACCCTCAAATTTTACATTCAAAGTGCTTTAGAACATGAAAATACGTGAACAAAGAAGATCTTGCAGCCACAATTCCTAGGAAGCAAAAAAAAAGCCATACTACTGGAATTATTTTGATTGCAACCTGAGACAGACCTATGAGCTGCCCATAAGAAAGCCTGGCAGGTACAATTTCATAAAGTCACCCCATGACGAGGTGTGTGCTCATGTTAGAGGAGAGCGTTACTGGGTTGACACATCATGCTGGATCAAGCCTGCTGCTTCTCTCCTCAGTCCCTGTACACAGAAAACCCCTTCATTATTCTAAGAAGGGGCAATTTCTAATTGCTTCAGCTCATTTAGCAACCCTTGGCCTTTACAAAGCTTTTCTAAGTGGTGTCTTGATGGTCTTTTCCACTGTCTTTTTTAACAAAGCCCTTTCTTTGATGAGCCCAACTATCGACTATGCGAATCCTTAAGGATTTCTTCCCACACACCTCCCAGTCCCTCCTGCATCTCATTTTCCACTCAGCCTCCTTTGCTCTCAAGACCTTGCTTGTCTTACTCCCCTCAGGCTGGACAGCCCAGCCAAGGGACTTCTGCCGAGGGATGCACAGTGTCCCTGGAAAGGACACTGTGGCTACGGCCACATTCATGCTCCTTTCACAATGTCCCAGGGCACAGTGCAGTTGCAAATAAGATCCAGCAATCCTGCCTGCCAGCTTGCATCATTTTTCAAAACCATATTAAGGCCCATCTCACCCTCTCTTAAAAATAACGCACATCAGGACTATTGCAGCCTGGGAACTGGCAGTGTGTGGCTGATGCTCACAGCCCCAAGAGTTTGTTTCTGGGGCCGAATGTCTGCAATTTACTTTACTGAGACTATGGCTCACATCTGCTTAGAAAAATGGAAAGCTGCAATTCAGCACAGATCGAGCTGCTCTATTCATAAAAGTCAGGGAAAAATTAACAAGCACACGCCCACCCTGGAGCTGCCTGGAAAACAGTCATTAAACCATCTTCACCTGGAACCTTTTCTGTGTCAGGCTGCAGTGGTGGTGAGCGTTTCTCTTCAGTGAACTCTGTTAGTCTGGTTTCATAAAGAAAATGGGTTTATGCAGCTATTTGGTGGGGGGATGCCAGAAGAAGACCCCCTAGGCTCAGACAATGGCTGGGTTTTGTTTGGTTTCTGGTCCTACCTGTAGCCAAGAAGTGCAATGTGGGAAGGAGAAGAGGAAGCAGAGTGCTGAGAAGGCAGCATGCAAGAGAGGGCAGAGCATCAGTCTGGGACCAAAACGCCCTATTTCCTGCACTACACGGGCTTCCTTGATGTCCTTGAGAAAGTCATCATGCCTCAATGTCTCCGACTGTAAATAATGACAAAGGAAAGACAGTAAAAGTCTAATATCTTCATTAAATAATGCTCCTTAATGCTTTTCATGAAACAGTGCCACTCAGCACTGCTGTTCATGACTGCAGGCTCTGAACAGAGAAGGAATATATTCATTTTCCAGGTTGCACCAAAGCAGTCCCACCGACATGCTGGAGGACAGGGCTGGCGTTTGCAGAGCTCTTGCAAATTTGGAGAGGTTGATGTGAAAAAACAGGCAGCCCCACACGAGGAACAAACACAAGCCCCCATGCCCAAGCTGAGCTACTCGGTGGGACAAACACGGGACAGCACAAGGGCCTGGTGGGAGCTCAGTGAGAAGAAGAGCTGGGGGTTAGAGCCGATCACAAGCTGAGCATGAGTCAGCCATGTCAAGCTGTCACAACCGATAAACAGCACTTTGAGATGTGTAAACAGGAAAATAACTGCAAGACACATGAAGTTGTCAGGCTGCTCGATGGTGGGTGTAAGCGGGGCACGGGCACGCAGTGCTGCCTGCCTGCAGAGGTGCACGGGGAGCACGGGAACGGCCGCTGCAGCGAGGGACCTACGGGGCAGAGTCCGACCATGGCCAGTGCCAGAGGGGTTTGCCTGGGGAGGATGCAGCATCCCCAGGGCCAGAGGGATTTAACTTTTCTCTGGGGGATTTAAGGCCCAGAGAGAGAACTATCTGACAGGAATGATGTATTTAGGGTTGATTATGGGTTCACATGGGTTTACAGAGACACCCCTGAGCTCCTGGAGTAAACACTAGGTAATGTCCCAGGACAGCTGAGCATGAGCAGGATGGGACCTGGCAGGCCCACTGTGCTCCTGTGCCTGCTGCAGCCACGGGCAGCCCTGACATGACATAGGACATGATCCAGGACCAGCTCCAGGTGCAGAACCACCTGCCCCAGGGGTGTGGGTGTGCTCAGGGTGCTCCATCACAAACAGTCGGATGCTCCCGTGCTGTCTGTGCTGGACCAGCCTCATGGGTAGCTGGAGAGACGGAGTGTGACCATGGCCGCATCCAGCCATGGAGGCTGCAACCCCCCAGGCGAGATCCTGAGCTGCTCATTTATTTTTGATATCCTCATGACAACCACAACGCAAGACTGTGAGAAAGGGAGAGACAGCCAGAGCAGCTGCCGTCCCCAGGGAGATGCGGGGACAGGCACCCGGGCGCCCTGCGCAGGGAAGAGGCTCTTCCAGCAGATGTCTTTCCCTGTTCAGGTCCCTCTCTGGAGCAAACAGTCTAATAAAGTACCTTCCCCTACCTCCTCCTTAGCCCTTATCTCCTGGAAAAAAAAGCCTGTTCATTTCCTAGCCCCAGCTACCCCAGTAGAAGCGGGGGCTGCAGAGACGAGCCATCCTCACCCCGGTCCGCGTGCCCACAGTCGCTGGAAGCGTTGCTCGCTATCAGCTGAGTCTCACTCATTGCAGCCCCAGATGGTTTGCCGTGGGTGGGGATGCACCCCCCCCACTACCCCAGCCTCCCGCTGCTGCCTGCACCGTGCCCAGGGCTGGCAGCAGGGGAGAGGAGGGGGGTGGCAGAGGCTGAGGTGCTGCTGCTGCCCCCGGGGCACTGCGTGTGTCACCCCCCGGGGACCTCAGCTCCCACAGCAACTGGTTTCCTTGGACGACAGCTTGCTCATGCATCTATCCGGCTGGGTCCCAGCAGCAGAGGTTTGGGGGCTTTCGTGGTCTCTAGCACACAAATGTGTGTTTGCAGGTTTTTAAGCAATTTGGCAAAAAGTCCTCCTCCCACAAAATCCAGGAGGCAAAGCGATCTGGCACCGAGGAAGAGCAATGCAAAGCCAGCGCCGCCAGCAGCCAGGTCTGGGCTGCTTTCACAGCACCCAGAAGGGACCGTGGGCTTTGCTGCAGCTGCAGCACGCGGTCAGAGAGCAGGACCTCGGGGCACCACTGCGAGGGGAGGCCTCGTCCCTCCTCAATTCCCAGCTGTCTCCACGAGAAGCAACAAAATGACAGTGGCAAATTGCATGTAAATCCTCCAGCCCAGACCCTCAAAGGCACTTTGGTGCCTCAGCAGTGGAAGCTAAGCCCTTAAATCCTTCTGCAAATCCAGGCTGCAAGCTTGTAGGAGCAGGCACTGCAGTGGCACCAAGGTTCATCCTCCCTGCACACCAGAGAGCACAGCCTGCAGCTTCACTATCTCCAGAGCACCAGTAAAGACTTAGTGCAGAAAAACATTTACTGACACAAATGCACAGGGATCAAACAACGTTCCTGTAACACCATACTGCATTTGCCCCTAAAACCTTTTGCGTATTTAGTGTCACTGCATTGCACTTGGATACGTCCATTCTTTTATGTGAACCTCCAGCCTGACCTGTTTCAACTCCTGCCTTTGTACCCCCTGCCCATTCCCCTGCCTGACCTCCTGCAAACCATACAAATCACAGAAAAGGCAGAGAGCTGAGCAGAAACTGGTCCCTGCCTCTGGGCACACGTGCGCTCCCTTCCTGCCCCTAGCAAACCTCCAGTACTAACACACCTCTCACACAGCAGCCATCCCAGCTGTATGGTGCATCGATATCCCCATGACAGAGTAGTTGTCCCCAGCTGCCAATCTCCCTCTCTCTCTGTTTGAACAGCCCTGCCACCTGCCCTGGGTTTTGCCCTGCAGGTGATATAACCAGCCTTTGGGAGAAGGTGAATGAGAGGCTGTGTGTGCTCAGCTGCTCCTTCGTAAGGATTAGTAGCATTGCCTTACACAGCCCAAGCAACAAATTGTGCTAATTAAGTGCAAGCTCAGGTTGTGTCTGATTACAAGAGTGAGCAGCACCAAGCAGCCAGAGGGGAATTCTTGCTCCCAGAGGTCCACTTGGTGATGGAGAGCAGTGAGATGGGGAAATGCAACCAGCCCATGCTCAGTCCTTTTCCTCCTTTGCATGGGGGAGCTGGGAGGCCTGGCTGGCAGGAGCTCTGCATGTGGAGCTATTCCTTTCAGCTGAAAGGCCATTTTGTTTGTTTATTTAATCAAATTTCCTCCAACTTAGTGAAACTGCAAAAATTCCCTCTGAATCCAGTTTCAGCCTGAAAGCTGTTTGAAGCAGCATGAAGAAATGGTGCTGCAGATATTCCCCTGAACATGATGCAGGCTGTTTGCTGGCCGCAAGTGTTTCTGCGACAGTCCCACTAGTTGTGATATTGCCTTATTTATTACTGACCAAAATCGTGTGGATTATTAGCAGCCCACCTGCATTTGAATGTCAGGATGGGTCTGAAGCACTGTGGAGCAATGGACACATGCGTCTTCAATGCAGAGTTCAGTGCCTTCCCACCGCCGCGGCTCCAGGGTGGGCAATGCCACAGCAAGGGCTGTCCCGTGCGGTTTTGGGTGTCACAAATACCAGTTTATAACCCCAGCACTGGCCTGGCTTTCTTTGCGACACTGGCCACTTCTCCAAGCTGTTTAACCTCCCCTTAATGGGCCTAGCGGGTCTGGGCTGGTGTGGGGTGCTGGGATTAGAGGTGGAGTTGGGGTGTGATGCTCGAAGAGGAGTCATTAACTGGGTTTGGGCATCACGGCATCCTTTATAGCCAAGGGGAGGTGGATAGGAGGGGCTGGGGACAGGAGACATTTTGTTCCCTGCTATTTTGCCAGAGTAGAAGTGCTGCAACAGCAGCTGGAGGGCTCTGGGGGCAGAAAAAGGACCAGCAGCCTTCAGGTGCTTTTATTTCGCAGGCTTTGGAGTCACTAACATCAGTGTGGGGAAAGGATGAAGCATGTGTCAGCTATGTGACAGCACTTGCCAGTGAGGTCAGGCTGCCATTTTGAGGACAAATACCAGGGCTGATGGAGCCATCTCCATCACTCCCAGGTATCAGCAGCCAACCCCTCTCCCAGCCCAGTGGGGACTGTGGGGCCCCAGGTAACCCACCCCACACCCTCCCCAGCCCAACAGGGATGGCACAGGATAGTACCACAATCTGGAGCAGCACGCTGGCTGGGTGACCAGACTCTGGCCAGCCTGTCCTCATGTTGCCACATCTCCCAGCTGCATCAATGCTCCACGAAAGCCCCCTCTGCCACCAGGGCGGGGCGATTTCTGCTTATGAACATCTTTGAGATGAGCAAGTGTTTATTTCTTGCATTGAAATTCACTGGTAGTATTAGTACAAAAGGGAAGAAAATGTTCACTTTGTTGCATTAAGTCCCTCGTTGTACCTCACCCCAGGATTGCCCCTCCTGGGCTGCACCGTCAGTGTCACCGCTGCGGATCACCACGCCGGAGGGAGAGCATTGCTGTGGGACGTGGGGAGCTGCACATCCCCGGCTGCAAGGGCAGAAGGGAATGAGTCAGAGAGGAAAAGAGGGGGAGGGAGGCAGCTTATGAAAAGTCCTAGTTGTTACAGGGAGATGGGGAAAAAAAGAAGAACAAAAAAAAAAAAAAAAGGAAAAAACACAACAGAACTGCCCCGGTGCTCCCGAGAAGACCCCGTGGAGGAGGGTGACGTAAGGGCAGCCTGTGCTTCCCACACTGCTGCCTTCTTTGCTGACACACACGCCAGCTCCAAGGGTCCCCAGCACCTCCCGCGCCGGGCAGCGCGGACATCTGCGGCAGCCCTACGTGACGGGCAGCAGCGGGCTGGGCAGGAGGATGCTCTCTGGGATAGGGTTTCTCCAGGACCTGGAGCAAGCTGAGTCCTTGAAGAGCTGGGACATGACGTGTTGCCTTGTCGGCATTTTGGGAGGAGGGAAGCCAAAAAGAAAAAAGTGGAAATGGGACCCAGTTGAAAGAGTCAAAGGTGCAAGCATCCTTCAGAGCAAATATTTCCACTCCTTGCTCAGCCCCCTGAGATCTTCTGAGCTGGGGGGCTCAGACCCCCCCTTCCTTGAGCCAAATGGCGCTGCACTTGAGGGGATGCTTGGGGGCTTATGGCCCCAGTCCAAGCACAGATAACATAGATGATGCTAGGAAAAAATTACAACAGCAGTTCTGTGTGGCTTGGAGAAATGGCCTCTTGAGAGCAGCCTGGCAGGACCAACCCCATGGAGTGTCACAGAGAGCCGGCAGCCCTGGGACAGGCAATGGGACCGTGGGATTTAGCTGGAAGAGGGTAGTTTTGCTGGAGATGGGAAAGGAGACGCCCTATAACCTCTTGAAGTGCATGTGCATGCAGGCTCCTGCTACCAAGGAGGGATGAAGGATGGGTTTGACTTGATGGGAGACTGAGCAATGTGGGATGACCTTGTGGCTGTTGCCTGCAGGAGCTCTGGGGTGCCCCGTATATACCCCACTCCCCCAACCATCTGCATGAGCAACAGGGAGGACTGCAGAGTCCAAGCAACATCATCTCCCCCCTTGCTGACTCTGTGTGATCTGAACAAGGATTTGGGGCTGTTCAGAGCTGGCTCCACATCTGTAGGCCCAGTGTTATTTCTAGCTTGGGATCTGGAAAACCTCAGCGTGGTATGGTCCTCACCAGTGGAAACCCACCATTTGCCACAGCACCAGCAAGAGCTTGCAGGGACCTCTTTGCAGCTGAGGCTTCAGCAACTCCCACACCAGGGAAAGGTCTGTGTCCTGTTCCCTGTCTTGCACCAGCAGCCATGGCTCTTGGGCACCAGGAGGTCACACACATGTCTGGAAAGGGCTCAGACCCCTGGGAGCAGCTGAATATTGTATGGTGTGAACTGTAGGGGGTGTGGGCAACACCTGTCTTAAGAGCACTTCTGATGGGAAATCTCAACTAATGCAGGTGGCAGCAGTGATGGCCTCCAACAACCGCCTCCTGTCCCTGGCTGGACAGCGAGGGACATCTCCCTGGTGGGAGTAACCTGGACCGGTGATGGTCAGCACTTGCAGATCAAACCCCACTGAGAAAGTTCTTTAACACTGGCATGTCCATGGACCAGCTCCAGCCTCTGGGGGTCTGTGTCGCCCCTGGCCGCCGTCCCACCCTGCCTGCCCCAGGGCTGGTGCTGAGCTTCTGCAGAGAGTCAGGGCAGGGATGGATCCATGCAAGGAACTCGGCAGTTTCCCATCTGGGTAAGCATCTCCCTGCCCCAGGGCCGCTATGGCTGCAGGAGGGTTTGTGCATGGTGAAAAAGCAAATCTGCACTCAATATGGGTTTCTCTGAGCATAAGTGAGCCAGGCTGGCAGGATGGAGAAGGCCACTGAAAGGGGTGACAGCAGGGTGGGGACTGGCAGTGGGACATCGTGTCCCAGTGAGAACCAGTGGGACAGCCCCGCTGCACCCCAGAGGGCCGGTCACATCCTCCAGGGCCATGGCTCACCCTCCCACTGACTGAGCTGTAAACAAGAAGACAACACTCACTTTTTCCTTCTTTTTTTAGAAACCAGTTTTGGGGGGTTTTATCCCCGAAAAATGCCTGCAAAGCTGCAGCAACTTGTGTGTGTTACAGGAGCATGTGTTGGAATGAGGTTAGCTGGGGCGAGGCTGCTCCGCTGCCTTAGGGAGCTGCTGGAGATACAGTCTGTTCCCACTCACATCGGCAGATATTTATAGATACAGATGTTTCTCTAGCAGCAGGGTTCAAGCTTGATTTTTTTTTTTTTTTTACTCCCTGTCTTCCTTCACATCCCTCCTTTGCTCTTCAAAGCAATGCTGAAGGTAGAGAAAGCAGCTCCAGAAAGCAGCGGGGAGGCAGAGGGGTCACTCCCTGCTCTGGGGTTTTAGAAATAAAGTGTTTGAGTGGGATGAGGTGCCCCTGTGTCCCTGTGCAAGGCCGGGGGCACCTTCTTAGAAACCCACAAACCGCCACCCTGGACCACAGCTGGCAGCTGGCCCGGCTCAGAGCGGGCTCTGCCTCTGGGCGCAGCAGCTGGAGGGCACCCAAGGGAGCGATATCAGCCTCGTTTCACTGGGTGGAAACCGCGGAGAGTGATTCTCTGAAGTCAGGGAGGGAGCTGAGCCCAGGGCTAAGTCCCCTGGAGCACCCACAGGGCCTCACCCAGCAGCAAACCTCCCCATGTGTTGGACCAGGGGATGCTTGGTCCATGCACCGGGGATATTTGGGGCTAAGTGGTGCTGGCCCTTTTCCTCCCCCCGTAGTGGATTTTCTCCCCTCCGAGGGGTCCCTCTCCCCCCTTCCCCAGGGCAGGGCTCAGCCCTGATGCCTGCCCATCGCTGTGGGGCTCTGCTGCGCTCAAACACACACCGAGGAATCCTCACAGATGATGCTTGCCCACAAGCCCAGCCAAGCAGCTGTGATTTTGCAGCCCAGCTTGGCTTATTCCTTCTGCTACTTTAACCCCACCGGTTCCTCAGCATCTTCCTACCCCAAGGAAGGTTGGTTGAACATCTTGGGAAAGAGAAAAGACCCACTGAAATAAATCTGTGCCCCGGGGGGGACAACATTGGGCGATGCTGCCTCTGAGCATTGTCTTTGGAGGCTGGGCAATGGCTTCGCTCCACAATTAATTATACATGCTCTGTGGTCCGTCTGGGAGGCATTAATGGCTCCAGATGCGGATCATGGGGCTCTGCGTGGCACTGTAAACATGCTGGAAGTCCAATTTGGATTTCCCCGGGTGCCTCATTTAAATGAATTATGTAAACGCTTTCCCCTCCTCTTTTGAGCAAAAGCCAGTCCGGCTGCTGCCCGATGTGTTAATCCCATGGATAAAATAAAAAACAAGGGAGACCATGCATTAAAGAGAATAAAACGAAGCTGCGAAGCCCCTGGCAGCGCTGGCATCGCCTGGGGGCCGAGGCGGGCAGGGGAGAGGTTTGGGACTGCCGCTGCCCCTGTCACCCTGGACCTGGGCATTGCTGGAGGGTCACCCCTCTGCGTGGTCCTAAACCCCTTGATGACCGGAGCAGCTCCAGAAGGGTACTGTCCCCATCCCTGGGTTTTAATTCAGTTTAATTTGGCAATGCAGTGATCACAGTTCTCTTTTGTAAAGCAAACTGCTGAGTGACTTTGCCTGGGGTCCCCAATTTCCCCCGTTATCCCTATTTCCCCCATATCCATCATTCTGAGGTGCCCCGCGCCCCAGGGAGAGCAAACTAGAGCACTTAAAGCCACATCAGTAGATAGTGCCTGTGCCGGTGTGTGGGTTTCCCGGTATGTGCATGGTCTGATCCTGCCCTCCAGGCTGGGGCTGAGACTCGGGTGCCCGATGGGGAGGGACAGGCAGGGAGGGGACCCAACCCAGGGCTGTGTTTTCTGCTGAGCAAAAGATGGCAGATGTTTGCTGATGAATTATTCACCCAGAAAATTAGAATGAAAAGGGTCACGCCACTTCTGAAACAAGGTGGCTCTGGGTGGCCCAGGCTGGCCCATGCCTGCCAATGGACCATTTACTGAAGCCACCAGGATCTGGAGGCCAATGATTCTATCTAAACCAGGCACACTTTGGAGACAGCCCATACCTCGTCATCACTAGCAGAGCTGGAGCAACCAGCCCGTGCTGTATATTTAAATAACCAGCTAGCCTTCCAAAAGTATAGTTACGTGGGGACATTTCCTTTTGGAAATGACAATCACCAAAAAAAAGGAAGCTTTTAGACCCTCACTGCCTCTATGCCCGTTGTGCAACATCCATGCACAAAAACTCTCCTTGGTGCCTCCCTTTTCCATCAGACCCGTGTGTGAGAGACTGAAAGAGTTAATGTCTCAAACATTGTGGTGGGGCAAGTTCTGCTTAATGACAAACTCACCTTAAGGAGGAACCCTGCATAGCAAGGAACCCTAGGTGTAAAGCAGCCCAGCAGCACCCATCAGCAGCAGGAGGGGGAGGCTGTGCCAGAGCAGGACAGCTCACCATGCATTGCGAAAGATCACGTCTGCAGGGAAGGGGAAGTTACTCCCCAAATGACCCCAAGCCCAAAGGCTCACAAACCGCTCATGACGCCTAATTAGCCTAATAAGTTCAAGTGCCCACCCGAAGGAGGGACAAGGATGATAAAAGGACAGAAACTGAAGCCCCATGTGTGCAAGCCCACCGGGACTGGACCCCTCGGCTGACTGGACCAACGCTGGACCCAGGACCGGTGACATCTTTCTCTCCTCTCTCTATCCCTCTCTCTTTTTTTTCCAGAATCCCTATACCTTATCCCTTTAGACATAAACCGTTGACCAAGTCTGGGACTAGGAGTAGATCCAGCCACCCCTAGGCACGTCACGGAGAGGGAGTCTAGAAAGCAAGGGGGTCTGCTCTGAACCTCGGGACTCAACAGGAGGGCTCTCCTTATTGTCTTCCCTGAACTGATCCCCAAGTAAGCAAGGCCTGTAGTATATGTTTGGTGATGTAGGGTTAGCACGTTACACAGTTTACTGACGTAGTTTCATGCCAATTTTTGTGGTGAGCATGCCAATTCTTGTGAGCCAATAAAAGTTGAGTTTTGTGAGTTAAAGGATCCCTGGTGTCATTTCACCTTAATCCTGACCTGGGAATCAGCAAAACTGACACATCATCCTGAGAAATTGGGACGTGACACCGTGATGCAAAGCCATGGCTGGGGAATCCCAGGCGTAATTCTAGGCTGTCCGGCAGCGTGTGCCTCTTAGGTTGTCACCCTGAGCTGGAGGGTGACAGCCTCCATGGATGCTCCCTGCAGCCTCTCCCGCAGGCTCAGGTGAGCTCAGAGGTGATGCCCAGCTGGCAGGAGGCTGCTTCCCATCCCCCCTACCTGTGGATGATGGGATATTTGGACTCAGAAATGGATCTTGCTTGCTAAGAAGCAAATGCAGAACAGCCACAACTCTCCATTCCCATGACAGGCACCAGCAGGGGATTGCGAGGGCCCAGACTGAACACTGCATCTCTGCCCATGAGCCTCACTCATGTCATGCTTAGGCCTGGGTTTTTTTGCCTTGCCATCAATCCATCTTTTTTTAATTTATTTACTTGCATTAAAATATACAGCCGGGGCTTGCAATAGCAGCCAGGCTTCTCTGTGGTTTGAACTCCTGCTTCGGGGGCTCTGCAGCTGGACGAATGTGAATAGATAAATAGGGTCGGATGGGACAATCACATCATAGAGGGAATAACGCACCATGGGGAGGTTTTTCTACGCTGAAACCCAAACTCAAAGGATGCAGGCAGCAGCATGGCTTGGCAGCTGTAGCAGCACAGCCAGAGTCACCCCGAGTCACCCTGCCTCAGTTTCCTTAGTTGTTTTGGGGCTGCAATGCTCACTACATCGAGGTGTATTTGCTAGTGGTTTGAAACATCTCCTAAAGAAAAGAGTAAGCAAAGATTATTCGTATTTAAATAAATAATGGATAGGTGGCATGAAGTGAAAATAAATCTTGTAGCAGACCCTTGTGCAATCCAGGCCTTCCCAAGCCGAGGGAATGAGCACATTGCCGCTCGCCGTTGGGTTATTCCAGCAGCGTCACACTGGAACTCTTTGGGTATAGCTGGAGAGCCGAATGAAAGAACAAGGATTTCTTGTTTCAGAGAAAATCCCAGGGACGAGGCATTTTGGTGGTAGCTAGAGACTTGCTGCTGGCTCAGCTGGAGACTCGGGACACCCTGTCACCGTGTGACCTCCAGCTGCTGCTGTGTCACATTGGCCAGTGTCGCTTGCCCAAGGTGCCTATGGGGATATTCGAGTCACCCAGGTGCCGGTCAGCTCCCTGGTGCGTTGCTGCTGGTTGCACAGCTGGTCTGCACTGGGGGCTCCTGCAGCTCCCCCCCCGACATGGCCTGGGCTGGAGTGGCAAAGGTTGGGGGCATCTGC
The DNA here is from genome assembly GCF_947461875.1 of Haliaeetus albicilla. Taxonomy (NCBI): domain Eukaryota; kingdom Metazoa; phylum Chordata; class Aves; order Accipitriformes; family Accipitridae; genus Haliaeetus; species Haliaeetus albicilla. The sequence continues at coordinate 6,981,095 of NC_091498.1, read as the reverse complement.
AAACACACTGCTGGGGGTGCACCTGCCCCCCAGTTTCTGCCCAGCCCCCCCCCCCCAGCACTGCTCACACACCCCAGCCAAGGCTGCCCACCCCCGCGCTGCCCCTACACCCCGGCGCAGGTTGCCTGCGGGACGCGGGCTGCGGGGTGAAGGACGCGGGGTGAGGGTTGCTGGGTGCAGGGTGCGCGGTGGGGGGTGCTGGGAGCGGGGTGCAGGGAGCAGGGTTTCGGGGGGGTTCGGGGGGTTTCGGGGAGTTTCGGGTGCCGCGGGCCGGGTGCGGCAGCGCGAGCTCCCAGCGCCCCCTGGTGGCCGAGGCCCGTCGCCGGCCGAGCCGCTCGGCGCCCCCGGCCCGGCCCTGCCCGCTCCGCCCGGCGGGGCCCGGCCCCCTCCTCCCGCACAAAGCGAGCCTGGCCGCGGGGATGGGCCGAATCGCGGCTCCGGCACCGGGCAGGGACGGGGCGGGGGGGGGTGCCTTTCCCTGGGAGCCCCGGCTGGGGTGGGCGACGGGCACCTCCCGCCTCCCACCGCCGCTGCAGGACAGGGACCCCCCCCCCCCCGACCCCCGCCAGAGCGTGCACCCACCTGGGGTCACCCCCCCACCCCGCCAGGGCGCACCCCTGCAGGGGGTACACCCCCGCGTGTGTCGAGCGCGTCCCAGCACACCGCGCACCCTGCCGCGGTGCCCACCCCATCCCCCGGTGCCCCTGGGCTCGGTGGGCCCCCCGGCGCTGCGTGCACCCCGCCGCCTTGCGCGCCCCGCGTTGTCCACTCCGCTTTGCTTACCACCACCACCACCACCACCACCACCACCTGCCCTGCGAGCAACCTGCCCTCCGCCGGCAGCAGCTCTCGGCGTCCCGCAGGCTGGCAACAGGGTCCAGGGCTCCAGGCCGCCGTGCCCCCCCAAAGAGATGCCACCCCTGCCTGCACCCACGGGGCAGCCAGCTGCGCCCTCACCCCGGCGTTAGGTCTCTCTAATACATTTCTCCTCCACCTCCCATGCACCCAGCACACACGCCGCGAAAAACCCCAGAAGGACAAATCTGCCAGGTTTATTCCAAACAAGACTTTATTAACAAGGCAAGACATTGGGGCCAGGCCAGCACAGCCTGCGGGAAACCCGACCTGTCCTCCAGCAAGGACCAGGGACCCATTCTCCCACGGGGAGGGCTGGGCAGGAGAGCCCTCGAGGAGTTGGGGCCACCGCTGACACTGGGGGGTGCAGTGGGACATCTGCCTCCAGCCACAAATCCCCGAGATTCATTTTCCTCCAGGCTGTTTTGGAAGGTAACACCGGCCGGTCCTGGGTCCTGGTACACAGCCGGTCCCCAGAGCCCCTCCAAAAGGCACCGCAGTCCCGGGGCACCAAGCGAGACGACGACAGCAACTGGTGAAAACCAAACCCTCCCAAGGCAAGGCGGTGGTCTCCGCCAGAAGAGGGTATGGAGGTACCGCCAAAGGCACTGACAAACATGGAAATGGTAAGAGCTTTATAAACATCTTCAAGTTTTTCTCAGCCCTTGCTGATTTTCCCTGCTTGGCGCTTCATCCCTTTCAAATTAAAACAGAAAACCTGCAAGGCGGCACAACCCAGCATAGCAGCTCCAGCATGCAGAACCTGAGGCCGAGGCAGAGCTGGGGCTGTCGCCGGCCTCCAGGGACAAGGCCACGGTGGCTCCGACCCGGCAGCAGGATGCCCGGGGCCACCTTAGCTGAAGTCTCGGTTCGGCAGCACCAGCGGAGCCACCAACGTCCAGAGGTAGAGCAGGAGCCCGGCCCAGCTGGAGCAGATCTTCACCCACACGGCCGTCCAGGGGCTCGTCAGCACCCGCAAGCTCTCATCGGGCCTGAAACAGCAAACAAGCAGGCGGCACCCATCACTGTGCTGCGCCTGCAGGGAGGCATGGCGAGCATGGAGGGCAGCAGCTGCGCTGGGGAAGGATGGAGGCTGCGAGCACCGAGCCACGGGTGTAATGCAAAGAGCATGGAGGAGAGAGCGGAGGAACCCTGTGCCTGCAGCCACGCAGCTCCCAGCAGCTGCGCAGCTGCCTGCAGCTCACCCAGGGGATCTGACCCCACCGCTGCAGCCTACGGCACCCCAGGGGCTGGGTCCCTGCTCCCCCCACATCCCAAGGGATCCCGGGCTGCACCAGAAGATGCTGCAGTAGACGGATGGTGAGCCCAAGCACAAACTGCCACAGGCAGCCCTATGCTACCTAAAAATAATTAACATGATTAGGGTGCACATTAAGTGGGCTTGCACACAGACGCATCTCAGCAAACAGCTCTGCCCAGCGCAAGAGCAGGGAGGACACCAGGAGAAGCAGACGCAGAGGAAGGGGGACAGTCCCTGGTCCCCATGGGAGCTCTGCCCACCTGTACCAGTTGGTGAGAGTCATCATGATGTAGAGGGCAGCGAGGAGGAGGCAGAGGTGGAAGAAGGTGTAGTTGTAGGACACACCGTCCTGCTCGTTGTCGTAGGCACGGTGCAGCCCGCTCTCCATGGCCGCCGCCTCACCGCCTGCCCCGGCCGCGCTTTCCTCCGTCAGCATCAGCTTGTTGACCTCCGGGTGGTCCGAGGAGCGGACGCTGCAGGCAGAGGGAGAGTAGGCTCAGGGCTGCGTGCCCACTGCCTCCTCGGCTGCCCCCCAGCCCGAGCGGGGCCATCCCCAGGACAGGCAGGGCAGTTTGCGGGATGCAGCTTGTGCGGAAACCCTAAAAGCTGCACCCACAACCACTCAGGGCAGCCTGGCTGTGTCCCTGGGGACCGGGACAGCTTTGCAAGAGGCGCTTAGTGACAAAAACCCTGGACCAAGCTGCAACCTCCCCTCCAGCATTGTCTTTCCCTAAAAGCCTCCTGATGCCTCTCTGCTGCGGGCAGGCAGAGGGACAGTGCAGTCCCCGAGGACATGAGCCAAGTCCTCACCTGATGAAGAGGGTGCAGAGGATGAAGATTATCAGCCCCACAATGCTTGGGGCATCCCACCAGGTTGTCAGCGTCTGGGTGGCTGTCGCCGAGACGGTGCTGTTCCTCACCAGCAGCGTGGGGTTACAGGTCTGGGCTGGGGAGGACACGTAGGGAGTTCAGCACCTTTCCTCAGCCCCCAGAGACCCAGGGGTGCAAAGCAACCACCCCAGCGTGTGGTCCTGCCCTGTGCACCTCCCTCCCGAACCCGAGGCCGCATCCTGCTTACTTGGTACATTGGCCAGGGCGGACCAGGTGACGTAGATGGTGTAGAGGGTGATGAGGGATGCCTGCAGCAGTCCCGAGTGTGGCTGAGCATCCTGCAAACGCAACGGCAGGTGCTCAGGGCTGGTCGTGTACCCCGTGGTGTCATGGCCACCGGCCTCCCAGGTGCCCCCCACTGCCTCACCTGGATCTTGGGCAGTATGGACACAGCAGAGATGATGAGGCAGAGGATGAGGTTGATGCTGATGAGGACCTTGCCCTCCGTGCAACCCTCGGGCTTGGTGTAGTAGATGTAGAGCAGCACTATGGCTGCAATGGAGGTGGCATAGAAGATGAAGGTGAAGATGCAAAGAGCTGGGGGAGAAAGCAAAAAGGAATGAGGCTGGAGCAGAGCCCGAGTCTCCACAAGCTCAGTGTCACCCACCCCCAGGATGAGCTTCCCCATCCCTAAACCCCCTGCGGTGCCAGCCGTACCGACCTGCGTACCAGCCCTTGGCATTGCTCTCGCCCGCATTGTGCAGCCACAGCTGGCTCCAGGAGTGGGCAAAGTCGATGAGGAGGATGAGCTGGATGAGGATGAAGAGGAAGGAGCCGACCACACCAAAGTAAAACCAGACTTGAGGGGAAGAGAAAAACCAGTTAAGAGCAGGGAAAATGGGAATTTAGCAATGGGGCACATGGCAGCAGGGATGCCAGCTCCAGCGCCAGGTTTGATCCTGTGCTGAGGGTTAACCCAGAGATGCAGAGGACAGCGCGGGCAGCTCCTCACCTGAGGTGAAGGCACCGTCAGGGATGTAGAAGGCCCCCACCGTGATCCCCACCAGCACCAGGAACTTGAAGAACCAGAAGCTGTGGCAGGAGAGAGGAGGCTCGGTCTGCAAGCAGGAACCCAGCAGGGAAGAGGGAGGCTGGCCTTTCCCCACACCAGCATCCCCCGCCCAGGGACGAATGCTCACCCGTTCTGCACGGCAGCTCGTGGGTCCTTGCTGCTGCGCACACACACCATGAGCAGAGCGAAGAGGAAGAAGAAGGCAGCCATGGCGAAGCCCATGCGGTACACGGCTTTGTGGCCCAGGAAGCTGCTGCAGTCAACGTGGGTCTGGACCCCCAGGACCGACCCGCTGCCTTCACAGAAGCCGGGGAGCTGCAAAGGTGATGGGAGGGTGAGCATCACCCCAGCATCCCACACCCACCATGAGCCCTGGTGCCACCAAAGATGGGCCAGCCCATGATTGCTCCACTGCCACCCATAAAGCAAGCAGTTGGCCTTCTTGGGGACAGCGGTGGGGTGACACAACTAAAGCCACCCTGCAGGTCAGTGGAAAGCTGGGATGAAACCAGCATCTCCCAAACACCCTAGCCCAGCCTTCACATAAGCTCAGCTGGCAGACCTCAGCTCCCTGCATCTGAAGTCCCACCTCCATGACTTGCAAGTCACTTGGCCAGTGGAACCCCAAAAACAGGACGTAGGAAACTTTCCTGGGAGACATCTGGGCAAATTAGATAATGCATGAAATTATCCCACTCCATTTTCCCTTCTGTGGAAAGCTGGGGTTAATAACACCCTCTCCCAGTGAGATGCTCAGAAAAAAAGGAACAGAAGCAACATCAGGCCCCAAAAATTCACTTTCTGATTCAGCCTCATGTACCCACCATGAGTTAAACCTCTTCCCCGCAGTGAACAAGCCCAGGACCTCCAGGAGTTATTTACCTTGTGCAGCTCCTTCTCCACCCCAGGGATTATCATAATGATGGACACAAGGGTGCCGAGGAAGAGGAAGAAGGTGAAGAGGAGGCGCGAGACAGTGGAGTTCTTGGCCGAGGGGCAGCAGCCGCAGAGCAGGCATGGCGCAGAGCCGCAGAGACAGGACACCTGCAACGAGAGCATCGCCGCATCGGAGGGGTCAAAATTGTCCCCAAAACACGTGCCCAGGTCGAACCTTAAGGAGAACTGCCCAGCAATCCACACCGCTGCACCAGGGGCTTTGCTTAGAGCTTCTCGCCAGCCAGCATCGCAACTGTATCCTGTGGGACCTCATGGAAATGGCCCCAAATCCCCCCCAAAAGTTGCTGAAAACCAAAAAAGCCACAGGAATGGGTTCACTGTAATAACCAACCAACTCGGAAAATGACACCAAGAGTCACCCTCATCTTCTTTTTTGCTCCCCAGCAATTGCATGCAAAAAAAGGCTCTGGCCCAAACAAAGCACTGCCCTGCAGGAGCTTCTTTTCTTTACCAAATAAAATGAGTTTGTAAAGTAATTTAAGGCTGCCTTTCCAATCCAGTACAGTGCCATGGTTTAAGCCCAGCCAGCAATTAAGCACCATGCAGCCACTCACTCACTCCCCCCTGACCCGGTGGGATGGGGGACAGAATTGGGAAAAAAAAAAGTAAAACTCATGGGTTGAGATAAAGACAGTTTCAACAGGACAGAAAAGGAAGGGGGGGAAATAATAATAATAATAATAATAATAATAATAATAATAATAATAATAATAATGATGTTAATAATAATAATAGAATATACAAAACAAGTGATACACAATACAATTGACCCCAAGCCACAGTGTCCCCTGGCCAACTCCCCCCAGTTTATATACTGGGCATGACGTCACGTGGTATGGAATACCTCTTTGGCTCGTTTGGGTCAGCTGTCCTGGCTGTGTCCCCTCTCAACTTCTTGTGCACCCCCAGCCTCTACTGGCAGGGCAGTATGAGAAGCTGAAAAGTCCTTGACTTAGTATAAACACTGCTTAGCAACAACTAAAACATCGGTGTGTTACCAACATTATTCTCATCCTAAACCCCAAACACAGCACTCTACCAGCTACTAGGAAGAAAATTAACTTTATTCCGGCCAAAACCAGGACATACAGGATGGGGAAAACACTGATATCAGCATCATGGGGAAACTAGCTTGTTCTGCCATCCTTCCCCTTCCCCAAAGGCCACTTTACAGGTGGGGAAACTGAGGCACAGCATCCCTGGGAGTCCATGGTGGGTCCTGGGTTCCTAAAGCCAGCATTGGCAGCACTGCCAGGTGCATGCTTACTCCGGGGTCTCCCATTGCTGTGGAGAGCTGGGCAACTGGGGAAACCCCAGCTTAACGAAACCCAACCTTACTACCTAGCGCAACACTGGCGGGGGTTTCCTGCACAAGGCTTGTGCAGCATAAGGCTTGCAGGGAGAAAAAGGAAATTTTTATTAAACTATATTCTTAGACTTCCCTGGTTCCTGCAAGCCATCACCAGAGGAGCGTTAGGGAGATGCTGTTTGCATCCCACCAGCTCGGCTGGGTTGGGCTGAGCTGAGTTGAGTTTTGCTGCTCCAGTATACACTGTTGTCACCAGCTTGTCTGACAATTTGGGTATCTACCTGCCTATTCAATATCTACAAAGTTTGGGAGTGCATCAATCATTTGCCTTAGAGGAAGAACAGCTGCAGGGGTTTTGCATAACAAGCCCATGATGGGGCAGGAATGCAGGATATGGCCATAGCCAGCCCTGACTGTGACATCCCTGAGCTGGATGGGGAAGATTTTCAGCCTCTTAATCACCCATGCCACCCCCAGGATCTCCTGGCTTGCGGCCACATCCTGAAACCCCTATTTTCCCAAAAAAGGGTGAAGTTGGAGAATAACTAGGGCATTTTCAGGCAAGAGAATGGAAGAAGCTTTTTGGGATGGCCTGTCACTGCTGGGTCACTAATCCACTATGTCATGTAAGCAGAAGGTCCCATGTTCAATATTCGGGGAAAAAATAGCGGAATAAGGTATCTCTCTGGTTTGCATTGAAGACGCTGCACTCTCGGGATTTATCGGGGTTGGTTGGGGAAGTAAACCCGACATCTCACATCAAGGCAAAGCAGGTGTCTCTGCCCTCCTGGCCGCTGAACGAGGAGCCAGCATTGACCCCATGTAAACAAACAGATGGGCTAAAATGCTAAATAAAACATCAAGGGATCCAAAAACTAAATTAAAACTAAATTCCCAACTCTGCCTCACTCCCCATGGTGTAAGCGGGAACAGTGAGGCTCTCAGGACAGACAGCCCAAGCAATGCAGCAGCAAAATACACCCCAAGTCCTCTGAAATAGGGGAACTTCAGGCTATTTCCTTTTTTTTTTTAATATCTCACTGAAGCCATCACAAGTCCACAGCCTCCCCTGTCCCACGCATCGGCCCAGGGAGCAAAGAGAAATCCCCAAGCAGGTACTGGCAAGCTTCCAGCTACAGGTATTGCCTAGAGACCAACGGGAATTAAATATTCGGAGTTTGTTTAAAATACTACTGCTTTGCTTTTTAAATATTTTTCTGTAGCTAAAACACATTCCCAAATCCACTTATTTAAAAATTTAGACCATTGGGCATTTTTAACTCCTGTATCACAGGCGGCTTCTTCCTAGGAAATCCTGTGACCATCTCTGGTCCTCAGCAAACTACCTTCCCTCTACTCACAAGCTAACTTCATTGATTTATTTTGCTTTTGACACTTCATTTCTTCCCTTTGAACAGCTCTTCCTCTCCTGCACTTGAGACACATCAGCCAGCCAGATGCACTTGCAAGCAGGAGAAGGGTTCAACTCTCTCCCACTATTAAGGGATGCGCACGTGTTGCGTGTTTATTATGGCTATGTACTTCCTAATTGTGCCCAGCAATCAATATTAATTAAATATCACTAAGTACCAACACAAATGTACATTTCTCATGTGTAAGAAATGGACGTGGCAGAAAAGAAAACCAGATGTTGAGCTGCTCTGTGCGCGGGACACCAAACCTGCAGCTCCCTCATCCAGGATGCTCACGGATGCTCACGAGCGATCACTTTGATGCCCTTGAATCACTAGAGGTGGCTTTGAATTTCTTTTTGAAACACAAGCACATCATTATTTGAGAAAAATCACCTCCTTCCTGATTTATTCCTCTCTACCCACATCCCAGCCCCACGTCCCAGACCCACCAGAGACTGTGTTGAGCTGACAGTACCCACGGGAGCTGGGATGGGTGAGAGAGCCCCCACATCCCACAGGGACCCTCATTCCACCTCTCCAGGAGCTGCTCAAGGGACATCACTTCATGTTTTCAACTTGAAGGCAAGAAAAAACGGCCTTCAGTTAGAGATTGCTTCCTTTCAGGCTCATTAAATGCACCACTTGCACTAGAATGCATTTAAATGTGCCACCATTACTGTATTTCCCCTTCTAATAAAAAAAAGAGAACAACAAAAATCCCTTTTAAGGCAGAATTACTGCATTACTTCACCTGACCTAGCAAAGCACCTTAGTGCACCCTTAACCTTAAGCACATCAATACCTCCAGCTCCTCTCCTTTCAGTGCCAACTGAAACAAAAAGCACCAGTCCTAAAATCACTGAAACCAGCCTGGAAAATCATGCTGTTGTTTAGGAGGTTGTTGGATTTGAGGGTTCAGCCTCACATCCAAACACCACCAAAGACTTGCAGGAGGCACAGGCTTGGGTGTCACGTTTTCCCCGGGGTCGGTGCAGGTGGATGGGGGTGCAGGGGTGTCCACAGGGCCAGGATGGAGCTGGGCTGAAGGAAATCCTTGCTCCACGTGCAGCCTCCAAACCCTGTGGTTGACCTCTGGGAAAGCTGCAGGTGGATGAGGTAGTTTCTAGTATGAGGTTTTGGGGAGCCCACAGCATCCCTGGAGCCTGCCGGAGGTTTATTTTCAAGGATGACTCTTTGAGGGCCAAGCTCCGTGGCAATATTTCAGGTTTTACAGCCTTTTGCAACCATGGGAGGGCAACTGCTGAGGTAATGGGGTACAGCAGCCCAGTTCTGCTGACCTGCTTTGTGCAGCAGTAATGTGAGAGTCCCGTGTCACCCAGTGCCTTTTTTCATGGCTCCTGGTGCCCTTCTTGGGTATCCCCCTCTGAGCACCTTTGCAAAGGAAGCAGATCCCTTGTGCCATGTGCTAACCTGACCTGCTGCCCGGGCACCTCTTGAATTCAGTCTTTCTCTTTAAAAAGCAAACGGGTTAAGAGCAAGGAAAATCCTCCCATGTTAAGGCAGCACTGGACACCCTTTGATACACCTCCTTTCAAAGACTTTCAAAGATGCCCGTAAGTATGAACATGGCCAACGGCCAAACAGCAGGATGGAAAAAGCCAACCGAGGGAAGTGGCTGCAGCATGAGAGCGGTGGATTAATGAGGAAGCATCGGTTTTCAGCTGCTGCAGATGAAAGATTAACCTCTCCAGTTTCGCTGTCGACTTCCTCATTAAATCCAGCTCACCTCCAGTGTGACTTGTACATAAGGGCTGCTGTGCCTCCCCTGCCTGGTGACTAGGAGAGCGTGGCCAGAGCCGGACAAGTACTGTCCACCCAGTCCAACACAGGGAAATGGAACAACATGAACCCACCTACACCAGTCCAACTACACCAACCAACACCACCACCCAAACAACACCAGTCCAACTATACCAGCTCAACTACACCAGCCTAATAACAGCCCAACCACACCAGCCCAACACTACCAGCCCAACACCACATCTTCTGCAAGCTGCCCTCGCCCCAGCAAACGCAGGGAGGCAGAGACTGAGTCAACCAAAAGCAATGCCGAGCAACCAGTCTTTATCTCCTGTTAAATGAATAACCCGGCAGGTTAATCAGTACCAAACCCACGGGATCAGGCACAGGCTCAGGAGGCTGGTGGCTCTCATGTCTGGAAGGTGGCTTTGCATTGGTACAACGAGGCTGATAGTCCCCATGAGGTGCCCAAACAATGCCAGAGGGCTGCACTTGCCCCTGGGGTTTGCTTTGGCTTGGGCAGGCTTCTGCTGGCAAACACCAACCCTGTCCCGCAAGGAAGGCAGCTCGAGACCACCGCACTGCTCGTGGCAGCAGTGGGCAGCCTGGCAAATCATTGGAGGCAGAGAAAGGGAAATTTTTTCTCACATGGTGCAAAGTTTCACTCAGGAACAGCTTGTAGAGTTTTAACGGGACAGTGCTGAAGAGATGGCTTGACAATCTGATGCTGCTTTGAGTCAAATGATGCAAGCTGACCAGAAGGACTTAGTTCAGATTTTCTTATTAAAAATTTTTAAAAAATACAAAGATTGGGGGTTTTGTTTGGTTTGGGGGTTTTGTTTGGTTTGGGGGGTGGGTTTTTCTTTTCCCCTGTTGTGGTTTTTCAGTTCAGAATTGAGCTAAAGCACCCCTTTAGCCAACCAGCCCTACTGGAAAGAATAAGAGAACTAAACCTGTATAGCAACTCTATCCTGTCACCATGGCCTGGGCCAGAATAGGTTTTTTGGGGAAAAAATCCAGAACTAGGCCAGAAACCTCCCCAGCCCTGCTACAGAATAACTCCCAGCTTTTCTGACACCTGCCCGTAAGAAATAATATCGGACGTGTTACAGACGGAGGCCTTGCAGACCGCCCTCCGTCTGATCTTACATTTCAAAAGCTCCCATTCGTTAAACCTCCAAAACTTTGAGGTCAAGTTGCGAAACTGGCCCCATTTCCAGGCTTCCACTCCAGCGGCTCTTGGGTTGCTCTCACAGCCCTGCCTTGGCCCCGTGCCCGCAGGTGAGGCAACGCCAGGCAAGGCAACGCCGGCTGTTGGGCAGCCGCCTGCGTCACTGGGCACAGCACCCTGAAGCACGCACCCTGCATCACCGGGCACGGCACCCCGAATCACGCACCCTGCGCCCTCCCTGGGCCACGGCACCCCACGCAGAGCCTCCCCCACCCGTGGACCTGCACCCCCCCCCCCCCCCCATCCTGGCTCTTACTCCATCCCCAGCCTCCCCGCTTTGGGGCTCAGCAGTGAGAACCGGGCAGGACCGCCGGCCCCTCACCATTGCATGGGTGCAGCAGGACTGGACCCCCCCCCAGTGTATCAGGGCAGGGGGACCAGGACCCCCCCCCTCCCCCAGGTGCGGGGGGGGGGGCATCACTCCTCCAGCTCCCCACATCCCCCAAGCGCACTGGGGTCCGCTCTGGGTCTCCCCTGCGCACCCCCGGGTGCAGTGGGATGCCCTGCTCCGGGGGTCCCCTCCATCCCCCCGGGGGTCCCCTCCCTCCATCCCCCCCGGTGCAGCGCGGCGCACCCTCCGGGCTTCCCTTGGAACCCCCCCCTCCGCGTCTCCTCAGCCCCCCCGGGTGTACCGGGGCCCATCCCCGGGGCGCCCCTCAGACCTCCCCGGGCCTCCCCTGAACCCTCCTCCGGACCCCCGGCAGCAGCGGCTCCCCCGCCCCGGGGCCGCGCCCGCCGCTGCGGCGCTGGGACCCGGCGCAGCCCCGCTCCCCGCCTCGGTCCCGTCCCCCCCCCGCCGCCGCCGCCGCCGCTCCCCTCCCGGGCCGGCACTCACGCAGCTGAGCAGGGAGCAGACGCCGAGACAGGCCCCCATGGTGCGGCCGCGGCTGCCGCCGGCTCCCGGCCCCCCGCTCCCCTCCGCCGCCGCCGCCGCGCTGGCTCCGCCCGGGCCGGCCCCGGGGCACCGAGCTCGGGGCGCGTCGCTCCCGCCGCGCCTCCCCCCGGGGCGGCCCCCGCGGCGGCGGGGGCGGGTCCCGGGTCCCTCCCGACCGCAGGGGAGCCCCTCCACCGCCGCCCCGAGCCCCTCGGACCCGGGGGAGCGGCAGCCCCGGCCCCTCCGTCACCGCCGACCGCCGAGGGGACCCCGCCGACACCGTGGGCCCGGGCCGGAGCGGGGGCTCTGGGGAGGACGGCCGGGCCCGCAGCGCCGGGGCTCTCTTTCTTTCCCCTCGAAGCAGCCCGCGGGCAGGGCCCGGCTCCTCCGAGGGGTCCCGAGGGGTGTTTTGAGTGTGTTCGCGGTGAACCGGGTCCCCTCGGAAAGGCCGGGTCGGGGGTCGGGTCCCCCCCGCCGCCTGTCCCCAGAGCAGCTGAGGGTGCTGCAGGGAGCCTGGGGTCGCCTGGCACCCGGCTCCAGGAGAGAAATTGATGAAGCCCTGGGATTTTTGGTGGTTGAGTGCCGCTTGTGCAGCCTGATGGGACCTTGCTGAGAGCTGCCGAGGGCAGACGTGGGGTCAGTGACTGCGCTTGAGGCCCAGGAAGAGCGGAGTGCTGGGCTACTCCTGGCCATCAAGTCCTACAAGTCCAGCATGCCCACCAGCTCCAGCCCACCCGCCGTCTCAGAATCACAAAATCACAGCATGGCTGAGGCTGGCCAGGACCTCTGGAGGTCATCTGGTCCAACCCCCCTGCTCAAGCAGGGCCATCCAGAGTCAGTTGCCCCGGATCGTGTCCAGGCAACATTTGACTGTCTCCAAGGATGGAGACTCCACAGCCTGCCTGGGCAACCTGTGCCAGCGCTTGGGCACCCTCACAGTAAAAAAAGTGTTTCCTGATGTTCAGAGGGACCCTCCTGTGTTTCAGTTTGTGCCCACGGCCACTGGTCCTGCCGCTGGGCAACCCTGAAAAGCGCCTGGATCCGCTCTCTTTGCATCCTCTCTTCAGGTATTTGCATACGTTGATGAGATCCCCCTGACCCCTCTCTGCTCCAGGCTGAACAGTCCCAGCTCCCTCAGCCTTTCCTCACACATGAGGCGCTCCGGCCCCTTCATCACCTTCGTGGCCCTTTGTTGGACTCTTTCCAGTACATCCATGTCTCTTGTACTGGGGAGCCCAGCACTGGCCACAGCAGTCCAGGTGTGGCCTCACCAGTGCTGATCACTGGATCACGTCCTTCAACCCGCTGGCAGTGCTTTGCCTAATGCAGGCGAGGACACCCTTCGCCGCCTTTGCAGCAAGGGCACGTTGCTGTCTCATGTTCAACCTGGTGTCTACCAGGTCCTTTTCTGCAAAGCTGCTTTTCAGCTGGGCGGCCCCCAGCATGTGCCGGTGCCTGGAGCTGTTCTTCCCCAGGGGCAAGACTTTGCCCTTCCCCTTACTGAAGCCCGTGAGGTTCCTGTCAGCCCGTTTCTCCAGCCTGTCGAGGTCCTTCTGGATGGCAGCATAACCTCTGCTATACCAGCCACCCTTCCCAGTTTGGTGTCATCTGCAAACTTGCTGAGCCTACACTCTGCCCCATCATCCAGATCGTTAATGAAGATATTAAACAGGACTGCACCCAGTACAGACCCCTGGGGTACACCACTAGTGACTGGTCTCCAACTAGACTTTGTGCCACTGATCACCACGCCTGGGCCTGGCCATTCAGCCAGTTTTCAACCCACCTCACTGTCTGCTCATCCACCTGCATCAACAGCTTCTCTGTGAGGATCTTGTGGGAGACAGTGCCAAAGACCTTCCTGAAGCCCTGGTAGACAATACCCACTGCTGTCCCCTTGTTTACCAAGCCAGTCTTTTCACTGTAGAAGTTCATCAAGTTGGCCAAGCACGTCTTCCCCTTAGTGAAGCCATGCTGACTTCTTGTCCTTAATGTGCCTGGAAATGCTTTTCCAGGTTTAGCTGCTCCATCACCTTCCCAGGGATCAAGGTGCAGCTGGCAGGCCCATAGTTCCCTGGGTCCTCTTTGCCCTTCTTGAAGATAGGAGTGACATTTGCTTTCCTCCAGCCTTCAGGCTCTTCTCCTAGTCACCATGATCAATCAAAGGTTGTCGAGGGTGGCCTCGTAATGACATCAGCCACCTCCCTCAGCACTCGTGGGTGCATCCCAGCAGGGTCCAGGGACTTACGTATGTCCAGTTTGCTTAAGTATCCCCTGACTTGATCCTCTTCTACCAAGGGTATGTCTTCCTTGCTCCAGACCTTCCCCCTTGGTCTCTGGGACCTGGAATTCCTGAATATTGGTCTTGCAGGTAAAGAGGCAAAGAAGGCATTCAGTTCCTTAGCCTTTCCCATGTCCTGTGGCACCAGGTCTCCCATCTCGTGGAGCAACGGACCCATATTTTCCCTAGTCTTCCACTTGTCGCCTGTAGCAGCCCCTCTTGCTGGCTTTGACAACACACCTTCCAGCTCCAGCAGACCCCCCAGCTCCAGCAGACCTACCAGCCTGAACCCACTCCCCCTGCGGGACCAGATCCCGGGCAAGGGGTTACGAGGGGCATCTGCCTGCATAGAGCCCTGGGTGGGAGCTGGGGCTGGGCAGGCAGCCGGTCTCCCTGCTCTGCCTGCCCCACTGGAGTCTGGCACGTCTGCTCAGAGTGGCGAATTCTGCTCTGCTGCTGGCATGCATAATTCAGGGACTGAGATAAACTGGATGTGCTAGCCCACTTCCAGATCCTAAATTTAGACAGCAGGGAAAGTACATGAGTATGCAGCAGCAGGCAGGCTTTGGGGGGCACGGGGCTGGGGCAGATGAGGAGCCAACATGCCTCCTGTCTCCTTGAGGAAGAGGAGGGTGTCACGCTTCTTGCTCCAGAGGTAAAGCTCCAGGGTTCCGCCTCTGATCAGCGGTTGGCACAAATTTAAAAAAAAGCTTTTCTAAGCCACCGTGGGCTCCCAAAAGCTGCCGCCTGATTGCAGTCCTGCAACGGGAGAGGTCAGCACCCATAAATTGCTCGCTGATCTCAGCTGACCTCGGGTTGCTTTTCCTTTCGGGAGACGGCCGGGCTGTGCGCTGGGGACCTGCCCGGCCTGGCTGGGTGCGGGCACGGGTCTGGCAGCCACGGGCTGGCTCCAGGCACAGCCCCCCCGGGTGGGAGGTGGGGGCTCTGGCAGCTCCCATCTCTTCCCAGCTGGCCGTGGGAGCCCGGTGACAGCCGCAGCAGGAGTGTCCTTCGGTCCCTGCCCTCCCGGGAAGGACAAATCTGCCCGAGGGGTATTTGTCCCCTGGGTCTCGCTGTCCCCCTGTGCCTTGCCAGGGACGTGAGCCTGCTGGCACGCCGGGAGCAGAAATCCCACCGGCTCCATCGACCCTGGAGGGGACCAATCCTGCCCACACTGTCCTCTCGTCCCCTTTGACGAAGCCACCAGATGGCAGTGCCGGTGTGAGACCGGCCACGGCAGTGGGGACGGTGGCTGGGCTCGGGCCCTGCCTGCTCCTGAGTGGCCAAGCAGGGCCCCGACTGCCAGGACAGAGAGGGCTTCCCCCCCACCCGTGTCACAAGGGTGTCCCCACGCCTGGCTTTTGCTGGTGAGCAGAGTCCACGCCACCAGCCACAGCATCAGCCCCTTCTCAGGAGGTGGCTTGTCGTCAGCAGCAAGAGCTGCCCTGAGCCGGACCGGGACGCAGCGAGGCAGGCAGCAGTGTCACCAGTGGCAGAGCTGTGACAGTCCCCCCGTGCACCAAAGGACACGCTGGTTTTACATCACCCTGCACACGGGGGAAGATGAGGAATGGGAGAGGAGGGATGCTGCCAGAGCTTAGGGACGAGTGGCTGCCTCCAGCCCCCCCTGCAACAGAAACCCCCAGACCGTGTCCCACTGCTCAGCAGGGCTGGGAGCATCCTTGCCCATAGACCCCTAATAAAACACCTTTTTTCTGCTCTACCTCCCTTTCCGCTCCTCCCGCATCACTCAGCATTCCTGAGGCACCAGGGGACATCTTCTTTCCCTCCCCTCAGTGCCTGGTTCCTTAGGGGTCAGGGTATCATTTTCTGGCCACCACGGGGGATTATAGGGCTGGGGATGGCACCAGACTGGCAGGCCAAGCACAGCTTGCCAGGGATGCCCTCCCACCCGGGAACCCGGGGGGGAAAACAAATGATCTCATGTGACTGTATCTGGGACAATACCAGCTTAGCCGTGGGCGCAGCCAGAAGGGTTCCTGCTGAGCCTGAGCAATGCTATTCATGGATAAACCTACATTACAATAATTAATAATAATTAATAATCGACTCTGTATTTGGAAAACCAGCTAAACCCATCAAGCCCCTTTCCTCCAGAGCATCGTCTAGTGCAGGCAAATGCAGGCATGGCGTAAGGTGCATTTTTGGGGTGATGATTATGGGTTTGACGAACCACTGGTCCATGGAGTTGTCCTACCTCTGGCACCCCGGGGGCCAGCCCCGCTCCTGGATGGGGTTTTAGGGCACTCAGGACCCTTCCCCTCAGCCACCAGCTGCCATCACAGCCTTGTGTCTTGGGTGTTTTGGGGAACTGCTCCAAGATGTCAGGGTGCTGTTTATCTGTGCTGGGAGGTGTGGGGGGTCCCCCTGCCCTTCCCAGGCTGCAAGAGAAGCCAGGCAAGGAGGCCAGGGATGAAGCTAGCCCCAGTTACTGCCAGCAGTATATTTTCTCAGCTGTGCTGCCTCTCTCGGGGTTTCCAGCCCCCAGACAAGAAGGGGGACAGGCAAAAAAACAGTCTGGGATGGGAAGGACAAATGCAAAAGTCCTGAGATTGAAGCATCTCCCTCCCCCCTTGTCTAAGGATGCCTTCGAGTCAGGGAATTAGTTTTCCACTAAGCTCTTCTGTAATAAACAGAGACACGGGAGGACTAGCAATGGGCGATTGCTTGGCCCTTAATTACAGACAGAGGCAGGGTGTTCAGGGTCACAGGAGCCGGGATTCAAACCCAGTGGAAATGAAGGGGATGATTTTCAGGAAGACCATTGCAGGCACCTTCAGAACCTTCTGTGCTTGAGCTCCTTCGTCCCTTTTGTTTACCAGGACCCTCCTATCCTGCAACACCACAGGCTTAGCAGCCAAATACATCTCAAATGCATCAGCCCTTGAGACCAGCCCAACAGAGGAGCCTGATGGAAACAAAGAAAATCCTCTGAATCTAGTGATGGGCATCCCACCTGCTGGCATTGCTTCTGGGAAACCCACTGAGCATCGAGATTTGCATTTGGGACCCTCTTCGAGGACCTTTTGCCAGTCTGAGATGTCTTAAGGCCAGTGGGGCAATGTGGAGGTGACGTGACTGGTGGTTTCTGCAATGGGCCATCACCAAACTTATTGCTTGTCATCCAACAGGCTGAGGTCTTCTCCCCAAAGCCTCTCCCAGCTAGAAGAGCAAAGGGCTCTGAGGCCGAGAAATGCTGGCCGCCCTCCGTCCTTGAAGCTTGATTTAGCCTGGGCTTGCAGACACAGTGACTGACTGGAAAAGCTTTGGCATTTCCCTGCTGAGTTTGGACAGACGCTGTTTGTCTTTCTCATGGCGGTGGCCAGATGCCTGGCCAGTGATGGATGGGAGTGTCGCGCAGGAGTCTCTGCGCTGTCACAACTGCTGGGTCTCTCATGGGGTGGAAAATCTGGAGAGGAGGTGACTCCACTGTGAGCTGAATAACGTCACCAAGGTACCAGGATCTGAGTCAACAGAGATGGTGGGGTAGGGAGGTGGGGGGAGGAAAAAGCAGGGTGAGACCTTGATCTGAAGGTCTCCTTGGTCCACCTGGCAGGAGGACCTGGTTCTTCCTTCATTCTCAGCCTGCAGCAGCCTCCACACCACTGGGTGCTTCTGCTTTGCCGCTTGCCCCAGCTCTGGGTTTGAGCCCTCCAATTTGCTTTCGCAGCACCCAAAGGCTCCAGCCCTCCTCCAAACAACAGCACGCGCCTCCCCAAGCCCCTTACCTACATTTCTCAATATCCCCTGTGTGACCGGGTGTCCCCAGTGCCACCTGGGTGTCCCAGCCAGGGCAATGCTGGGGGGACTGCAAATTTGGGATGCCCTTGGAAAGCTGCATATGGCGCAGGCAGTTTTCGAGCCTGTTCATTTTCAGCCTTAACGATTCTTCCTCTCGGAGAAATGGCTAATGAGCCATGGGGATCCAATTAGATTTCTCCAGTCAGCCTTTCGCCTCATTCCTTGCTGTTTAAAATAAAAAAAAAAAAAAAAGAAGAAGAAAAAAAAAAGAAAAAACCCAACAAGCACCAGCGTGGAGACAATCAGATCAGTGTCTCCTTAATGAGTTCATGGCTCCGGCGGAAATATCTGTCTTTGACAGGAGAGGCAGAAACCGAGCTGCACGCGTGGGCGAGTGTGCTGTGGGGTGGGAGCCATGTTCCCCCCTTTGCAGACCCTTTGTGGGGTGCGGGTGAGCCCGCAGAGTGCCTCATCAGATTTCGGGTTTGCTCCCTGCACCGGGTGCTTCGCACAACACCCATCTGGATGCCCAGAGTCACTCGGCTGTTCTTTATGAAGCACAGCAGCAAGCTGGGGTTTTACACCATGTTTCTGTAGGATCAGAGATGCTAATAAAGTCCAGATGCTCTCCAGCACAAAATACCCCAGCTTGGGTGGAAGGGCCCCAGGAAACCCTGGGGTGGGAGAGGAGCGGGGCTACCAAGGTGGGGAGAAGTGGTGAGATGCTGTTGAGAGCATCACAGCAGCGGTGATGCTCACCTGGATGGGGATGAGACACCGTGGGGTGAAAGATGCCACCAGCGAGGACCTTGTTGTCTCCCCCCAGTGCTGGCAGACCCCACACCCTGGCCGTGGTTGCAGCAGCGCTGCTGAGCCCCACGTGGCCCTGCCGAGCAGATTTTGCTTAGCTGCCTAGGCTATATTTAGCTGCCTGTAAAAGGGGTTAGCAAGCAGCGCTGGAGCCAGTGGCACAGCTAAGAATGTCAACGTAAGAGCAGCCAGGGATAAAAAAAGCCCAACCCAGGCACTGGGAGCTTTTCACAAATCCCTCTCGCTGCTGGAGGTGGAGGCAGGCAGGCAGGCAGGGCTGCAGGCAGCAACCGCATCCCCTCAGGGTGGTAGCACCGGGTGATGGCTACTCGCCGTCCACTTGGTTGGCGATTTGACTGCTGTGATTTTGGGCTGGTTTGCAGCATCCCAGCATTCAGCCGGATGGCAAGGGTCTGCTGGGGGAGAATGGGGCCTGAAATTTGGTGGTTTTGGTTAAATCCCAGGGCTTTTGGGGCAGGGATCCCCCTCCATGGACAGGAGACAGTGGCAGGCAGGAGGGACAGCCTGCTCCCCCAAGCCAGGAGGTGTCTGTGAGGCTCCCTCCATCCCCATCCAGGCATCTGGAAGTTACTGGAGCATGAACAACAGATTTGAGTGCTTTTTTTTGCCCATGAAAACACCTTTTTGGGATGCTTTCTTTATGCTCAGTTAACTTGAACACACCTTTCTTCCAAAGGCTCGCCTCGCAGCCCCGATCTGGCCTCTTAAAGCAAAAACTGGGCAAGTCCCACCATGTCCCAGCTCTTCCCAAACCCTCCTGTGTTTCTATGAGCTCTTCTGCGCTACCCCGACCTTGCCTGGGCTCACCACCTGCCTGTGCAGATGGGGCTGCTGCCCAGAAACATCAGATTTAAACCAATATAGGAGTTGATACATTGGAAAGGTCATTTCCAGAACTGTAGCTAATTTGTCCCAGAAATAATTTGCATGTTCTGCTTGTCCATTGGGGCAGGTGATGAATATTTCGATGGCTGGGCCCCAAGAGAGGCACTTAGAGTCATTCAATGGGGACCTCATTTCCCTGGCAGGACAGCAGCTCTTGTGATGAACTGGCAGCAGGATAAGCCCCAAGCTGTGGCTACATCTGGCTGCATGATCCACCACGCCTTTGGGTCAGGAAAGAGCTTCTGCTGAAAAAAAAAAAAAAAAGACATCATTATTTTGGTTGAATTTTCCCATTCTGCTGGGAATGGCTAAGTTGCAGATGAGTTGCAAAGACCTGTGCAACTCATTGCAGGTATTCAAGCTGCCTTGACCTACAGAAATATGAAAAACAGCTCATGTGCTATCCCCCATCGTGGAAGGGATACACTGGGCTGTGCATGCACCCGAGGGCTGCTCGACTGCATGGCACAGTGAGGGGAAGATCTCCACCACCTCCATCACATTGTGCCCGGTGGGAGATGATGCTGCACAATTGTTGTGCCCTGCGAAGGAGGGTGCAGCAAGCTCAGATCCAGATGGCTAAGTACTCAGAGCAAAGATGATGCCCAGGAAGGGCATTGCTATCTGCTGTGACCTTAATGTCTCCTGTCGAGGTGGCATGGAGATGTCCAGACTTTCATCTCAGCGTGACACTCCACCCTGCCTGGTGACAAATTGCCTCCCTGGGAGGTGTTTGCTGGCATTTTCCCCCTTGTTTTAAATCCTCCAGGCAATGAGATGCTCTCGCTGCCTTTGGCCTCTGAGATCTTACAGGCAGGGTGGTTTTTCCCAAGAGCTGAGCATGTTTTCTGCAGATCCATCCTGCAGGAGCCCCCTCCATCGCTCTGGGCCTGGTACCCCCCATGCAGGGATGGCCCCAAGGCCATGTCCAGCTCAGGCTGATGGAAAGTTCCTGTCCCCAGCCAGGGAGCAACCTGCAGGTCCCCAAACCCTGTGACCCGCGTCCCAAAATAGCACCTTAACGGAGGGACTGACGCAGCCCAGGGGCGAGCTCAGCTCAGGAATAACCTTTCCTCCACGTCACCTACGTACTCAGCGAGAAATCAGGGTCTTAACTGGGCTGGAAATTAGGAAGATATGTCTAAAAGAGGAACAGCAAAGTGCTGCTTTCCCTCGGAGGTGACTTTTAGCCCAGAACAGAGCCTGCAGCACTGGGCAGGCGAGTAGAAAACAACCCTGCTCCTCCCCTGTCTGCACCCCTGGGCAGGGGGACGCTGCTTCCATCCCTGGGGGGCTGCCCCAGCCCTACGGCAGTTCGAGAGTTGGTGGCTTTTAATGACCTTCCTGCATAAGTGGGATAAAGCAGCTTGGCAGCAGCAGCGGAAGGAAAATACTCTCCCAAGCCCTTTCCCTCCCTATTGTGGACCCTTTTTTTTTAGAAGAAAATAGGGTTTAAAGCAAGTGGCAGAGCAGAGAGCGGTCTGACGCCAACCTCGCTGGTTTCACCTCCCTGATGGATAAAGCAGGGGCTGTCCCGATGCTTGGGAGGGCACCGAGAGTATATTTTAGGTCCCCCATCAGCAGGGATACTCACCCTGCCAGGAGCACTCTGGGAAGACGATCTCAATGTCTTCAAAGCCTGAGAGCAGGTACTGAAAGAGCAGAGGAAGAGCAGAGCAACCTTTGCTCCCGTGTCAGTACAGCACCAAGCACCGCGGCACTGCCCCGTACCAACACTGAACAGGTGCTGCCTGATAAGGGAATAATTTTTCCCTTCCCAGCTGCCATGCTGACGTGCTTTTGCATTGCCGGGGCTTGTACCCAAGAGTTTTGCGAGCTTCAGCTGGGAGTTTGGGCTCCTGATGCTTACCATGTCCTGGATGCAGGCAGGTTTGGAGAGGTTATTTGGTGCCAGCAGTGCACTGGCTGAACATGGAGGGACTCGCACACTTCTTGCATGCCTCAGTTTACCCAGGTCCCCTAGCCCAGCCATCCCCAAAGGATCACACTGGCAGAGGGAAGCATTCAGCCTAGGTGGAAATGGGGACCGCACCGCAGCTCTCCCCCTGCTCTCCCAGGGCAGAGCATCCCTTGGGGGCACCCAGGAGCTGGAGGTAGGGAGACCCTCCCCAGGGTGCTCTGGCAGAACCCTCCCCAACCACCCTGGGCTTCCCTCGTCTCCCTCCCTGTCCCCCCGACATCTCCCTTGCTCCCACACGTTTCCCGGAGCAGAGGGATGGCAGCCATCCCCCCCACCCGCGACAGCCAGTGTCACATCCGATCAGGTGCCAGCCAGGATAAACATCACCGATGCTCTGCCCGAGACTGCTCCGGAGAGGGGAGACAGTCAAGGAGAAAACGGAGCGTGAGGAGCTAAAAATAGCAGCTGGCGAAGGCTCTCCTCCCCGCCGGCCGCGCGGGAGCTGCCAGTCGCCCATCACCACGCGTGAGCGAGCAGGCAGGATAAATGTCCCTCCTGCTGGCTGGCAGGGCCGAGTGGCTCCAGCACCCCCCACCCCGAGCTGTTGGGGGTACGGGGGGTACTGGAGACAAGCATCGGGCTGAGACCAGCCAAGTCCTGGCTGCTTCAGTGACTCTTGTCCCTCTACAACCCTGGCATTGCGAGGCACATCCGAATTGGCCTTGGTGGCTGGTGCAGAGGTCAGGAAAGCATCGCCCTTCCCGGGTCAGCAACCACTGCTGGGCCCGGCTCAGCCGCCGGCTTCTCCCGACGGTCCACGAGCCCCGGGCGGTGCTGAGCTCCCCCGGGGAAGGGACAGGACGGGCACCTTGCTCTGGGTGCTGAGCATCACCCCTCACCATCAGCAGTGAGAGGAGATGGACGGAGCTAGGAATCTGGGAATGTGGGCCCAGCCCCGCTCCTGCCAGGAACAGCATCCTTGTGCAGGGCCAGGGGAGCAGGGACTCCGTCACCCGGGTGCACCCCGCTTCCCCAGCCCTGGGGACATCATCTGTGCACCTCGAGAGCCAGGAGGGGACATTTCGGAGCCTCTCACCGCAATTGTGCTGTTTCCCTGTTGCGCACACAGGCGAGAGCACCAGCGGCAGCCCAAGGGGTTGGGTTGCCATTCCTGTGTGCAAATTTGAGTTGCTTTTAATTCATGCTGGAGGGGCTCTGTTCATCGCTGCCTCTGCCCTCCCTCCCTGTTCTGCTCCAGTTCAGGGGTGTGGGTGGGGAACCCCCATCACACGCACTCGGTGTTGGCTGCGTCCCCCCCTCAAGGTGATGCTGGTGTCAGCCAGGAGCAGCCCAGGCTGCCAAGACGGCGGCATCTTGCTCTGCGCCCAGGATCTGCCCTGCGTCCTTCTGCAGCGAGGACAGTCCTTGTGCTGGGCAAAACATGGGGTTGTGACATGATCAGGTGGATTTACCAGCCAGATCCAGGGTCTCCGAGCCCCCCTCCCCACCTGCTCTCTGCACCCCAGGCAGTACACGCCATAGGGGTGCAGCCACATATTTCTAAATTATTTTTTCCAAAGATTTTGAGCCTGGCAATTATTTTTGGCTGAAATAAATGCGCAAGGAGGTGTGTGGGCTGGGGCCAAGCTGTCCCAGTGGGCGAGCAGAGCCCTCCTCACCCCCCCCCCGCGGGGGCCATGGGGCTCCTTCCCCAGGGCTGCAGCCAGGAACCCTAATTCAGAAGAAATCTGGGGGGGTTGCACTTTTTTCCGAGCAGACCTGCTGGCCGTGCTGGGCTACGAGCCCCCTGTCCGAGCTGGTGGGTGGTCCCAGTGCATCGCAGGGCAATGTCATATGGAGCCTTACGGGGCGGGGGGAGAGGGGCCCCCGGGTGGGTATGTCAGAGCCCCCCCGCCAAATGTCTCAGCGCCGGGGGGGAGACACAGCCCCCGGGCAGGCTGGCAGCCCCGCGGCGAGCAGCAGCCACCAAGTGCGGGGCCAGCCCGGGGCGGGAGGGGGGGGGGGGGCGTTGCGGGGCGGCCCCGGAGGCGGGGGGGGGGGGGGGGGGGCGGTCCCCGGCGGGCAGGCGGCGGGGATGGGGCGGGGGGGGCCCGGCAGCCCCCGGCAGAGCCCGGCGGCGGGGGGAGGCGGCGGGCGGGGCGGCGCGGCGGCGGCGGCGGCGGCGGCGGCGGGGGGGTCCCCCCGCGCGGAGCGGGGGCCGGGCGGGGGGAGCGGCGGGGAGCGGCGGCGTTGGGCGGGCGGGCGGCTGCGGGCGGCTCGGCCCCGGGTGCCCCAAGGGCTGCCTGAGAGCCGGAGGCTTCCCCGGGGCTCCTGCCGAGAGCGGAGCATCCTTCCTCCCGCCCGCCCGGCGGGCACCGGCACCACCGGCACCGGCATCGGCACCGACACCGGCACCGGCACCGGCACCATCGGCACCGGCACCGGCATCAGCACCGGCACCATCGGCACGGACACCGGCACCGGCATCAGCACCGGCACCCGTAGCAACATCAGCAGCAGCATCGACACCGATACCGACAGCAACACCGGCATCGGTATCAACGTCAACACCGGCACAGGCATCGACACCGGCAGCAGCACCAACACCGGCATTGACACCGGCACCGCCATCGGCACCGGTATCGGCATTGGTATCGACGTAGGCACCGGCTCCAGCAGAGCCCAGGTGAGCAGCTGATGGGTGGTGGATGCAGGGGACATGGTCGCACCGAGGCCCTGGGCCACGGCGGTGGATGCCCTATGCTCACGGGTGCTGGGGACAAGGTGCCCGCCGTGGGGACTGGGTGCCCGCCCTGGGAAGCGGGTGCCCGCCCTGGGCACCTCCATGGCAGCGCATAGGAGCAAAGGGAGAGGCAGGGGGCTCAGGAGATGGCAGTGGCCTCGGGGAACAGATGGGTTTTGGGGGAATGAAACTTTGCGGCAGGCTGCAGTGCTGAGCAGGGCAGTGGGGTGTCTCTTGACAGCTTGGGGGGGTCCGTGCCCATCCCACTGGGGGCAGGTGGCTCTAGGGAGGATCAGCGTGAGCAGCAGTCGGACACCAAGCAACGCTCGTCCATCTCAGGGTGGGCACTTCAGATCAACCCCCATGGTTGGTGGCACCTCTGTCCATCCTGGCACCCACCCCTGGCCCCTTAACCACCTGCCTCCTCCTTCCTCGCAGGTCCTGGGGTCACCACTGCCCCCTCCACCTTCCACCCTGCCCCATCCTCATTGCAGCTACCCAGATCGCCCCAACCTCCCCAGCTCCAGCCCTCAGCTTCTTGGATTAGAGCTTCCCAGATGATTTTGGGCCCGGGAAGCTGCAGGGGCCCCAGGCAGTGAGATCCCAGGGAGAGCTGGCACAGGGCTGAGCTCCGCTCTGTGTGGGGGACATGCTCATCTTGTGACTCCTCCTGGGGCAGCATCCTCTTGGGAGGAAAGGGCTTCCCCAGGGACAACCCCTCCTCATTCCCTTCAGGGCATTATTTTGGCAGGATGCCCCTGCAGATGCTTGGATTGGGGCCCTTTGGTCCCAGGAGCTGGCTCCTGTCCCCTGGCTGGGTGTCAGTGCCACCAAGGAGGTGGCAGAGGCAGGATGTCCTCTGCTCACCCTGAGTACTCACAGCCTATGACCTTGGGGCTGTCCACCAAGGGTCACTTCAGCCCCTGCTGTCACAGAGGGCTGCCCGGACTCTTCCCGGGATGTCCCTCCCTTGTCACAGCTGGGCAGGAGATATAATGGGGGGGGGGGATGGCCCTACTACTGTCTCCACCTTTCATGTGCTCAGCAGGAGGTTTTGGAGGGGAGGGGGAAAGGTGGTGGCAGAGCCAGGTTCTCCTCACTTTTTTAAATTGGGGGAGTCACAGCGTTTCCTCCCAGACTGGGATGCTGGGAGGCAGAGGGGGAGGCAGACGAGGTGGCTGGGAGCTGGGGGATGCTCGGTGGGAGGCTGTCAGTGGCTGTGGTTGCAGCCACCCTTGGGGGAAGCCTTGGGTTCAGCTCCCAGTTCAGCCATTGAAGCTCTGGCACCCATTCCTGACCTGGCCCCACGCTCCCTTGCAGGACAGTGTGCTCTGGTCCCCTGTGGGGACATGGCACCACGAAGGATGGGGACAGGGGCTACAGCCTGGTTCTGACCTTGGCTCCTCGGGCAGGTGATTCTAGCGCCTGGCTCAGCCAAGGGGCAATGAATCTGGCTCTGCTTCATCAGGACTGGGGATTTCAAGCCGTGCCTTTGACCCTAGGGTGCCTACACAGATTTCTTTGCTTCTTGGCACTCAGTCCCTTCCCTGCCGGCTCCCCAGGGGCCGGGCAAGTGTCACTGCGTGGCAGGGAAGATGCTGTGACAGCTACCACGTCGGGGAATCCCAGTGATGCTCCCGGCATGTGTACAGGGGAAAACATCTGGATCACCTTCATGCAAGGCCTCACCACGGGGGGAGGCCCATCAGTCCCTCCCGAGGGGATGCTGCCAGGGGAGCAGGACACCCTGGAACATAGCCATCTCCCTTCTTGGATGAGTCGCAGTGGGAAGGAGAAAATCTGCTGGCTGCCAGGAACCTGGGGGGAAGCACATGCCAGGGGCTCCCCAGGGAGCTGGAGGTACTAGCTGCAGCACATGGCCTGCGAAGCCGTCAGCTGGCTCAGCTCCCCAAAATTAATTATCCAGGTGCCTGCATATGTCCTGCTGCTTTGGCAGAGCCAGGGCGACTCCTCCAAATTCAGTGCTGCTTCCCCAGGGCACCCCACTGCCCTCTCTGCCATAGCCAGCTGGATGCAGGAGCACCCACGGGCTGATCTGGGCTCTCCTTGGTGTGACCGGCCCAGCCTTTGTGGTGGGACCAGTATCACCCAGCAGGGGTCTGTGGATTCACCAGGCAGGTGGGGACCCAGAGGAAGGGGATCTGGAGGAAATGAACCCTGGGGGTGGTGAGCAGGGGGGTCCCTCTGTGGGCCCTGGATGTGGTGGTGCAAGCACTAATGCGGTGCCATGGGATGGGCCACATGGAGTATCGCTCCCCCACCTGACTGCAGCAGGACAGGGCAGCAGGGAGCCAGCAAACACTCCCCAACACGAGGAGCTGGACCACTGTCCTCTCCTGGTGCCAACTGGTGGCAGATGGAGATAAGGGACATTGTGCTGGATGAAGCTGGGGAAGAGGCTCCCACAGTGCACGGCTGAGCCCACGGCCACCCAGCTGCGTTTCAGAAATGCCTGGTGCCTCGTGTCACCCAGCCCACGGCATGGTCAGGCACATGCTTGGTGACACCCAGCTGGCACCCTGTGCCCCAGCAGATCTCCCAGCCCCTGCCCCAAGCAGCCCACAGCCCGCGTCGCAACATCCTCATGGCTCCTTGAGTTTCCCCTGGCACAAATCCCTGTGCTGTGGTACTCACCCACACGATCCACAGCCAGGAGAATCAAGGACGTCCCTGTCCCCATCGTCTCGAATGGGGTCCATCAGCTCCCACCCTGGATGCTCAGGCTGGAGGAGCTGATGAAGAGCCATTTGGGGAGGAGGGAACCTGAAACTACTGAAGAATGAAACCAATTTAGATGTGGGTGACACGTTTATTATGCAAAATTATAGTTTGTGCCGTAGTTGGAGCAGCTAACTAAAGGTTACGGTGGGAGCTATATTACCCAGGGCTCAATCACCATAATTACCTCCCATTAGATCACCTACTTTGCAACTGAGACGTGTGGTAGGAGAAGCTCCTGTTTACCTCCCTTGGCTACAGGAGCAAGCGCTGATTTACCCGTGGTGCCAGGTCCCTCTCCATGGGGGCTGTGGGTGGGCTTCTATCACCCCTGTTGCATTTTCCCCCTTGGACTTGAAAAGGACCTGAATGCAGGCAGTGGGACTGAGAGCAGACCCACGGGGAGAGGAGCACTGGGGAGACAGGCTCAGCCCTCCCACGCAGCACCCAGCACTCTTGCGGGGTCCCTGATAGGCACCCGAATCCCCCGGGGGAAATTCCTGTTCTCCCACCACACCAGCAATTAAAGGTAATTAATTGATGGGGGTGTAGGCAGGGATGCTCACAAGCCCTGAAGAGGTCACAGCCCACAGGCTGGCAAACACCCAGCTGGCCTGGGAGCCTCTATCCCTCCCTGGGATGTGTTGGGATCTCTCCCTGGGATGCCTCCAACCCTCCCTCCACCCTTCCCTGGGATGCGGGACAGCATCTCCTGTCCAGGAGGTTTGGGCAGGGGAACACAAGCCCGTGGTCCCAGCTGCTCATGTGTGGGCAGGGGGATGGCTGTGAGCCGGGGGAGCTGCTGTTTAATGAGTGATCCCAATCTGCACTCAAACCGGCGTGCAGGTTGAGGGTCTCGCTCACTGCTGTGCTCGTGCTGCGTCCTCCTGCCTGGCGGTGTCAAGCTGGGTCACGTAGCTGTCACCTCCCCCCTGTCACCAGGACGCCAGGAGCTGCCAGCCCTGCTGGCCCTAAGGATTTGCCACGTTCCGACAGTAAATAACCACAACCGGAATATCGCTGGTGATTTTTTGGGTGCTTTTCGTTTTCCTAATGCCAATGAGCGGGCAGGCTGGCAGGGCCGGCGGTGGCTGCGGTGCAGAGGTGGGATCGTTTTGCTGTCCCAGAGCTGCTCCCACTCCGGTGTTTTGCCCAGCCCATGTGTCAGAGCCCAGTGAGGGAGCTGCTGGGTCCTTCCTTGTGGATGCCATATTGCAAAACAGCTCCATCCCTGCTGGCAGCAGCTTTCCCCGAGTCCTGCCTGCATCTTTGCACAGGGACCTCGCACCTCCCGGCTGCCAGGGAACAGGAGCCCTGCTCTATATGACGGTAAAAGCTGGAGGTGCTTGTTATTAGCACAAAGCGAAGGAAAAATTGTCCTCTCTGAATTTCCCAGGGGAGAATTGGGAACCTGGGAGAGATCAGGCAGGATGGGAAGCAGTGATGTGTGCTGGGCTGGGAGCCCCGGGCTCCGGTAGGGTAGAGGAGAGGACCTGGGATATGGTTATTTCCTCTCCAGGTGAGTGAGGCTTGATGCACACCCCAAGGCCAATGCAGCTAAGGTTATCCATCCCCCTCCCTCCTGCACCCGGGTTTGGGGAGCTTTTGGGTGCAGGATAAGTCCCCGGCAAAGCCCAGCAGCAATGCTGTGCTGTCAGCCCACGTCCTCGTGCCTCTGCCTGCTGAGCTTTTTGCGTTTTGCTCTTTAATAAGAGCAACTCAGGCATGTCCGGGAATGAAATTAGGATGGTACAGAGGCCGTCGCGCATTCAGGTTTCCCCGGTGCTTTCAGCATCTGCCCGGGATGCCCCATGAGCTGCTCCCACGTGAAAAGATGCCTCAATTTTATTGATGTATGGACTTGTAGGAGATGCTGAGCTCAGCAGGGCTGTGTTGGGATTAAACTGCCAAATCCTCCAGAGCACTTTTTCCTGGCCCAATCCAGGTCTGCAGGATCAAAAGGGGATTTTCTCTGTAGTCACTATCCTTTGGGGAAGCCAAGGCATGATGTGCGGCACGGTGGTGAGCACCTTGAGGTCTGGAGGCACCCAGATACGGGTTCGCAGCTTTTGGGTTTGCCCTGCAGATGCTCAGGGAAACTTTGGGTTGGGATATCAGCAAGCGCATGAGCTGGTTTCACTCTTACCCTCGAGCAGGACTTGCTCTGATTTGTGTTTGCAGCATTATAAACCAAAGCGACAGTTTATTCAGATAGCCTGAAATCCTGTCTGGAGAGACTCAGGTTGGATTTTATTTTTTTCCTGGCTTTCGTGAGGGTATTAAACAGAGCTGAACTCTGCCGTCATCCCCGAGCACAACAAGACCAGGATTGATGGAGCAATAACAAACCCTTCATTTCTCCCAGTGACTCCATCCTATGGATGTCAGCAGCAAAACCCACCTCTTGTGCTCATCTCCCTGTTGGCATCCAGGAATTACATGGAATTAAGATTATCAGTTTTGGAGTCCTTCTTTCTCACTCTTTGCCTTGAATGGGAATTTAGGTACCAATATCCAACAAGCCTGGACAAGCCCCGCTGCAGAGCCAGTGAAGGGAAGTGTTTGTGTTCAGTCTAGGCTGGTGTTAGCTAGGACACCTCTCAGGTTTTAGCATGAAAAAGAAATTTCTAAGTCCTACAGCTGGAGAAAAAAATCCTAAAAAAATAAGTCAGCCCTAAAGCATGCAAAAAGGAAACAGAAGGTGAATAAAGGCAAATGAAGGGTGATCTTTAAAATCATCCTTGTAACCCAGGGAGAGGTTTGGGTGAAATAATTCAGGACTGGGGTATGAGCAGGGATGGGACTGCCCACCCACAGGGCAGTGGTGGGGACCAGGGAGGGAGCAGGGGAAAGGGAGAAGAGGGATGTCAGGATGATGAGAGGGATATCAGGATGATGGACGGGAGGAAGAGACACTTCAACGTGCCCCAGACCGATGGATGATGCAGTCCAAGCACAGGCAGGAACCGTGGAGAAGAGGGAAAGCAGGTCAGGCTGCAAGGATGGGTATGCAAGAGCGAGAGCAGGGAGGAAGGTCAAAGTGCGAAGCAGGACACAACGGGAAGGGGCTTAGAGGGTAACGAGAATTACTGCTCTAAGTACATTAGTCTAACGAGGGAGATCCGCTGCTCAGTGGCGAGGGGAGGTGGTGGGAGCCCACGTGTTGGATGCCTTCTGGACAATGGTGTATGCTGGCAAGTGCATCGCATGGAGGGGCCAACCCCACCGGTACGGGTCTGCGTTAGACCATCTCAGGTAGGGCCAGAGATTTGGGGAGCTGCCAGCGTAACCTCCTCTCTGAAAACCTGCTGGAATGGGTCCTCAAAGCTTTGGGAAGGAGCTGAGGCCACAGGGTGAGGAGAAGCCAAGGAAAAATGGGAGAAAAAATAGTGTGAGACCTCGATGATGCTCTGAGCATCCAGGCACAGGTTCGCTTGGGTCCCTGCACTGCTTCTCTCTGTGCTGTGTCACCGTCACTCAAAACATGTCAGGCAGGATCCAAGCTGGCCCAGGCACCTTCCCAGGCTGCCTGGAAACCTGGTGATTTAGGGACAAAAATGTTGGTCCATGGTTGGAGAGGTTCCGCTGCCAAGGGCAGGCAGCGAGGTGCCAGCATCCCCCTGCGGGCAGGTGCTGGCAGCTGCTTCCCTCCCAGCATTGCTTCCAGGAGGGATCACCAGCTCGAGGCACTTGGGTTGGGACTTCCCTGTGCTCTGAGCTTGAAGCAAAACCTGTTCTCTGTGTCACTCTCCATCTTCGTGTTAAATATTCCCGCACCAGCCATCATCCCTGGGGCCTTTTCCCTGCTCATTTTCTCCCCCGTGCCCTGGAGATTATGAGTTTGGGACAGTATTTATTCCCATCCTTCCCTCTCACTTGGATCCTGGGAGCTGTTTATGGGCTGCTGACAGCTGACGAAGCCCATTTCTATGTGGCAGCGAGTGCCTGCTCAGCACCTCCAGGGCTCCAACACCGGCAGCACTGCCGCTACGTCAGGCAGGAACGCTGCTGCCTGCAGCCGCATCCCTCGAGATGAAACCACTGGGACCAAACCTGCTGCCTCCAGGGGAGATCTCTCAGCCCTCCAGATTTTATCCTGTGTTTAATTATTGCCATCTGCTATTCCAGGCTCCAGGGGCTGCTTAGTCTGTCTGGTGGTTGTTGGTCTCTGGTTAAATCAGCCCCGTTGGATTTTCCTTCCCTGTGGACTCATCGTTGATTTTCCTGGATGATGCTCTCATCCCTTTTTGATCCGGGGCAGCTCTTTCCTTCCCAGCTTGTAACGCTCATTTAATTCAATGTTATGGTTACGCTTCCCATTTTTCATTGTGTTCATCATCTCTTAATAACATCAACATCATGGGCTTGCAGGTGGATTTTCAGAGGGCTTGTGCTGGGCTGCAGCATTTCCCAGCCTGTCATTGGCGGGGCATAGCACCAACCCCATAACACATTGAATTAAACAAGCATGAAGATCCTCCCTTATAAAGAAAGCCGAGAACATTAAATGGTCCAAACCCACACTTCCAAGTTAGCTAACAACCCATCAACCACTTTGAATCTGAAAAAGCAAATCGTAATCCCTAAGGTTAAATGAATCCATAACAAAACTTTACAGCCATTGCCGTAACATCTCCCCGGTCCTAAACACCCCAGAGCGTTTCTGGTTCATGTGCCCTGGGAGGGGAAATGCATTTGGCAAAACTGGCCAGAGTTACGTGACCATAGTGGGGACTGCGAGATGTCCCGTGGTCCCCATGCTCCAGGTGCTGGCTCCAGCAGCAGCCACAGGTGCAATTTTGGGTGAGCCCCTGAGCGTGGTCTGCTCCCTCCTGCCCTCCGGCACCCCAAGTTGTGTCAGGGGGACATCCCTGCCTCCATCGCTGGGGAGGATGCGTGGACGTGCTGCTGCCTGTGGAGGTGTCTGACCCCGAACTGAACCCTCAGTCTCTTCAGCTGCTCCATCCCTGGGATGGTTCACACCTTTCTCTGCCTGTTCAGCATCTTCCTTCCTTCCCCCAAGGCTTTTAAATCCAGGGAAATGGGAGATTAAGTCAAACCTTCGAGCAGGAATGACGCCATGCCAGAGGGAAGACCTCCACCACCAAACCCTGCTGCCCATCCTACCCAAAGCCCGCAGGATGGGACTGAGCTCCTCCTGACACCCTTGGCTGGTTTCCTCCCACTGATGGCAAAGCCCACGTCTGGCACAGGGTGGCCGTAGCGTGTCCCTGCCCAGCACTGCCTGCGCCTGGCATCACTGCCTGCAGGTGGTAGGGAAAGGGGTGGCTGTTTCCAAGCCAGGTCAGTCCCTTGGCTGGGTACATCCTGCAACTTCCCTGGCCCAAGGCTGGGAGAGGAGGATAATAAGGAAGAGGAAGAGGAGGTTGGGTGCTCTTCACCCCAAACCACTCTCCTTCCCAGGTCTGCTGCTCTGGGTCTCAGCAGAGGTGTCCAGCTGTAGCACCTCCTTCACAAGCCATGGATTTTGGCTTTTTTGGGCTTGGATGAGGAGGTTTGGAGCAAAGAGCAGGTGAGCAGGGAGCAGAGGCTGGGGCAGGAGCCCTTCTTCCCGCTGCCTGCAGGTACAGGAGCTCCCCAGGAGGCTCCAGGCTTAGGATTCATACCCAAATATCAAAGGCAAGCAGTGGGGCAGCACCCAAAACAGGGCTTAGGAGATGTTTCCTGCAGCAGAGCATCCTGCAAGGAGCTTGGATGCCAAAGGCAAGGTCTAATCCTGCAAAAGCTGCCCAGGCAGCCTGGACACTGGGCATGGGGTGGGGATCTGCAGCAGCACGGGATGGGGAGCGGCACATCCCGGCCGCTGTGGGATGGCAAAAATCTTGCTTCTCTTTCATCTCATGATCACATTGCATCTGGCCCGTTGGCCTTCAGCCAGACCATCACCTTCCTCTCTTGTGCTTTAATTGGTCGTCACCACAGCCAAATTATGCTACTGAGCATCCCCAGCCCATACACAGCTCAGCGTGGGCCCACAGTTCTTGCCCACGTGGCATGAGAGCGTCAGGGCTCAGCAGCACCATGGGGATGGAGACCTGGGGAGCTCTCTTGTTGGGAGGATGTTGTGCTGCATGAAGACGCCTGAGGTTTGGGGACATCCCAGCCTGGATATGGTCTTGTAGGACATTTTCTGGTCTCCTGGTGGCCTCTGTGCAGGAGGCAGTTTTTGCCATGGTGGGGCTCGCTCGATTCCCAAGGAACTTGACTAAGGGGACACAACACATCCCAGTGCCATGTCCTCCCTCCACCTCTTCCCAATATCTTCCACCGCAGCCCATCTCCAAAAGGGATTAAGGTTTATTTCTGCCCTATGCTCCTATATCCCATTAGGGGCATTAAAGCAGGAGCCAGCAGCCCTGAGGACCTTCCATGTGACTCCAGGAGCTTTTTTAAGTTGAGACCACGTTAAGCCTCCCAGAAACAGTCCCTGCTTAGAGGGAGAAATCCCCACTGGCTGGGCAGAGGCCCCAGGTTTATGCAATGTTATTTGCCCAGTACCAAGTTGGATTTGCTGCCTGTGGGACTGGGAGGACAGGGCAGATATTGGTACCTTGAACCTTGCTCCCAAGGGAGCCCAGAGGTGCAGGGGGATGAGGGACAGCCCAATGGGCTCCCCAAGACAGTGATGCTGCATCCCAGGAGTGGTCAGCATTCCCCTGCCCGTGACAACCCCCCAGGGGTTTCGGTCCCCTCCAGGGTCCCAGTAGCTTTTCTGGCCATGCCAGCATGAAAGTCCCGATCTCTCTGCACGGCTTTTCAGTGGGCTAGGTGAGCATACGGGGTGTAACTCCTGCCTGTATCCTGGGCACTCCGTCCCCAGCATCCCTGGAGATGTTTAGCTACAGGAAGGAGATAGGCAGGATCCAGCCTGGTCTTGAAGGCTTGTTTATTGCCTGGTTCTCCAGCGCTTGAGCCAGCAGGAGCTGGTGGGGCTGCCAGGAAGGCAGCTTTGATCCAGCCCTGCAGGGATCCCTTCTTGCTGGGATGTGCAACGAGTCAGTCTGTCTGTGGGAAGCCTGTGTGTGCGCACATGTATATTCATGTGTATGTGCATATGTGCATGCACGCTTGCACGTGTGCACGCATGCCTCTATGCATGCGTGCATCTGCATGCATGCATGAGTATATGCATATGTGTGTGTGTGTGTGAACATGAGTGTGCCTGTGTATGCTCATGTGCTCACACCATCACGCAGGCCTGGCGTGTGAGCCCCGTGTCACCCCAGCCCCTGTTCCCACAGGGTTGCCAGGGTGACACAGCGGGTGCTCCAGTGCCATCACAGATGCTACACGCTGCCTGCCTGTGTCCCGGTGCCTGGAGCAGGGGCTGCGGGGCCGAGGGCTCCTGCTGGGTGAGCAGGCGTTGCTGCAGGGCACTCACTGCGAGAGGAAAGACGTGAGCTTGAATCTGTGGTGTGTGATGAGAAACTCTGTGACCAGGAGGTGACATGGTTCTGGCACTAACAGGAGCTGGCAGCAGCCCTCACGCTGACATAGGGGTGCACACGGCATGCACGCATGTGTGCCAGGGAATGCCATGCATGCACATGCATGTGCCACAGTGCACCATGCATGCACACACATGTGCCAGGGGATGCCGTGAATGCACATAAATGTACCATGGGACACCACGCATGCACACACATGTGCCAGGGGATTCCGTGCATTCACACACATGTGCTACAATGCAGCATGCATGCACACATATGTGCCAAGGGATGCCAAGCATGCACATACGTGTACCATGGGACACCATGCATGCACATGTGTACCAGAGGACACCATACATGCACACCCTGGGGCTCAGCTCCAGCTGCATGTACACATATGCTCACACACAACAGCCCAGCCAGAGGTCATGCATGCAAACATGCACATACGTGTGCCAATGCACACACATGTTCCAATGCACAGGCAAATGCATACAGCCCCAGAGTGCCATAGATGGTGCATGCGTGTACACCTGCACAGGGAGCATCACACCTCCACCAGTCTCTGCAGCAGCACAGCCACCACTTGCAGGGCCACAGACCCTGCCCTCGTCACACACCTGAGCCTCACTCTGTGCCTCAGTTTCCCCACCTGAAAAGGGCATGGGTCCTGCCCCACGTAGGGCGGCCACCCCATGACTAATCTTACCTCTCGGGTTAATCATTCATGTCTCCTCCTCGCACGCAGCCAGGGTCACTCGTCCTACTCGGCACAGCGCCTTCGCCCAAGGACTCGGAGACCTTGGCTCGTCCTCCACCTGAGAGCAATTCCCAGGGGGACACCGGTAAGTTCATCACCCCCCCCAACAGGACAAGCTCCCACTGCCACCAGCTTGGGGACACCAGTCCCAGCATTGCCCCCAATGCCTGACCTGGAGGGACTGGGTCTGCTGGGGTGATGGCTTGGGGGTCCCTATGCCCCATGAATGGGCAGAGGGGGTTTTGGGAGGGTAGAGGCCACCCCTGTCCCTGCAAGGTCCTGTGCTACCTCCTGCCTGCAGCTGCAAAACCCTTCTGCAAAAGCCCAAAATATTTACCAGCACTGAGCAAACACCCCAGTAAGGTCCCAGCAGCAGCATGCACCGGGTCAGATCCATGCCGGTGGGATCTGCACAGTGCCCAGTGCTGGAGGCTTCCTGGGACAGCCCTCCTCCCGCTCGAGGAGACTCCAGCATCACCAGTGCCTGCCCTGGCTCAGCAAGAGCTGTTCCTCAAGGAACACAGTGGGGTCCCCAGTTTGGGGACGATGTGCCCTTGTCCCCTGGCACTGCAGCCAGTCCTGCTCTGCCCTCTCAGCCTCCCTTGCTGTCCCACCTCCCAGCTGCGTGTCATCTCCATGTCCCCATCCCTGCTCTCCATCCATCCCCTGCTGTCGTCCCCTCCTCCTGCTTGCCCACCAGGGACAAGGGGTCCCTGCCCTTCACAGTCCGGCTTGGTGGAGCCACCCAGGGAGGAGGGTGCTGGGTGCTATGGGTGCCCCGCATGGGGACACAGCCTCTCCCACCCCCAGGCTTGGCCCTCGCTCCCTTCTTCACACCCTGTTGGCACCAGCCCCATCGCTGACCCCTTGGTCTGCCTCCCCCAGGTTGGAGCCGGAGGGGACCCGGCCGGGAGTCCCCGTCTCCCGTGGGGTCCCTCACTGGCTGGGAGACGTCGGGAGGGGGAACCGCCAGGCCGGGGAGCGGAGCAGGAGCCTGGGCACGGGTGAGACGCAGCGCCAGGCCAGGCTGGAGGGTGCCCGGTAAGGCTGCTGGGGGTGGGGGGATGCTAGCGGGACCCCTGAGGACCCCCCTTCCTCCATGATGCGGTGACCAGCGGAGATCACGGCACCCAAAGGTGCCAACGCTGGGGACGGGGGAGTCCCGTGGGCAGGGTGGTCCCTGCCTTTGCTCCTGGAGAGCCTGCAGTCGGGGTGGGCAGAGGGGATTGTAGAGGGCTTAGCCTTGCTCCCTGGGCAGCTGCAGGCAGGGGATGCTGCCTGCCCTGAACTAGAGCATCCTGCCTGGACCAGAGCCACCCTCCCCACTCAGGGCCTGGCGGCCACCTTGCCCAGCGGTGCTGACGCAGAGGGGACCGTGTCTCTCCAGGGTTAGCATGACTGAGGTGGAACCCGTGCTGGACTTCGCATCCTCCGGGAGAACGGGCCGGCGCAATGCCCTGCCTGACATCCTGGGCTCGCCGGCCGGCGTCAGCCCCTCTGACCTGCCCCTCAAGCTGGCCGAGATGTCCCTGAACGCAGGTAGGGAATGGGGAAGATGGGGGACAACACGGGGCGGGCAGGAACCAGAGTCGCTCATACCCTCGTCTCTCCTCGCAGGCAGCGCCCAGGAGATGCAGTCGCCCTCGACGGAGGTGCCCCCTCCGCAGCCCCCCAGCCCCGAGCTGAAGGACACGTCCTAACCCCGCTCCCGGGGGCAAACATTGCTGACCAGCGGAGGAAAGAGGAGGCTGCAGAGCATCAGCCCAGCTTTCCTGGCACAGCCGGAGTCCGCTGGGTTTTCCTCGGTGCTACGGCGGCGAGACCGTCGGGTGTCATCTCCCCCCCGCCGTGGGGGGAGCATCGCATGGCGGGGACCTGCCGTGACGAAGGGGCGATTCTCACCCACGCCCTGGGTGAGGACGTCGGGGAGGGGATTTTCTTGCCTCCCCGGGGGGGAGGAATATTTTTCTTCTGGGGCATTTGGCAGAACCGAGCACAGGGGGTTCGCCGGGGGGACATTTCTCCTCGTCGCAGGAGCAGCCCGCGGGTGTTTCTAGCTGAGTGTGGTGTTCACTGTGATGTTTTGGGTACCACCTCCGTCTCCTGGCCTTTCTTCCCGTGTGATCCAGGAGCCTTTTTCAAGAAGGGGGGGGAAGCACTGCACAACCCCAACAGCCCCCCCCAGCCCTTAAGCAAAGCCCTCCCCCCCCTCCAACCCCAAGGCAGCCAGCACCTTGCTGAGGACTCCCACCGAGGAGCAGAGAATCCCAGGGTGGTCCCTGCCCCGGGGGTCTCAGCTCCTGGGGACAGGGGGATGCCGGTGATTTTGGGGGGGATAAGCAGGGTGATGCTGTTTTGGGCATCCCCAGCCCTGCACATCATTCCAGCTCCCCATGCCAGGGCCACCCATGGGTCCCCATGCCTGCTCCCCTCCCGCAGCCCTGGGATCCCTGCCCTGTCCCTGGGGATAACCCAGAGAGGGAGAAGCAGCAGCAAACGGGGCCAGCCAGGTCCTGCGGCGCTTTGGGGATGTGCACAAAATGGAGTCGGGCTTTCCCAGGCTCCGGCCATGCTCCCCAAAACCTCCGCTCCTGCTAGTGGGTGGGATGGAGACCCTCCTGCCCAAGCTGGGCGAGATGAGAGGCCGGGAAGGACTTGAGCTGCCCGGATCCTGCCCAGGGCAGGGGCTGGTTTCCCAGGCTGGGGTTTGCTGGCTGGAGGCTGGAGAAGGGCAGAGCGCTTCCACGTTGTGCTGGACCCAGCTCCATCGCAGATGGTCACCTATAGCTGTCGCTGTGGGACCAGCAAATAAATCTCAAAGCCCAGGTCCACTCTGGCCACCACCCA